>NC_137002.1:9934115-10064115 GCF_032717465.1 Coenobita brevimanus | reverse complement strand
TTCCTATCACATCCACATCCACACCACAACGCTCCTTTATATCCTCATTCGTCAGCCTATCTGAAATAGTAGTCTTAGGCTAATGTAGTCTAATAGGCTTAGGGCCTAATAGCCTAGATTCAATTCTTTACATTTTGTTTATTTAATTGTTGATTTCGCCTAATTGTATAATTTTTCCAAGAAGTTTTTACAGAAGGATAGAGGCATACCATCACGTGAGGAGGAACCTTTAAACAATATAGACAAAATGTAGTACTGTACACTCGGCAAGATTTCCGACTGGACCACCTGGTTGCGGGATTTGGCTAACCTAGCAATAGCGCGCGCCCATGTGTGTGTGTGTGTGTGTGTGTGTGCCCGATAATTTTTCGAATCGCTAAGCTTCATCCTCCGAATTATATTATGTGGTCATTGTATTATGCTATAGGCTAATAAATATTATGTGACTGGGATAATGGGCTGTGCACTATACTATTTATAGTCTGAGTTATATAAAATAATTATTTTGCCTTGTAGCGTGAACCACGGTACAGATTGAGCTGTGGTTCAGAAACAGAAATGGTGCAATGTAGGGGGAAGGGGGGAGTATGGGAGTGAGCCACCAACAGTTATATATTCTCAGTCATTACAGTATAGTTATTAAGGTGTCAATGATATCCTGTATCGTAAATAATAATAAACCTATTTATTATAGACCCGATTACACACTAGGATACCCCCACCCTCGTTAACGGAAAACATGCAGCCTGCTCCACCGGCTCGACTCTCTCTCTCTCTAAAACCCCTCAGCTGGCTAGCAGTACACACACACACACACACACACACACACACACACACACACATTATCACTTTGTGCTAATGAGTAATGATGTGGCATTTAGTACATTTATCTAAAATTTAATACTGTGTCCTCACATTACGGATTACATTAACCAGTAATCAATACTTATTTGCATAGTTTATGTTTTAGTAATAGTCATGGGATAGCCATACCCACAGTGGTATTTCCGTTAATGTTAAAGATAATCATGTGTTCAGTGGCGTATACCAGGTAGAGGGGAGGTGGCTGCTGACACCTCCAATCCTCATAGCTGCGGTGGTGAGTACTAGTGTCACTGCAGAGGTTCCTGTTCCTCCAGTTATGTCAAAAATTAAAGTTTACATATTGATGAACAGCCATTTCTTATGAAAAATAGAAACAGCCTATATGGAACTCTGAAAATACATTATGAAGCATATTGTGGGAGCTCTTCAGCTCTCAAGCACCAGTTATAGTCTTGGTCCTTTGCTTCAGTATTGCCAGCCTGACGGTGTGAAGTGTTAATGAACAAGCTATTAATGTTAGCTCTATATGTTTATTTACATTTGGAACAACAGAATTCAAAGCAGGATTTCATTTAGTAAACAGAATGCCAAATACGGTATGTGTGTGTGCGCCTGAGGGTGTGAGACAATGTCTGTGGTGGGTGGTGGGGGGATTAAGTGAGTATGCAATGTGTGTCCTAATGGTAATATGGGTGTGTGTATACGTGGTCAAGGACGTCCAAGACTGATATGTAATCTTTGCCTTTAACACTTGATGACACACACCTCAGTATTTATTTAGGTTCTATTCATAAGCATGTAGCATGTTACATTATTATATTATTATGATTATGTTTTGGGGATGAAACCTGAAACAACATATAAAGACAAACACTGAAGTATTACAATACTGTAACATGGAATCCATATTACATGAATAACTATTTCTTCCAGGAGAAAATAATGTTATTTTAATGTTCACTACAAAATTACGCTGTAGGAGCATCTCTTTTTAATCGTAGCTTACCGGATTCCCCGCGATCAGTTTATTAAGTTATACTATAGCATAGATGTATGCAATATATCCGTTATATATTGTATTAACCCACTGGTGCCCAGTGTCCAATATGATGGACAGAACTGGGCATTTTCAAAATTTAATAAAGAAGGGAACCCCGGGGTAGGGACCTATGAGCTTTGCGACAATGACCCAATAGGCGGAGGGCGGTATGCTTAAGCCATGTCACACATACACGACTGAAAGGCCGACCGCGGCGCGACTCAAGGTCGTGTCCTAGTTGGTTCCCACGCCTCCCGACTGGCCCAGAATCTGCTCTGCTTATTACTGCGTAACGACAGTTTCAGGACTGCCTCACGACCGATCGTGACGTCCTCAAAAACGCGACAAGATCATGAGGCGACAGCAAGGCGATAGAGCTACGAGTCTTCAAATTTGGAATTTAACGTATTTTTCTCAGCCACGACCGTGATGCGACCGCAAGACGACTGCGTGATGCACTTGGGGAATGCACCCGGACTCCCCCGCAACACCCTCCACGACCGACCCAGGTGTGGGGCATCACACCTGAGCCACCAATGACACCCAGCGTGGGGCAGGGCATCACACCTAGACCACCAATTACACCCAGAGCATCACCATGGACCTCTCCTGTGTCTAGTCAGTTGATGAGGGACACGCAGTCATAACGGTTTTTTGTTGGTGACAGCATCACGACAGGCAACGACCGCATCACGACGCATCCGATTGAGCTAAGACTGCTTCACCACTGACGTACGACACTCCCAACTGTGACGCAACTGTGACATGACTTTTTGCAAGTCACAAGGCGGCCACGATATTTTAATGCACGAGTTAAAAAATCGTGAGGCCCGACGAGTCATCCCAGTGGCTCATGAGCGCCTTAAAGAGTCCGGACTTTCTCGGCGAATCAAGGGATGATTGATGAAAAAATGCGTTACGACCTTGAGTCGCGCCGCGGTCGGCCCTTGAGTCGTTTGTGTGTGACAGGGGCTTTAGTACCCGTCCAGCAAAATCCCTCTCACAGGAACTCTGGCCACTAATGGGTTTAAACACTGGCAAATCTATCAGCTTCTTGAACCCATTGGTCCCCAACGTCCAATATAATGGACAGAACTGGGCATTTTCAAAATTTAATAAAGAAGTGAACCCTGGGGTAGGGACCTGTGAGTTTCGCGACTATGAGCCTATAGACGGAAGGCGGTATGCTTAGTACCCGTCCAGCAATATCCCTCTCACAGGAACTCTGGCTACTAATGGGCTAACTATGTCATGAAGGCTCACACAGTGGACGTTCACGTAGACTACTTTGAAAAGGCAGCAAGTTCAGTGTTTAATAGTTTGCAAAGTTTACATATTTTTGGGTGTGGTTATAAATACAGCTGTCCTTTACTGGCCAATGTAATTCCTTATAAAATGAGAGTGGTCAGGTGTAAAACCAATACCTATGTCGCATAGTAGTTTGAAAATGATCACTGATAATAATATATGATTACTGCATGACCCTCCCGAATGACCATACCCAGAATCTTTGTTTTATTTACATTAATCTTGGGCCACTTGAAACAGCTATGACTAAATGCCACAAAAGCCAACATGGATCTATTGAATATAACCTAGCCGGTATGAAATTTCCTGATTAATGAGATATGTGGGTGTATGGTTATCAGGTAAAAGTGAGAACCTACACTCACACACACACACACACACACACACACACACACACACACATACAAACAGAATATATATATATATATATATATATATATATATATATATATGGTGGTGAATTGTAAGAATTATGGTAAACAGACAGGTTGAGAAAAAACTGATTGGAGAGTGCGGAAGAGCAGTAGGTAGATAAAGGCCAAAGTATACAGTAGACATGTGTTGATCGTATGCCTGACACTTCTCCATATGACTGTTACCAGGTATTTTGTATTCATAAGATTTAATGAGGAGAAAAGGTTTCTGGAGGCGACAGTACTCTAATGCATATGTATAAATTTACTGACGATATGTATAAAAAACATATTCTTATACTCTATCACTAAATAATTATTTTTAAAAAAATAGGGATCAGTTGATATTCACAGTAATAATACGTCTAGATGAACGCATATTACCAACACATGCACCACTGTTTATTAAGCCTTACAATCCCCATAAAATATACCATACAAATAGTGGGTAATGAACCATAACATGGAAAACGTTGGCTTTTCCCGAAGCATCAAAATTAATAAAAATTAAACTATATGACCGATGTGTAAATATTCCATTCACATGCAGGTACGACCGTAGGAACATCTACGAGGAGGCTAGAAGTGGACACGTCACCGTCAATGTCTGGGGGTGGGTGTGCATCCACGGCATAGGTGACGTCACCAGGATAGAAGGGAGTTTCACTGCTAAAAAATACATTGAAATTTTGTAGGATTTTTTCCTCCCCTCAGTTCAGGAGCGGAACTATGCGTTTCCTCCTGGCCCTATAATTTTTGTTCAGGACCGCTGACTCATCCACAAGACGAGAATCTCAGAATGGGTTGGAGGTCGAGGGGACTTGCAGCTTCTCGACTGGCTCAGTAAGGAAGCAGACATGAACCCCATCGAAAACATATGGGGGAATATGGTAAACTGTTGGGAGCCTAAGATTGAACGGACACCAGATGAACTACTGGCCCACATCCGTGCCTAGTGGGAACAGTTCAGAGGCCAGCAACAGCTCACATGGAGCTATGTCGTCTCTATGCAAACAGACTGCGAGAGGTGATCGAGAAGGAGGATGGGTTGACTTCCTGCTAATGAATGAGTTCCATACAAATCTTATTTTGTTTTTATTATCCTCTGATAATAACAATCTAACAGTAACTTTAATAACTTACTATAACTTACCTGACAATATAACTGATACGACACTGTCTTATATATTTTTCTCACTGACATGATTTTTATTACGGGGCTCTTGTACAGGAATTAGTGACGTTTATGTGCATTTCTTAACGCAACTTTCCTGTTACAATAGCAGGTCTTTTCCATTAAAATATGATGCATTCTTGATTGGCACAATCACAACCCTCAAGACATTTTGCCAACATGATAAGACATCATGCCACCTGTTGACATGCCTAAGGTGCTGTTTTCCATTCATGATAAAGAGTTTAAAAACTTACTCAGGAATAAGTTGGTCAGTGTTTGATCAATAACAAATACCGGTAAACTAATAACAATTGCACTTGCTGTCTGTTCGATGTAGTTTTAAGTGAATGTCAACCATGACGTCAATTATAATATATAACATATTACTTAACTCAAAGCTACAGTATAACGTAACTTACTGATCAAAGGAAATCCGATAATCTAAGCTTAAGGAACGCTACATCTATAACGTATTACAAACAGATGTTATAATACGGTAATATTTCTTCCTGAAATATTGTTATTCATGTATTTTGCCACACATAATGCAATATTTAAATATTTCAGTGTTTGTCTTTATATGGTGCTGCAGGTTTCACCCCCAAAACATAAACATAATAATATAATAATGTAACATGCTACAAAGTTATGAATAGAACCTAAGTAATTTACATCCCACCAGAAAGTAAGTGGCAGGAGGTGAGATTATTTACCACAGTCGTCCTAACCAAACATCAATGCTACTGGCAATGATTTTACGGGCGTTCCTGTTGGATCATCATCTACTGAAGGTCTAAAGGCACTGCCTCCTGTGCTTATGGGCATTGTCCCACCAAAAGCGAGTAGACACTGTCTCGGCAAATCAGAGAGAGAAATAACAGCGGTGAAATAGTGGTAAATTTTGCTGAAACGTACAATATGAAAATAATAAACACATTCTTCCACAAAAGAACAGAGAGAAAATGGACCTGGAGAAGCCCAAATGGAGAAACAAAGAATGAAACTGACTTCATTACAGCAGATAAGAACAACACAGTCACTGATGTCACACTCATCAACAAAGTAAATACAGGAAGTTACCACAGAATGGTGGGTTGCACACTCTGATTCAATTTCAGAACTGAAAGAAAGAAAGTTATTAAAAATAACAAGATATGCCCGATAAAAGTAAGGAATAATAAAGCTGCATTTCATTTAAAAATAAAGAAAAACATTTAGGTTCTAACTTACGCTGAATGTGATATTGATGAGCTGATTGAGAGGCTAATAAATTTGTTAAGGGAACCAGCAGAGGTAGTAGGAAAAGCCACGATAATACAACCAAAGCCAACAATGTCAAAAAATAACCTCGAGTTTATGAAATGAGTAAAGAATACAAGAAGAGACTGAGGCGTAATTGGCAGAATAAATCGCCAAGGGAGAGGGGTTACGGAATCTCCAAAGATGTTTAGACAAATGAAAATTTCGTGTGAATAAGACAGTTTTTCTGAAAGGTTATTGTACATTTTTTTGTTGGTTTGCTTGTGTTTATCACAGCCTGGGTCAATAGCAACCTCCTAAGTGTCCATGTGCATGTTTGTACTGTATGTCTGTCTATTTATCTATCCGTGTATCTGGCTGTCTCTCTATATGTTTCTGTTTTTCCATCCATCCATCCGTTCATTCACCTATCCATTCATTTATCTCTCTCTCTCTCTCTCTCTCTCTCTCTCTCTCTCTCTCTCTCTCTCTCTCTCTCTCTCTCTGTACCTGTCTACCTATCTGTCCATCTATAATCATAAGTCTTAAAACCGGAAGGGTTGGCCACAAACCAATCGCCTTCGTGTCATTCTGTCCACGTGTGAAGGAGTAAAGAAACAGTCACACAGGCCAATTAAGAATGCTTTATTTTGAATAGTTTAATTATTCAGATACAATTCACACTGCAATTATGAATATTATCTCAAAATCACAGAAACTAAAAAAATAGCAGTTTGACATCAGATTCCTTGATGTAATTAGTTATTGACAAGAACAAGAATTATTAATTTGGAAAAATGTTCAACTTTTATAGCCGCCATCTTGAAAATAACTAGAATAAGAACTGTAACTCCCAATAAATTATGTACATTCTGAAGCCGGAGAGAGAGAGAGAGAGAGAGAGAGAGAGAATTTTTAACCCTGAATATTTTTTTTAGTCAACTGAACCCGGGGTCTTTCATTTGATTTGATTTTTTAAATCTCTGAAGATTTCATTATATATTTGTCATTGTATATTCACCTGCAGTCAGAAGACTTCTCACTTTTTCAGCACCAAAAAGGATTTTCGAAATGAAGGGATCAGATGATTGCCTTCATTATCTGCTTCACAAACATGTTTTTCTAATGGTTAATCTAATAAGCTGGTGGCAACAGGAATATAAAGATATTACGGCACCGATTGAAGGGCTGACGACAAAAACCGCATATTAACAGCTGTTTGCAGAATCGTTTAATCTCACGCAACTGGTAAAGCAACCAACCAGAATACCAGATAATCCTGACCATAACGCCCATCTTTTGGATCTGTTCCTAACAAATAATCCAGATCAGTACAGGATAGAGATAGTGTCTCCAATTGGATCCTCTGACCACAATCTCATCAAAGCCTCATTAATTAGCCCCCAAAACCTCCCCATTCTGAACTTGTCAAGGTGACCCGATGGCACTTTGATAGGGCAAACTGGGATGAATTTAGAAATTATCTTGCTGACATTCCATGGCAGTCTTTCATCTCTAGTGATGTCAATTCTACCCAGTCCCACATCTGCGATTTAATAGTAGCTGGTATGGATTTATTCATACCAAGTCAACAATTCACTAAAAGATCGAACTCTCCAAAATGGTTTGATAGCAACTGTGCCAGAGCAACAGCCCAAAAGTCATCAGCATATAATTATTACTTGAAATCAAAAACATCTGAATCACTCTCTCAATTTAAAATTGCTAGAAACCATGCAAAAGTTGTAATAAATCTTGCTAAATCAAACTTTCTTCAAAACCAAGCATCAAAACTACTTAACAACCCTAATGACAATAGAATATTCTGGTCAACTCTCAATTCTTTCAATAATAACTTTAACAAGTCATCATCCATTCCCCCACTAAAATCTTCAGATGGCAACATTACAAATGACCCACATGCAAAGCAGATATCTTTGCCAGTACATTTGCCAGAAATTCTACCTTAGAGGAAGCCAGCCAGAATGTCCCAGCACTAGAACTTGACTCTCCCGACATTGTTCCACTTAAAATACAGACAAGGTACATGAAATCCATGCTAGACAATTTACCCACCAACAAAGCTCCAGGCCCAGATGGAATTCTGCCAATTGTTTTGAAAAAGTGTTCCCCAGAACTTGCCTCTGTTCTTGCAAAATTATTCAGACTATGCATACGTACTTCTTCATTCCCTAATTCATGGAAAGAAGCCAATATTCTCCCAATTCCAAAGAAAGGAAGTTCCTCTGACCCCTCTGATTACAAACCAATAGCTCTTGGTAAGGTTTTTGAAACTGTAATTAATAAGCACATAGTTAAACATCTTGAATCCAACAACTTAATTACTGATAGACAATATGGTTTTCGCCAAGAAAGATCCAGCATTGACATACTCAATCTCCTGACTCATACCATCCATCAATCAGTTGACCTGCATGGTGAAATTCATGCAGTAGCCCTGGATATTTCTAAAGCTTTCGACAGAGTCTGGCACCGTTCCATGTTCTCCAAACTCCCTTGCTATGGACTAAACTCTTTTGTTCCTTTGATTTCCTCATATCTCAGCAATAGAAAAATAAGAGTAAAAGTAGATGATGTATATTCTGCTTTCCACTCAGTTAATGCTGGTCTGCCGCAGGGATCAGTTCTGGCACCAACCCTGTTCCTCATTCATATTAATGATCTCTTATCTGTCACTCACAATCCCATCCATTCATATGCAGATGACTCAACACTTCAAAGTTCATTCACACTCAGACATCCATTTACAAAGACCGATATCTCTAACTCTCACCTCAGTACAGCCATCTCTTTAAATCAAGACTTATCCACGATCAGTGAATGGGGACAAAAGAACCTTGTCTCATTTAATGCTAATAAAACTAAATATATACAATTTACTAAAAGGCAGGTATTGCCAGAATTGTATATTACCTTCAATGCTACAAATATCCCCATTTCCAAAAGTATTGAAATTCTTGGCGTTTCACTTAACAATGCCCTCAGCTGGACCCCTCATGTTAGATCACTTGCTAAAACCGCCTCAAAAAAACTTGGATTATTGTACAGAGTCCGTAAATACTTCACTGACGAGCAGTTAGTTATAATTTATAAGAGTCATGTGCGCTCTCAGCTTGAATACTGCTCACCCTTGTGGAGCAGATGTGGAGAGGTTGCATTAAAACAAGTAGACAAGATTCAGAACAAAGCTGTTAGAAATATTAATAACCATGCTATTGCTAATAAACTACCTCCCCTACAAGTAAGAAGGAATGTTGCCTCCCTTGCGTTATTTTATAGATATTTCTACAGCCAATGCTCAGACGAAGTTGCATCTATGGTGCCACCTCTCCATGCCTTCCCTCGTGCTACACGGGTAGCTGGCAGCGCTCATGACTGGAATGTCACTCAGCCATACTGCAGAACTTCTGCCTATCAGAATTCTTTCATTCCCCGAACTGCATCTCTCTGGAACTCGCTTACCCAGAGTTGTTTCCCTCCAAACTTCAACCTACTGCTGTTCAGGTCTAACTGTTACAGATATTTTATGAACAGAGGACTACAGTAATCTGGTGCATGGATTTGTTTTTTTCTTATTCATTTGTTTTTCCTTCCTCTGTTCTGTTATATATATATATAAAAAAAAAAAAAAAAATGGAAAGGGTACGTCACCCGGCCACTTCAGCCTGCAGTTCACTGGGTTCACATTATGGATTAACTTAGGGCTGCAGCAGCTGCTACTTCTGTCACTACTATCACCAGGTTCACAGTTCAGGTTAACATGGGACTACAGTTACACTTCTATTACTACTACTCTGTTTAGATGACAGCCTTGTGTGTGTAGAGGTTTGTCTCCATGATGGCGTCTACTTGCTGGCACTGCATTGGAGGCACGAGTCGGCTCTTGCTCTGCTGGACTCTGAAAAGAAAGGCAAAGAATTAAAGCGAATTTACTTTACCTGACAAAAATCTATAACCCCTTTCCACTCAGCTGATGGCCAAATGTTGTCAGACTGGAGGTTTGCTTTGACTAGTAACCAAGGAGACTCATTCCAACCTCATAACTGCGACTCGTCGATTTTATGCACCCACGACTTAGCATTGAAGTCGTGAAGGATGGACCACTTCTGCCAAAAAAAAAAAAAAAAAAAAAAAAATCTACCATTGTGCAGTTGCAGACAGTTCTTGCCTCAACTCAGCATTCAGTACAGACAGACGGCAATAACAGACCAAGTTGGACAGCACAGATGTCAGGAAACAACACAAAAAGACACAGGCCATGTGGGTATAGCTCTCCCTTAATTTGACTACTTTTCTTCGGGAACTTTACAATGGTCTTTTTACTCAAACTTGGCCTAAAACTGCCATCTCTGCATCTTGAATGCTGCGTTGTAAAAATATATTGACATCAGAATACGATGTTACGAAGTGCAATAAAATAGGTTGTGGAGTCGTAGCATTGTCTTTTTTCTGCAACTGAACTAAATAAAATAAACTGTAAAAGGATGAAAATCTTGGCCAAGTTAAGGTGAAAGAACTATGGAGAACTGTTGATGTTGTTGTTGTTGCCCTAAACTCATCTGAACATGAACCTGGTGGAGTGCAGGCTGAAGCTGGCCTTATCCAGTAGTCCACCAACCTCCTTTCGGGGGATAAGGAGTTGATGGACGTTTATATAATGAGGCAGCGGAGCCACCCATTTATATCAGTGCCACCACACGAAGGCATCCCTCTCCACCACGAGTGTAGATAATTCTCTCCCTATAACTTGCGTCAACACATGGTCCAGACTATGATCCTTTTGCAGATTATTTCCCATAGCTTAATGGCAGAATACAACAACACTGTGGCTCTACATCCTGTCCATAGCACTTCATCGTGACTAGCATTCTGTTCTTGCGTTAATCTCTTGCAACAGCTCAGCATTCAAGATGGAGATGTCAATTTTAGGCCATGTTAGAGTGGAAAGAGTACAACACATTACAAAAGTGAAATGTTAGTCTTAATGAACACTCCCTCTAAGTGATTCTCTTTTTCCTCAGGAGCCTTATGCTTGCTAACGCGTGTCTGATTTAACCTAACAAAGATTCCTGACCCTTTCCACGTCAGTTGGTAGCTAAGTGTAGTCAGACTGAAGGGTTGCTTTGACTAGTAACTAAGGAGACTCCACTGTGTTTCATTTAACCCGAAAAAAATTCCTAACTCCTGCTACTTCAGTTTGTAGCCAAGTGTAGGCAGACTGCATGGCCGCTTTGACTAGTAACTAAGGAGATTCATTCCTACATCATAGCTAAAGCTTATCAAATTTTAACCAATGAGAACTTAGTATTCAAGTGGTGTGAGTGGTCCAGTTCCATCAGGTAAAAATGAACCAACCACAGCACTTTACAACAGACACATGTTAGTAAAATCCCGTATGTGACTCTCCTCATCTTCCTCGAGATCTTTACACTGACTCTTCTCTTTAGACCTTAACTTGACCCAGGTTTTCGTCCTTTTGCAGAACATTTCATGAAGCTCAGTGGCGGGATATGAAAAAAGACTGTCTACATTCTTCCAATAGCACTTCTTCATGCTTATACCGTAGCTCTATATCGTTCCATGGGATTTCATGAATAGCAGAATTATCTAGTGTTGATCTATAGTTAAAAATTCAGCATTCAAGATGGAGAGATAGCAATTTTAAGTCAAGTTAGTGTAAAATGAATATAGGTATATTACAAGAGTGAAATATTAGTAATTACCGGGTGATTACGGGCAGAGTTCCCCCTACTAGTTACTCTCTTCTTTTTCCTTGAAGGCATTACACTCTCTGTTTAACTAGGCGTAAAACTGCCGTCTCTCAATATTGAATGCTGAGCTATGGGAGATTAACACTAGCATATGATGCTAATCACGAAGAAGTGCTATGGAATCGTGGCACAGCCGTAGTATTCTTATTTTACCATTGAGCTACGGGAAATAGATTGCAAAAGGGTTAAACTCTACGCCAAGTTAAAGTGGATTAACTATAGGACGTATAAACACTGAGACAGCAGTGACCGTCAGATGAGTTCTTACCTGGGACGCAGCAAGAGCAGTGGTTAGTGCGGCAGCCACAGTTGAACTTGACGTAGCCATCCCTACAACATTCTTCCTTCCTTATGCAATAGCCTCCTACGTCCGAACACTCCCTTTCCGGTGTACAGTACGCCAAACATTTGCACTTGGAGGATGGTGAGCATGTTGCACTTGTGTTAACGAAGTAATGTTGGTAACGTGCAAGGTAGTAGTCGACATTATGCACACAAAACCCGTAACTTACACTATTACGACATGAGCTGGTTGTAGGGCAATGTCGACAGCAACTGAGCAGAAAAGAAGCTTATGTAAGGAAGAAGTAATATAAATCCCTAACGATTACACTGCACCCTAGTAACAGTTGCATCCTCAAGCTCATCCGTCATGAACCCTGTGGACTGCTGGCCCAAGTTGCCTGTCTCCTGCGTCCACCAATCTACTTCTAGGGAATAGGCAGAGAACCGAGGGACGATTGTAAAACCATGCAGTGCGGCCGCTAAGTTCTGTCAGTGCCAACACGTGAAGGCCTCCCTCTCCAGCACCTACTGTACACTACACAGAAAAAGAAGAGCACAGACACAGAAGAATCCTTATCAACCACGCTGCACCATAACAGATCTCCCTGATGACTGGGTAGTAACGGCAGCAGCTAAGGAAGACAAACAAGCTAACGTAAATATGTATCAGTTATACAGTACTAAAGTACGTTTAAAGGTACAATAGATGAGCCTGTTTTTCTTGATGGTATTACGTAACCGAACACAAGGCAGTTATCTCTTGGGGATCAGTTTAAAGAAGATCATCACTCCGACTTGGGCATTCTGGCCACTAGACCATCATCAGGCGTATAAGAGCACCAAGCAAACATTCAGTTTTAGCTAAGCCTGTCTTCCCCAGACTGTGACATGCAACCATCAGTTTTACCATCCAGCTTTCTTTTCCAGGGGCGCATTTCATTTGGGCGAATATGCTCTTCAGTTGGGCGAAAAAAAAAAAACATCATTTGGGAGACAGTTACATTTTCATCTGGGCGATAAATTAAGCTTCATTTTGAAGTATTCGTTACTTCACTTGGGCGAAAACCTTATCGGCACCCTGTCAGTCACTTGAAAATCAAGCTACATTTCATCACCTACACATAAGGAGCATGTATTAAGCATAGTAAATTGTTAAAATAATTTACTGTCTCATTAAAAGATGTTAAAAAAAAATATATTGTCTTTCTGAGATGGTGCCTTCCATGGTCCTGGTAACGAGGTAACTAGGAGTGAAGGCTCTCTCCGCACTCCTCGCGCCGTTGAGTGTGAGAACCGAATAGCTGCGCGGCCACCTCCGTAGCCTCCGTGATTCAAAACTAATCCGACACATACTTCACCTCCATACGTAACGAAGCACTTATGCCGTTCTTGTCTTAATTTGATTTCGCCCAAATCATGATTACTATTTCACGGGGTTCCTGATTTGTTGTCGCCCAAATGATAAAACAAACAGTCGCCCAAATGATAGAGTAACAAATCGAATAATTCGCCCAAATGAAATGCACCCCTTTTTCAGATCTGAGTACAAATAAACTGGTCAGTCTAGGGACTGAACCCAGACCTCTTGGCTGTGAACAAGGTAATATTTCTGATAATGCCACCGTCCCCCCTTGAGGACAGTAATCTGGTTTTTGCCTTGTGTTCATTGTTCTTTGTTATCATCACCATCATCATCACCAGCATCACTGTCAATATTATTATTATTATTATTATTATTATTATTATTTTTATTATTATTATTATTATTATTAGTCCACATATGTTGGTTTACTGAGGCTGATGGATGCAAATACCATAATTTATTTATTAATGCAGGTCAAATATATCGCATTTCATGCACCTGTGACTTAGTGTTCAGGACTCGGCAGTAGCCCAGTTCCACTGGATGAAAACAACAAGACTCATTCCTACTTCATTACTAAGGTTCATCAGATTACTTGCAACCATGACTTAGTATTCTAGTTGTGAGGGGCACCCAGTTCTGACAGGTGAAAATCAACCAAGGAGACTCAGTCCTTCTCACGAGTAAAACTAAGCTGTGGCTCAGTTTTGACAGGTAAAAAAGAAAACTACAATAGCAACCAAGGAGACTCATTTCTGCCCACAAGATGTTGTTGTCAAGACTGTTGCTGAGTAACCTGCTGTGTCTGGTTGAGCAGGCCCATCAACCGCAGGGTAGCAACTGTCCCTGCAGGGTTATCCCATGCAGTGAACCGGTGCTACCTTCCGGTCGGCAGCCCCTCGTCACAATGAGGAGCGGGGAAGAGTGTGGAGGTTTGGTTCTGGATGGACGCCGCATTGGTGCCTCTCCACTCAGCTAACAGAAGCACCATAGCAGGCTCCACATCACCCATTATTTGGTTATATAGTTACCGCCCAGCCTTGTAAATGGTTTCCTGGGTCACAGGAAATCAATAGGCTTGTCACTCAGTGTAGAGCTACCTGAAGTGGAAAGAAGAGTAATGAAAAGTTCCAGGAAGGATGGGAGAAATAGGGAGAGAGGAGGGTAGATACTGAAAAGAATGATAAAGGTGAAAGACTAAGTAGGCAGCACTACATCAAGTGAGTGGATGAAGGTCGCCACCATCTACCATCCCTACTCACAAGAAAAGCTGAGGAGTGACCCAATTATGACAGGTAAGAAAGAATCCTACAATCACAACCAAAAAGACTTTCTTACCTGATTCTTCAGGCTAAAGAAATGGCCCCAGTTTTCTTAGGTAGAAGTGAACATAGTACAGGGATTTACCTGCATGCTCTGGAGGCGCACGGATAGAGTGGTTCAGGATAATATGTTGCAGGACAATTGCATCCATAGTAGCAACGGCCACGAACAGCAGTATAACATCGTGACTGTGTGTAGTTAAGGTAGCAGTCTGTAATACAACACGTTAACAGTCACTGGTGGGTAAAGAGAAATGTAGAGAACGACAAGAAAAAGTAAGAAACAGCAGAATGTGTGTTTTTGTGAGTCTTTGTGGCAGTCGGTAATACGACACGTTATTAGTGGCTGGTGGCAATGTATACGATTGCTTGAACAGAAACTAAGCGAACAGCAGGAAAAGTAGGAAAGAACTGAACAGTGTTTTTGTGTAGTCTTGGTGGGGAAGGTGGTGCTGGAGTCGGTAGAGGTGGTCTACTGTCTTAATGGACGCAGGTTCTACTTCCGGCTGGGGCAAGGAACAAAACAGGAATTTGAATATCGTTACACCAGACATTACATATTTACCATGACATCCACCGACATGTAAAGACAGCCCCGCTAATATCAATACACTAGTCCTGTAGAAGACAGCCGTAGCATATTTTAAGTATGGTCGGTGGGTATTAGCGCCATAGTGGTGACATGTAGAGGTGTATGGTACGTAGGAGGCTGCTGTGTTTTAGGGAACGGACTGGAAAACCTATGCCCAGAGTCAAGCACATAAAAAACGAATATAATGCAACATGTCAAGAGTGATTAGCGAAAATGTACAGTATAAGATTGTTCGAATAGAAACTGAGAGAATGGCAGGAAAAAGTAATAAAAAAGCTGAAAGCTGGATGTGTGTGTGTTTGTGTGTGTGTGTGTGTGTGTGTGTGTGTGTGTGTGTGTGTGTGTGTGTGTGTGTGTGTGTGTGTGAATATTAAAAGGACAAACAAGGAACTCACCAATAACCTGATATTGCTTTATCCCCCGGGACACAAACAACAAACTCACCTCTGACGGATACAGTGTTTGGTAAAGTAAAGGCAGCCTTTAACTCCTGTTTAATACCCATAAAAGTAGTATTGACCTGCCACGCCCCCCTCCCCCCACACCTGCCACGCCCCCCTCCCCCACACCTGCCACGCCCCCCTCCCCCCACACCTGCCACGCCCGCCTCCCCCACACCTGCCACGCCCCCTCCCCCCACACCTGCCACACACCCCTCCTTACACCTGCCACGCCCCCCTCCCCCACACCTGCCACGCCCCCCTCCCGCACACCTGCCACGTCCCCTTCCCGCCCACATCTGTCATGCCCCCCTCCAGCCCAGACCTGCCACGCCCTCCTCCCACTCACATCTGCTATGCCTTCCTCCCGCCCACACCTGCCACGCCTCCCTTCCACTCACACCTACTAAGTCCCCTTCCCGGCCACACCTGCCATCATGTCACGCACACATGTATAATACACTGGTGAGTACTTACAAAACTTTCATGTATGTTCTGTATATATAATACTTATCTTCTAAGTGCATGGTAATAACAACAGCCTAAGTTTTTGTCATTGTTATATTTTCTTTTTATTATCATTTTTTTACTGATATTAACAATTTATCTAAATGCAATAACATGTTTACATTTATTCCATTAATATTAACTATATACTGCATTGTTGTGTGTACTTTTAATAACTTGGGGTCACACCTGTTAATACTTATACAGTATACCAATAGGATAGTAACCAATAGTATACCACAATATACAATTAAATATAGTATGACTATAGTATAGCAATATATAGTATTGGATAGTATACCAATAGGGTAGCAAAGCTAGGTTAGGTACAGAATGTAATAACTAATTGTTTTTTTGCATAAAATATAGTCAGCCAGACCAGGCAAGTATTGTCATCTATACTATGTTAGGCTAAACTCGCGTCTGCACTTACAGACACTTACAAAAACGTTAAGTGCAAATGTCTCAGAACTTACTTTTGGTTACTTAGTGGTTTGTCCTTTAATCACCTCAGTTGGAAATAATTGGGTTGATTTAGATTAACGTTTATTTGTTAGATTTGTTTAGGTTATGTTTTGTTTGATCGATTACGTTGTGTCATTTGATTAGGTTAGATTTGCTTTGATTAAATAAAATTACAATAAACTGGATTAAAATTTAACAGCCACGTTACAGTATATTTGACGGGATCTCATTAGGCCGGGTTTGATTACGTTAGGTATGGTTTGATTATTAGATATGATTAGATTAGACAAAACTGAATGAGGTTAGAAGGCATTAATTTGGCATCGATTAGATTAACACAGATCAAAGTATAATTACGGATATAAAACTAAACTCTGAGGCTCATACAGGATCAGATAGAGCCATTAATCCTCTGTCTTCGAGCTAAGTGACAACCTATATATTTGTTTTCCTTAGCCATCCACAATAAAGGAAAATAAATATACTACTTAGCAACTCGCATTTGAAAACCTACGTCACTATGACGTCACAGGAGCCAGTTTAGGATGACTTGTACAAAATGGTGCACACTGTTGCAGCAACCGTTGCTGCAACAGTGTGCGGCATTTTGCACCAGTGCACACTCCTCATCCACTTTTGACCAACATGCTTTGTTGTATCACGGACAATAAAATAAAAGACTCGTGACGATACAGCAGCTTTGGCTTGTTTAACAGCCTGAGTGCCAGACACTGCTTTCTGGACTGTGGCACAGCATTAGAACACTTTGTAGCAATGTTTAAGTATACTGTTTCCATACATCATGTATGCTGGCACAGCATTACCACACTTTGTAGCAGTGTTCAAGTATACTGTTTCATGTATGCTCGGGCATTATTTTGGGGGTGTGGGGGGAGTAGCCCCTCTATTTTCGGAAGACCTATGGTTACTGATAAAAAAGAACAATGGTATATTCAAAATATATCCAGTAAATAGCTTATATAAAAATTATCATATAATCATTTAAATGAAAAAAATTTTGTAATAAGTTATAAAAATTTGGTAATGATTCAGGATGAATATCAACTGGTGGCAGTTCTGTTAGGAATCACCCCCCTCCCCCTTTCTCCAAAGTGCTGGATCTGCCCCTGTCTACTGACGCATACTTGCTGCCGAGCTACGATATTCATGTCTGATATGCTCTCACAATTCACCGTAAGTTGAATTAGGTTAGAAACATTAGCAATAACTACATCAGATTAATCACAACACTTCACTCAACGTACCAATGCAACACTTGCAAGATGAAGAGTTACAGAAGCTTCCATACACAAGCGCCTCACACCCATAAACTGACTCATTTCTACTGCGGCAAGTTCCTCCAAGCTCGTGACAGTATTGCCTGGAATCATTTACAAGTTATTAGCACATCATTTATTATTATTATTATTATTATTATTATTATTATTATTATTATCAGCAGCAGCAGTAGTAGTAGTTATTGTGGTAGAAGTAGTAGTAGTACTAGTAGTAGTCGTTAGTAGTAGTAGATGTAATGCAAGATGTCAAAAGCAAGATGTTTGATAGAATATCATAGCTTTACTCATGTCATAATAATAATAATCTATCTATCAATTGCCAGACGCCTAAATCCCGTTTGGGGTGGCCACAAACAAATCGCCTCCACGTCGCCCAGTCCCCCGCCATTTCACTGCCCTGCTCCCAACTCACACACCCCTCTCTCATATAACTCTCCACCCCATCCCTCCATCTCATCCTCGGCCTCCCCCTCCCTCTTCTCCCCTCCACGTCACTCACATACACTCTCTTCGTCAGTCTCTCACCCTCCATCCTCTCCACATGGCCAAACCACCTCAGTGTGTTCCTCATAACGCTTCCTATCACATCCACATCAACACCACAACGCTCCTTTATATCCTCATTCGTCAGCCTGTCTCTCCATGTGACTTCACAGGCTTCTCTTAAATAACTCATTTCCACTGCTCTCACTCTTGACTTGTGTCCTTCCAACAACGTCCAAGCTTCACTTCCATACGTTAGAGTTGGTATCACAATACTGTCATGTAGTAACTTTTTCACTTCCATGATCACATCCCTGTTTCTTATCACTGTTTTTCAAAGAACCAGCAACCTTTCTTCCCTGCTGTACCCTTTCAAGCACTTCGCCCTCCAAGCCTCCATCCTCACTCATCACACTACGCAAGTACTTAAACGTACTCACATTTTCCAATTCCTCACCATCCAACCTCGCCGTACATTCACTGACTTCACCTCTCTCAAAGACCATCACTTTACCCTTCCCTGCATTCACCTTTAGATTCCGTTTCTTACACACTCTCCCAGACTCATCCACCAAGCCTTGCAGCTCCCCTTTGTCTTCACTCAACAACACAGTATCATCTGCAAACAACAGTACAGGGAGTTTGCAAACACTATCCTCTCTCACCAGGGCCACTCCAACATCCACTACCCTACCTTGTACCTCATTTATTACCTCATCCATGTACAGATTGAACAACCATGGAGACATGACACATCCCTGTTTCAACCCAACCTTCAAAGAGAAAAATTCACTTAGTTCACCATCCACACGCACTGCAGCCTTAGCACCATCATACATACTCTTCACAGCATTCAACAACTTCCCATCTACTCCATATATTCTTAATACTTTCCACAATCCTTGTCTTTCCACCCAGTCATATGCTTTCTCCAAATCCATGAAAGCCGCATACAACTTCTTTCCCTTCTCTAGAAACTTTTCCACTAAAGATCTAAGAATGAATATCTGATCTACACAACCTCTTCCCTGCCTAAAGCCTCCCTGTTCTTCTCCAACTAATTCCTCTGTTCTTTCTCTAACTCTGTCAATAAGTATCTTACCATACACTTTTCCTATTATACTAAGAAGACAAATGCCCCTATGATTACCACACACTTCTTTTTCCCCTTTTCCTTTGTACAAGGGAATAATTATACCTGACTTCCAATCCTCCGCGACTCTACCTTCCTCCCAGGCCAATCTGCACATCTCCCACATCCATTCTACTACTATCTCTGCCCCATGCTTTAGCATTTCACCACACACTCCATCAATTCCTGGGGCTTTCCGCAATTTAACTTTCTTCATTGTTTCCACAACTTCTGTTCTACTGATAGATAATAACAATAATAATAATAATAATAGTAATAATAATAATAATAATATTATTATTATTATTATTATTATTATTATTATTATTATTTTTGTTACTGTTGTTTGTAGTAGTAGTAGTAATAGTAGTAGTAGTAGTAGTAGTAGTAGTAGCAGAAGTAATGCAAGGTGTCAAAAGCAATGTTTCATAGAGTATCACAGCTTTACTCATGTGTCAAGAATATCCCCAGTTTTCTCGTGTATTCTATTTAACTATTTTCCTGCATAATATAGATATTCTGTCCACTCTAACTAGGCATATAATTGCTGACTTTCCATCTCTGATACTGAGTCGTAATAAGAACTTCACAATGTAGTATGATCTGACTCCATCTACTAGTGATCCGTATATCTTGTTAGTCAATCTCTCTTCACCCATTCTCTCCATACGGCCATAACACATTAATACACACTGGTCTACCCTTTCCATTACACAACGTCTGCTCCCACACCCTGTCACACCATCACCATCTCAACTCATATATAGACCTCTCTTCACCTATTCTCCCCATACGACAGTAACACATCAACACACACTAGTGGACCCTGTCCACTACACTACGTCTGCTTCCACACCCTGTCACACCATCACCATCTCAACCCACATATAGAGCTTACGGACTTCAGCTCAAGCGATTCCACCCTTCTTGGTCCCTAGATTTCATGATCCACGCCTCGCATCCATACAAGAAAGTTGATTTCACAAAAATCGGTTTGTTTTTATGTGACAAAGATCCTAATCCGTTTTCAGCTCAGTTGATGACCTGGGGTAGTTAGACTGACTGATAAATTTCAACCAGTAACCAAGGAGACTCGTTTTTACCTCATAACTAAGGCTCACTGAATTTTATGGAATCAGAACTTAGTATTGAAGTTATGAGAATAGCCCAGATCAATCAGATGACAACAAACCAGCTATACGCCTTCACACGTACCCATCTTGGCCTGAAGAGACGCACAACTTTCCTTCCACACACTTCTCAACGCCCCTAATACTTTGGCTCCTTCTCCTATGACTTACTTCAGGGTCTTGACGTCCATCAGCTGTTACTTCCACCCCAAATGCCTACAACACTTCTTTTCTTCAAAAACTTTCTCAAACAGACTTACGCTAATATCGTTCTGCTAAGTCTCTTCAACATCTAAATCACCAAGCTCTTTTGTTGCACTCACTCTCAACTTACACCTTTCACACTCTCTCAGTTTCAGATACAAGTTTTGCTGAAGTTTGCCTACCGATTCTGAGACCAGCGCTGTATCATCTGCAGTTAATAGATGGTTTGCTTAGGAGTTTGACCATCTCCCTCCATCCCTTAACTTGCTCGTCTTTGTAGTCCCTTATATCTGCACACACACACACACACACACACACACACACACACACACACACACACACACACACACACACACACACACAAACTCACCCTGAGGCAGGACAAATAAAGGTAGGCGTAGGCTTTCTCATGTACTCGCTGGCGACACTTTCATCCATTCGTTGTCTGTCCTCCTCTGTCTCCCCTTCCTCCACCCCCTTGCACTTCTCCAATTCACTTGGTTCAAACTCCACTTACGACTCTTCCACCTGATCATGGATGTCCGGCGGGCGCATTTCATTTGGGCGAAATATTCGATTTGTTACTCTATCATTTGGGCGACTGTTTGTTTTATCATTTGGGCGACAACAAATCAGGAACTCCGTGAAATAGTAATCATGATTTGGTCAAAATCAAATTAAGACAAGAACGGCATAAGTGCTTCGTTACGTATGGAGGTGAAATATGTTTCGGATTAGTTTTGAATCACGGAGGCTACGTAGGTGGCCGCGCAGCTATTCGGTTCTCACACTCAACAGCGCGAGGAGTGCGGAGAGAGCCTTCACTCCTAGTTACCTCGTTACCAGGACCATGGAAGGCACCATCTCAGAAACCAACAGAAAAAAAAGTTTAATATTTGACGGATTCTCGTATCGAGTTGATGTGATATTGAAAAATGGTGATATTGCATGGAGGTGTACAAGCAACAAAACCAGATGTAAAGCTCGAATTAGGACTGATGTCAGTGGAAAAACAATCATAAAAGCTATGACTGAGCATAACCATGAAAGTGACAGTAAGAAAATGGAAGAACAACAGCTGAGAGTGCAAGTTAAAAGGTGTGCAGATTCTGACATAAGCGCAAGGCCTTCAAAAGTGATTAGAAAAGAACTTGTCAATTTTAGTGATAGTCAACTTGAACCAAAAGACTTGAGAAAAGTTTCCCTTGCACTGTACAGAGAGCGAAGGAAACAGTTCTCAGTCCTACCTAAGAGTCGTCATGATGTGTTTGTGTATCTTACAGAAAATGAAGTGAAAACAAACAGGGAGGAAAACTTTTTACTTGTAAATGATGAGGAGAAAGGTATGGCCATATTTTCCACCTACACAAGCCTAGAATGTCTTTGCAATGAAATACAAGATATTTTTTTGGATGGAACTTTTAAATGTCCTAAATTCTTCTATCAAACTATACTATTCATGGTTGTAAGAATGGTAACTACATACCACTGGTCTTCGCACTACTACCCAATAAAACAAAGGAGTGCTATGGTGACTTGTGGCACAGAACTATAGAAATATGCACAGACAGAAACTTGACCTTGAATCCTAGGTCAGTTCATACGGACTTTGAACGGGCAATGATAAATGTTATCAAAACTGTATCCCCTAGAACAGAAATACAATGTTACCAGTTTCACTTTGGCCAAGCATGGAGGCGAAATGTTCAGAAAAACGGACTAACAGCAGAATATAAAAATAAAGGTGGGGTTATTGGAAAATGGCTGACTAAATTTTTTGGGCTTCCCTTTTTATCTTCAAATGAAGCATCATACTGCTTTGTTGAGGATTTAATGTGTGATATTCCAGACGACAGAGGGTGCACCCAATTTGCTGATTACGTAGTTGATAATTATGTTTCGGAGGAGGCTAAGTTTCCGCCATTGTTGTGGGCTGCTACACCATCTCCCGAAAGAAGAAGAACCAACAATGGAGTAGTCATTTCACTCGCACTTCAACGGACAGGTCTACTCCCCCCATCCCTCTAGCTTTATCTTCCTCGATGTTATAAAGAAGCTACAAAGTGTCACCTATATCAAGATCAGAGGACTTAATGCAACAGCACCTATACGAAGAAAAGATAAAGAGAAGATAAATTTTCTAATTGAACAGTTCAACAAGTATGAGACGAAAGAAATTTCTCGCTCGCAGTTCATTCGCTCAGTTGGCCACAATTTTTCAGCCATGACAAACATGTAAACAGAGTAAGTGCAAATTAAGGGTACATGACACACATCTTTTAATGAAAGACAATAATTATTAACATATCTTTTAATGAAAGACAATAATTTTGTCATAAAGAGTTGAAACGTCTCTTGCATATGAATCATCATTTATGCTATGTTCTCCTTGTAACAGCTGAACCAGTTGACACATTGGATCGACGGCTCAACTGTGTACGGTTCAACCATTGAGGAGCAGCGAGCTGTGACAAGTGGCCGAAACGGTCTCATGAAGACTTCTCGTGCCAACATGCTGCCCATCAACCCCAAGCAGCCAGGCCTCACCACCATTCATACACTGTGGCAACAGGAGCACAACCGCATCGCAAGGGAGCTGCAGCAACTCAGCCCTCAGTGGTCTGACGAGGAAGTGTTCCAGGAGACGCGTCGCACTGTGGGCAAAATGAAAGACAATTTTTTTTTTTTTTTTTGCATCTTTTGAGACAATAAATTATTTTAACAATTTACTACGCTTAATACATACTCCTTATGTGTAGGTGATGAAATGTAGCTTGATTTTCGTCAGGTGGCTTGTCATGATAAACATGATTACAGGAATTTAAGACTGACAGGGTGCCGATAAGGTTTTCGCCCAAGTGAAGTAACGAGTACTTCAAAATGAAGCTTAATTTATCGCCCAGATGAAAAGGTAACTGTCTCCCAAATGATGTGTTTTTTCGCCCAACTGAAGAGCATATTCGCCCAAATGAAATGCGCCCATGTCCTCCACATGCTGTTGGGGGACGTTTAAACACTCTCGGGCTCCTTTGACTCACTCTCAGCTGAAATAAATCATCTGTGTCGTTTGGAATAGAACACTAGAGTTGTCCCGACCATGAGTGTACTAACAAGGCCCCATACTCTCGTCCAGTAAAGAGACTACCTAGCACTTTCTCCTTCGCTAATTATTATGGGGTTTGGCTGATTAGTATCCTTTTCCACGGTATTTATGCAGGGTATGACGATACTACAGGGATTTCCATAACACGGAATTGGAGAGTAAGGTATAATAAACAAATTGTTAAGGGATAGGTGTCATGGATCTTCTTTAACCCAGGAGAATGCAGGTACAGGAGAGATAGGCAGAACGTTTTCACACTGTTAGTCAATGGTATGTACAGTAACTCTTTTTACAGGGTCTCACGACAGTTATTTATTTTTAGCACTTCAGAAGGTTACTGTAGAGGTAATACTGAGTAAAAATAGCAATATCAAAATAGGTCCAGTTCTCAACCGTTACGAAGCTACAGTTTCTGGTGATCTAATGAGCTACGTGTGAGCAGGTTGCCAGGTTGGCTTTTTAAAAGCCAACTTCCTCAAATTTGGCTTTTTTTTTTTTTTAAGTGGTTGGCTGGAAAAAATAGCTGGTTGGCTTTTTTTTTTTGTAAGTTTGGCTTCTTTTTGGCTTTTTTCCTTTGATACGTGTTATGTTTTGATATTTTGTTAGTGAAATATGATGCAACTTATAAAACTAAGAATTCAACAGTTAGAAATAATTTACTTCCACATACAATAAGTTAGAGAAAATGTAATATAATATTCCGTTTTCTTTATACTGTAATCAACTCTGTGTAAAAGCGACTAAAATTAGAATACAATAACGAACTATCAGCTACTGCCTCTGGTATGTACTTTTTTTTTTTTTTTTTTGGCCTATCAACCATTGGGGCCGAAGCCCCTGGTTATTAAGGCCGGATATATATATGTATATACATTTAAACATATACACACACACACACACACACACACACACACACACACACACACACACACACTTCCATGCATACATATAGACACACTTTCAGGCAAACGTACATATATATATATATATATATATATAATAATTTTTTTTTTTTTCTTGGTTTTATATTTTTTATATTTTATATTATAAAGACAAACTAATCTAAAGACCCTAAAACTAATCACCTAACAGACAAATCGCTAACTTATACTAAATCCTACAGAGACAAATAGCTAGACTTACACTAATGGTAAAAATACCCCGACTAACAGAACACCATCGACTGCAGATATGTTATGCCTTTCTACATGACATACCTGCACTCATCACCTGGTGACTGTCAGTCGAGGCACAACCTAATATAGGGGACATCAATATATGAAAGGGAACCAGACGAGTCAGGAACATTTCCATATACGTCAGCTGTCGGCCCTAATTAGAATAACTTAAGCAAGATGGTATAATGTATTTACATAATTTGTACAAAAAGTGAAGAACCTCGGACAGCAGACCACCATCGACTGCAAGTGCCCAATACCTTCCTGTATTGCACACTTGCACTCATCAGCTGGTGACTGTCAGACGAGGAACTTGGCTTAATGTAGAGGACATCTATGTTAGGAATAGATCAGTGGGAGGAGGAACTATTTAAAATATGTCAACTGTCAACCCTAATTAATATTACAATATATACATATTTACCGTTGATAAAAACCATAACCACACAGTAAAAAAGTCACATCACTCTGATCAGTCCGGTCTCTCTCAAGAAAGCCATCAGTTTATCAGTCATAACAATGTCCCCATCACCCAGGATGGTGGGAAGGGTGAAGGGGACGTCTGCTGCACCGCAGTAATTTGTAAGTGAAGCACATTCACGAATAAATCGCCGACAGCGTAGGATGATATGACTGGTAGATAACACCGCATCACAGATGTCACAGTGCGGTGGGAAGCGTCTTTCCATATAGTATGTACGGACGTCGAAATAAGTTCGTTTCCTTTTCCGTGGACTAAGGTGTTTGTAACACTGCTCGATGGAGAGGTGTCCCCTCCTCCTCCCTTCCTCATAGTCCCACACTCCCACCCAACCCCCCCACTTTTCTCTCCGACCTCATAGTCCCACCCAGTACCCTCCATACTCTTGCTCATAGCCAGCCAGGGGCTTTTGTACTTCAAGCACCTCTCTAATTACGTGTAGTCCGAACATCTAATAAAGGAATAGTACTGTATCTATCATAAACCAAGTTAGGAAAGGTTTACTACACTGCGTTGTGTGTGTGTGTGTGTGTGTGTGTGTGTGTGTGTGTGTGTGTGTGTGTGTGTGTGAGAGAGAGAGAGAGAGAGAGAGAGAGAGAGTTAAAAGACAGGGAGCAACAGGCGGAGAGGGAGAGCAAGTGGAAAAATGAGAAATGAGAGGGCAGTTACGGAGAAAATAAAAAGGGGAGAGGCAAGGAAAGAATAACGAGAGTTAAGAAAAGAGAGTAAGAAGAGGAGACAGTGAGAGGTGAAATGAGATACAAGCAGGGTGAAAGGGAAACAGAAAAGGGAGATGTGAATAGAAAGGCCGGGAGACAGGGATGTAGAAACAAAAGTGGAGACAGCTGAGAGAAAATGGGAATGGAGCAAACATAGACATAGGGATAACAAAAGGAGAAAGTGGGAGAGCTACGGAACGGAATACTGAGAACGATAATGAGAAAAATTAGAAAAGAAGGGAAGGTAACAGGGAGGAGGAAGAAAGTGTGTTATTATGGCAAGGACGCAGGGAAAGAACTATGCAGGATAGGACGAAAGCATTGAGGCTGAGTAGAACGAATGACATTCAAGTAAAACGGGAGGGAAACAGAGAAATTAGATAAATTTGCGGAGAGAAAGTAGAAATTAAGGGTGGGAACAAAATAAGTTAATTTTTAGGGCAAGAAAGAGGAGGGAGATGTTAAGAAGGGAAGACAAGGGGAGGAAGAAGGAGGGAGGAAGGGAGAGAAAGACAGTGGGAAGAGCGGAATGAAAGAGGAGATTTTGGGTGACAGGGAAAGACGGAGAAAGGAAAAAGAAACATGCAGTTATTACTGAGGAAAGAAAGCAGTGAAGGAAATGGATTTAGTACAAGTAAAGAAATACGGAGGGAGTAATGGAGAAAAAAAGGTAACACATGTGACAGGTGAAAAAAAGTAAGACAAAGTTGTGAAACAGGGAGGGAGAAAGAAGAGTGAGGTAAGGAGGGAGTGACAGAGAGGGAGACAGACGAAGGAAAAGAGAGAGGGAGGAAGGTAGGGACTGAGCAGATAGCTATAAAGAGAAAGGAGGGTAAAGGAAACTGGGGGTGAGACAAAGGATCCAGAGAGAGGGAGAGGGGGTGGGAGGGGCAGTACACAGACAGGCACAGACAGATAGGTCGACAAATATTCAGAAAGTGTGTGTGTGTGTGTGTGCGTGTGTGTGTGTGTGTGTGTGCGTGTGTGTGTGTGTGTGTGTGTGTGTGTGTGTGTGTATGTGTGTGTGTATGTGTGTGTGTGTGTGTGTGTGTGCGCGCGGGCGTGCATCCGTCCCTGTGTCACTTCTATAACATTGTTCCATTTTTTCACCTGCGTGTTTTCCTCTTCTCTGCTTAAGTTTCTCCTCTCACTCACTTTTCTTTATCAGTAATTCTCCTGATTGTTCTCACCATTCCAAGTCTCTCTCTCTCTCTCTCTCTCTCTCTCTCTCTCGGAATAAAGATATTGTTCTCACAGTCTATATCTCCTTAATACAGCCACTTCCTGAGTTGCTGTGGAATTTTGGTCTCTTGAAAAAGACATACGTCGACTTAAAAAGAGTTCAGGAGACTAAGGTATCAGGTTCGCCTGAGGGCTGTGGGACTTTTTAGTACACTCGTAAACTACGAGGTCAGCTCATTAAAGTGTTTAAAATGTGAATGGGTTTCACAATCATTACAAAGAAAATTGCTTAGTCTTAACACGGACTCGGCACACAACCATGTTTGGAAGCTGTAAATGAGAAAATTTACCAGCAGAATTACGTGAAAACATTTTCACGTGCAAGATCTGCTCCACATGGAACTGACTCAACATGGACGTTGTTAACACTACAGTAGAGAAGTTTAAGGGATTCATCGGCAGGATCAAACACTAGAATAAATGTGAACTAGATATGCATTCCCAGGCAAACAAGATGTATCTCCACGGTATGGGCTGCATAGTCATTAAGATCCTAACTTTCCCTTGCAACTCACTCTCTCTCTCTCTCTCTCTCTCTCTCTCTCTCTCTTTCTGTGTGTGTGTGTGTGTGTGTGTGTGTGTGTGTGTGTGTGTGTGTGTGTGTGTGTGTAAAAGAAGTGTCTACTATCGCAACATTTAATTACAGCAGATTTCTCTCTCTCGCTCTCTCTCTCTCCCCCCCCCCCTCTGTGTGTGTGTGTGTGTGTGTGTGTGTGTGTGTGTGTGTGTGTGTGTGTGTGTAAAAGAGGTGTCTACTACCGCAACATTTAATCACAGCAGATTTCTCTCTCTCTCTCTCTCTCTCTCTCTCTCTCTCTCTCTCTCTCTCTCTCTCTCTCTCTCTCCATCTGTGTGTATGTGTGTGTGTGTGTGTGTGTGTGTAAAAGAGGTTACCGCAACATTTAATCACAGCAGATTTATTCTCTCTCTCTCTCTCTCTCTCTCTCTCTCTCTCTCTCTCTCTCTCTCTCTCTCTCTCTCTCTCACACACACACACACAGTGTAGTATACCTTTTCCTAACTTAGTTTATGATAGATACAGTACTTTTCCTTTATTAGTTGTTCGGACTACACGTAATTAGAGAGGTACTTAAAGTACAGAAACCCCTGGCTGGCTGTGAGCGAGAGTATGGAGGGTACCGGGTGGGACTATGGGGTCGGAGAGAAAAGTGGGGGAGTTGGGTGGCAGTGTGGGACTATGAGGAAGGGAGGAGGAAGAGATACCTCTCCATCGAGCAGTGTTGCAAACACGGAAAAGGAAACGAACTTATTCCGAAGTCTGTACACTCTGCAAGATTTCAGACTGGACGACCTGCGGGATTTGGCTAATCTGGCAAGAGAGCACACCCGTATGTGTGTGTGTGTGTGTGTGTGTGTGTGTGTGTGTGTGTGTGTGTGTGTACTATTGCGGACACCCGATCCTGGCCCATTTAGTATCAGCCTGGTGCTTTCTGGGAACCGGACTGAGGTAGGCCGTTGCGTTTTATGAATGAACTCTGGCACTGTTGGCAACCCTGATTGTGTTTGGGGTGGGTAACATACGTTTGGTTGTATTTATGTTGGTTAATATAGGATAAATGTAAACGATTTTACACCTATAACCTCTAAATATTTATTGTATGATGCTGAATCCCATTCCATATCCCCACACATTAAAGTGTGATTTTATTATGAATACGTCAAAACAGTAGCCCTGGCAACATACATGTCAGGCTTACCAAACGTTGGTTGGTGGCCACAGCGAAGAAGCGAAACAATCGAAATATACGGGAAAATATTTGGTAACTGAATGATGTTAATCACAAATTATATCTGTAACGCCCTTAAAGTATTTAAATAGAAATTAAAAAAAAAAAATGCAGGATATTAAACGTGGTATGAATACGTAGACGCAAGGAATCGGAAAGGTTGGCCACCCTTCACCACCAACCAGCCACACCTCCATCCACCCACCGACACAGACTTTCCTTCACCTAAGGCCCCAGTCACACTGCAGGTACGACTTATCCCAAACCACCTGTGACCTGCAAGTCATGGATGGTTTTGGTGAGGTCTACGACCGGTCTTCATATGTCTCGGTCTAGCCAAAGGCCACCATGGCAACCAAAAACTCATCGCAAGGTTTTTCGTGCTGCACAAAAAACCTCCCCGCGACAACCGATGTCGTGGCACGGAAGCCGGCCAGTGGGCGGCTGGACGGCTTACAGACTGTGACTGGTTGGTGACACCTGATTTTTAAGCGGTGGTTGTCATCCAGACGGAGGCCAGTCGTCGCCCGCTCTGTGCGGTGGCCGTCCACACTCCGTCAAGGCGATGACTGGACTGCGGCACAGCGGCGGCCGCCATCCACAAGCCTCCTGTCCAGGGTGGTGGTTGAAGTCCGGCTGCAGTCCAGCCAGCAATTGGTCGAGCGACAGGTGGTGGGCTGGACCGAGAACAGCCACCAGCCAATCCGTGGCTCATGTCGGTCTAGTGGAGGCCTAGAGGTCACGGTCTAAACTGCAACAGGACACGGACCAGCCGCTGTTTGTCAGTGGGCTGCCGACAACTGGCCGGCCACCCGTCGGTGTCTTGACCTGTGTGTACCTGGCCATGGTTGCCGTTCGGCCACCCACTGGACGGACGCTGGACAGACACTGGACGATCACCACGGAGGCACGATCGGAGGCACGACTGCTCAGAGACCTCCGTGGTCGGGGACTGGTTTCGTGATTTTCAGGTTTGCGACAAGTCGTACCTGCAGTGTGACTGGGGCATAAGATATTGTTCCCTCCCATAAATATACAGTCCATTAGTTTTAATTTCCAGAACGAAGTCAGTGTAATACCATGTATTTTGAATGCATATCATACCCTGTCCAGATTTAGCGATGACAGCCGAACACCTTTTTATTGTAACATGATAAAAAACACAAATAAAACTCTCGTACCTGTTATTGTCCTTCTGCCTTCTGTCTTTCTTTCCTTCATTCTTTCCTTTTCCTTCTGCCTGTGGCTAACTCTACACTGAGTGACAAGCCAAATGGTTTCCTCTACACCAGGAATCCATTTACTATGCTGGGTGGTAACCATATAACCAAACTTTGGCACCTGGTAGTTTAGTGGGTAATTATTGCGCTCCAGTCGGATTGAGCCGGTGAAGGTTTGCATCCAAGGGTTGGTTGGGGTTGATTGCTCATGCAATGCCACTCAGGGATGAGTGAGGCTGGTCACTCTCATCTTAAATGTCGAGACCAACTGCCTAGCCCCGGGCTCCTATGCTCCTCATGGGGCAATGTAGGATTGGATGATGGATGGATGGATGAACTGTTATTATCATAACGGTTATGGTTATATAATAAGTGTAATTACTGTGTGCTGGCAGTCATTACATGTACAGTTGATATGGCAATGTGTACAGATGTCAGTCAATAGTAGTAGCTGTAAACTAAAGCATCATATCATATGAGCTAGTGCATCCATCCAGCCATCCTCCTATGCAACATCCCTTCTATCAAAGGTTTGCTGTTACAGAGCCAAGACCCCCATTGTGAAACATTGTCGACGCACTAGCTCTTGTAATTAACAGGTCCCATAACATTTCACACATCATAGCTAAAATGCAGTGCAGTCCCATGAAGGACAGTCCAACACCCCCAGAAGGAGTCTACGGAGGGGCAAATAGAGCACGACCTGATTCTGGCCGACAGGGACATAAGTCTGCCCGGGCCGCGCTTCCCTATGATCTGGAGCTCGCCTGCAGCCACCGTAGCAGGAAAGCGAGACTACCTTCTGGGCAAGCCAACCACCGACAGCCACAGGGTGGGGCTATTACTCTAGCTCCAGTCAGCACCCCTGAGATGGCTGGTAGCTGCTCAACCCTCTTACAGGAGACGGCCTGCAGCTGCTCTGGAGGTAATAGGGAGACAGCCGGTAGCTGCTCCAGCCTTCATCAGGAGATGGCCAGAAGTCGCTCTGAAGGTGCCCTTATAGAGACAGCCAGTAGCCGCTCGACCCTCCTGCAGGAGACGGCCCGTAGCCGTTCTGGAGGTAATAAGGAGACGGCCGGTAGCCACTACTGCCTTCATCAGGAAATGGCCAGCAGCCGCTCTGAAGGTGCCCTAACAGAGACGGCCTGTAGCCGCTCGACCCCCCTGCAGGAGACGGCCAGTAGCCGCTCCGGAGGTAACCAGGAGAAGGCCAGTAGCTGCTCTGAAGGTGCCCTCGAGTCGGCCTGTAGCTGCTCCCTTCCCCAGGCCATGGCCTGTAGCCAGGCCTTTGTGATGGCCGGTAGCTGTGCCCCTAGAAGGCCACGGCCAATAGCCAGGCCCTACTGCAGGAGACGGCCGGTAGCCACTCCTCCGTCAGGTGCTGACTCCCCTACACGAGACTACGACCCAGAGGGAGGCCTCAGCCTGGAGGACTACTGGAGAGGCCCCGTAACCACCACAGGGCTTTTCACACTGCAGCCGGATTCCTGTGAGGTCTCACCTGACAGACCCCGATGGAGGCCGATGCAGCAGCCCACTCCTGACGGCGTCCCTGACCACCGGGATCCTCCACCCCCCCAGACCGCCCCTAGGACCCCTGGGCAGGACATCCCTACACACCGATGCTGGAGACCCTCGTCCTCCATCAGGCGCCTGAGTGAGAGATTCAGGCAGCTGTTCGGCCCCAGCCCAGAGGGCCAGACTTCCACCCCGAGCCCCGAGAGCGCGGGACCCTTCGCCACCAGCAGTCTCGGACGAGAGAGGATGCCCATACACGTGATCCCGTGGCCCCTGGATACGGAGGCCCCCGGCGGAACTCAGCCCCGTCAGTAGTTAGGCTGAGTTCTTCCCACTGCCATTGTACCTGACGACCATTACACCCAGTCCCGAAAGTGAGTGACAGGGAAAGCACAGTGAAAGTGATACAGTGAAGAAAGGGCAGAACAGTGAATTATCAGAATATGGGAATTTAGAGAATTAAAAGCATCAGTTTTAGTGCAAATGAAAGGTGGAATAAATAAAGTAACAGTGAGACAATGAATATGGCAGGGCAGTGGAATAAGTGTCTGTGTGAGTGAACACGCCACCACCTAGTGATATAGCCTCACGCTAAGTTCATACAGGGGCTCCAGTGCAAGAACAATAATCAACGACACGACGGTAAAACAAGTTAGACCGCCAGCAGTGAAAACAGCGCCATGGCCCTAGTGAACAGAACTCCACCCAATAGATAAAACCTAGACCTTACTGCCCTAGTACTCCTGATTATAGTGCTATTCACTTTACCCAATCTTGTCCTGAGTAGTATCCAGCCTGATACTAACACCCACAACCTAGGACTAAGGTTTATAATTGTTCAGAGTAAGTACTCTTGTGACATCTACCCATTCCACTTGTAGAATTTAGCAATACACGTGTAAGATTGTTGCCTTGAGTTTTTGTGTTCTGCCTCTCTCTTATTTGTCTAAGTTCTGGTCTAAAAAAAGGGAACCCAGCTAGACACTAGGCCTTAGAGGGACGGGACGCCTACCCTAAAACACCTAGCATTACAACAGCTAATGTGATATTCATATTATGAACGTCAATCCCAAGTGCGGGGCTGCAACCCCCAGAAGTTATGCATATCAGCGTATTCCGCAGTAAGAACACAGATGCCAAAATCCACACACCCACACTTGTTACACAAATGTGCCTTACCACTCTGTCTATCTCTCAATTGCCAGACGCCTCAATCCCATAAGGGGTGGCCACAAACAAATTGCCTCCATGTCTCCCTGTCCAGTGCCATTCACTGCCTTGCTCCCAGCTCACACCCCCTCTCTCATCCCTTCCATTCCATCCCTCCATCTCATCCTCGGCCTTCCCCTCCCTCTCCCCCCTCCACCTCACGCGCATACACTCTCCTGGTTAGTCTCTCGCTCTCCATCCTCTCCACATGGTCAAACCACCTCAGTTCATTTCTCCTAATGCTTTCCATCACATCCACATCCACACCACAGCGCTTCTTGCCTTCCTCATATGTCAGTCAGCCTCTCCATGTAACACCACATGCTCCTCTCAAATAACTCATTTCCATTGCTTTCACTCATTAAAAATAAAAGGGACATGGTATTTATAGTAGGACAGATAGCAGCATATTATTTTGCCCTTTATTTCTAACCTTCTAATGTGCTACATGGTTGTCATCCCCTACAAACCTTTGTCCAGGAATATCAGTCGTTACCCCATTCCAAAACATATACAGCAAAAATGCTTATCAGACTTCTTGACTATCATTATTTGCAAGGGAAAATAATCACTGACATGTCAGATAGCAATGTGGAATAAAACTGCATCATAGCATAACCTATTTCAACATGCAGATTTGTACACTAACATCTTGTAACTCATATCATTTGCCATAAATAGTTACCACAGAATCTGATTCTTTACGGTAAAAAATATTCAGTACTTGCTCCATCCTCCATTGTTATCAGTGACAGCCTGCAATCAACTGGGCATCGAGGAAACATGGTTATAGACCAGTCTAGGATGACCCCTAAATAATTCCCACTAATTTCTCATGTGGTCTGCAAGTTGCTGTTGAATCCTCTCCTGAGCTGGTTGCTGTGTATTAACCATATTACCCCAGATGTTCTCTATGGGGTTCATGCCACATCCCCGACTGGGCCATTCCAACAGTTCTATATTTGAATGGCCAGCAAACCAATGTTGGAAGGCGCATGCTGTGTGAACCGGGTGTCTGTCCTTGATAAATAATATCCTTCCCTGAAATGGAAGGTTTCGGGCCCATAAATAGGGAAGAAATACACCCTCCAGTATCTCAATATATTGTGCTGCTGTGAACCTGCCTTCTATTTCTGATTTTTCTCCCATTCCATGGAGAGATATCCACCCACTGACGTTACACGTCACGTGACTGCTTCGAGTTTCCTCAAAGACGTTTTCACAAGCAAAACTGGAATAGTGCAACTTCTAGTATTATATATACACAGTCAATGAAAAAAAGGCTGGCCGGGTCGCCATTTCCTAAACTTACAATGACCGCATAAACCTTCCCTCCCTCCCCAACTCCCCAGATAGTTCACAAAGTTGTATAGACAACATCAAAACACAATCATGGAACACTCACCAACATCTGGCTACTTATTTGAAAATAAACCAGACTTCTTGATCTTGCTAAGACGAGTTGGAACAGAGTCGGCCAGGTGAAGAAGCGTAGAGGCGGGAATCCTATCCCAGGCGGCATGCAACTCTGCCTCTAATTTCTCCACTGTAAAGGTGTCTCTTTCCCTCAACTCCCTCTTCAAGATACCCCACAAGTTCTCTATAGGGTTGAGGTCTGGGCTGTTGCTTGGCCAGTCGGAAATATACTCGACCTCATTAACTTGAAGCCAGTTTTTTACTGAATTTGCTCTGTGTGCTGGAGCCCCGTCGTGCTGGAGAATCTCGGCGCCACTGTTCGCGAAACACTCCCCCAAATGTTCCTCCAAGATCTTAAGATACACTTGCTGGTTTACCATAAGATTCTTTTGAAGCACCACTAGCGGCCCCTTACCCCCATATCCAAAAGCAGCCCATACCATAAGTGATATAGTGTGTTTTGCTGTATGGGCGCAATACTTGGGGTCATCCTTATTAACACCCTTCCTCACCCACACTTTCTTTCCCTTCGTGTCACTCACAAGGAACTATGACTCATCAGTCCAGAGGACACTATGCCATTTTTCTAATGGCCACTTCAAGTATTTCTTAGCAAATGCCTTTCGAGCTTGCCTTTGCTGTTCATTTAAAGCGCGTTTACGACATGCTGCCACTTTTCTGTAACCGAGACGCCTGTGCAGAGCGCCAGACACTGTTCTAACCGTCACATCACCAAGTAACTTGGGTTTTTCTTCCTTAAGTTTCCTTGCCGTAAGGGTGGGAGTGACATCCACGCTCCGCTTCAGAACGATGAGTGACGTTTTGCTTCTTTTCGTTGGTCTCCCAGTACTCTTAGTGGGCTTAGGAACAACAGCGCTGCCAGACGCATGAAACTTTGCAACCAAGCGACGAACACTTTGCTCACTCACACCAGTTTCATCCACTATATCCTTCGTTTGAAGGCCTAATTCATGACACTGAATCACCCTGACCCTTGTGTCACAATCGAGAGGCTTCCCACTCATGAGGTATGGGTGCCACACGCGATTTTGCAAGGCAAACACCAACAAATTCTCGGAGCGTGAGAGGGCGGCCACCCACTCACAGTAACATATTAATTGACACTGAGACACGATGTCTATCATCTATAGTCACTGAGTGATGAGTGAGAGATGGCAGAAAGTTGCCATGTAGCCAATTTTCCCTGGGGCATTTTTTTCTTAACCGTTACTGCATGGTGCCTAATCAGGAAAAAAGGCTGGCCGGCCGTCTACCTGGCCAGCCTTTTTTTCTTCGACTGTATACAGGTATATATATATATATATATATATATATATATATATATATATATATATATATATATATATATATATATATATATATATATATATATATATATATATATATATATATATATATATATATATATATATAATTAAACTCATTATGTATATATATTTAAATACCGGCTCAGCAGAGCAAGCCATACACCACCACCCTAGGCAGAAGGTACAGGGAGGTGACCCCGACCCCACAAGGAGATGACAGAAAGGCTCTTTTCACATGCCAAGCCTTCTGGGCATAAACAGCATATCTCTCCCATGACCCTATGTCCTTCTTCCCTGTAGCCAGACCACCGGGCAGTGTACAGTAAAAGTACACTACACTTCAGTGGAAGGAACACTCGCCAGAATCGAGGTGGGACCTGCAGTGGCAAGATCCTAAGAAGACCCTCGGACGCCGAGTCCCCTGGATTGACCTCCTTTTTGATAGAGGACTCAGGAGGAGCCTCAAGGGCTGCTATTCCCCCTAAGGAACAGCGGACCAGACATCGCCGTCCACCAGTGCTGTTTCCAGGACAGGAGTCCCAGACCCTATGGCTGGAGTGCAGCCTCTATCAGAGTTGTGGCAATAGCCTGGCATATCCATCGGGCACCTTCTCCCCGCCGCCAGGTCTACGGTTGGGGTGCAGCCTACATCGGAGCTGTGGCAATAGCTGGGCGTATCCATCGGGCACCCTCTCCCAGCTGCCAGGGTCTGTAGTGCCCAGAGGAGCCTCCCCCAACTCCTCTGGCCCTCCTGTCCCCTGTGGTAGCCCATGCAGTGCCCAACGGGGCTGCCTGATGGAGGGAAAGTCTCCTGGACCTCCCCTGTCTAGCCCAGACCAGAGTACTGGTGGGGCCTCCCCGCCCCGCCAAGTAGGAGAGTCGGCCCTCAGCCACTCTCCCTCCACCTGTCCCCAGGCTCCTGTAGAGGAAGGTGCCTCTTGCCCTGTCCACAACTCCATCGGCAGAGTAAGGTGCCCCTCTCCCATCTCCTCTACATGAGAGGGCGGTTTCTGCTCGTTTCCAGGGACCCTACTAGAGACCAGAGCGGGCGTGACGTCCCCGAAGCCTGGTGTCCTGTCCCGGCAGCTCCAGGTGTTGTCGGACTCCTCCAGGATAAGAGGCCGCAGCTCGCCCCTGCTGGCCTCCTACCGACAACGAGACCACAGCTCCCGGAGTCAGCAGGCCTCCCCTGATGCCTGCTGTAGCCGCCAGACCTCCCCCAGCACCAGCGGCAGCAGTACTTCCTTGATGGCCGCTCCTGCCAGACGAGACCACGGCCAAGCCAGGATGTCGCCCTCACCGCCACTGACCCTCGGCCCGGGCCTCCCCAGGTCCCCCCCCAGTGCCCCGACAACGACAAAGGGCCAGCGCTGTGTGGCACACCTCTTGGCCCTCTTCGGCCCTAGCCCAGAGAGCCCCGCCTCACACAGGCCTCTACAGAAAGAGGGCCGCCCACCACGCAACCCACTAACTCCTACGGGACTCGTGGCGACCTCACAGGCGACCTACCCCTGGAATACACTCTAGATGGTCCACCTCCGACGCCTGGCTGCCACCTGCGGTTCCTGCCACAGGGCCTCCTGCCGCCCAAGACCCAAGCACTCCCCTCCGCCTGTTACGTGAGTAAAAGACTCTGAGGTTGTTTGTCCTCTAGTGTCTGGGAAGCCCCTACCCCAGTGACCCCGCCCCCTTGCCCCAGTTTCTCCCCCCCACCCAGTATTACCTCCTGTGTGGAATAGTGAATCCCCCACCAATAAGCTCATGCCACTGGCAGCCCCAGAGTGTGCCTATTCCCTCCCCTCCATTGTTACATACGGACAGACGCATCAGTGCTGCACCCCTTGTTATGAGTCCATATTATAATCACAAATCATAATGGACAAATAGATAAATAGATAGATAAATAGATAGATAGACAGCTCTATGCGAGCCTGGGAATGGGAAATGATCTTGCAAGTTACCATGAGGAAAAGCTGACGACAGACTAGGAAGTAGGAGTCAGGAGATGATGCAGTTAGTTTGTCAGCGATACACCACGTGAACACACATACACACATACTCACACACAGGCTTCTAGAACTTTCCAAACACAGGGAACACACGTGATACGACTCCCGTTTCACCAGAATTTAGGAAAGAGAGCTCAGAAGGAGAGAGGCCATAGAAGCGGCAGGGTGTAGGGAGGAAGGCTTAGCAACTTGGGAGAGAGAGAGAGAGATAGGGAGATAGCTAGCGGGACTCTACTTTATACTTCGCTCTGTGTGAGAGACTTGTTAATATTTCCAAGATAAATAAAAATAGTCCCATATTATTCTTTACCTCTCCTTCTCATTGAATGACAAAGGCGAAAGATTATCTACTTACAAAGCTACTCAAGTATAACAACCGCTCATCCACAAGTCTAATATATATAACTTCTCTACAAGTAACTACAAAGTCCTTTTTTATGACATTTGGTAGCAACGAAAAGAACGCACCTCGTCTTCGAATCAACAGTGAATTTCTACAAAAGCAGGCGACACTCTACAAGATTAACTTCAGTTCTACAGTGAACGAACTACACTACAACCATCTACAATCAACTACAAGTAACAACTCTACGAGTCGTCTGTATAATCTTCTACACACACCTACAAGTAGCGGCAGTCTTCATCCTACAACGAGTAAATCACAAGAAAAAAGGACCAAGAATACATCAAGTAAGAAAATACAAAACAAACAAACGAAGAGTGAGACACGACTCATAACTCATAACCACCAGACCTCACCCTCCTCTCTCTGCTACATCCACCCAACCCCCACCGCTGACACAGGAGTGAAGAGGTCAAGACGACGAAGCAAATACCAAGTCCATATTCACAACTCATCTTACTCACTCATCTTCACTCAAGTTACTCATCGCTACTCATTTACTCACCACAGCTACCAGTGTGGGAAGCCGACATCACCATGTGCTGAGATGATATCACAACGCGAGTCTGCCATGCCAAGCAACGTGGGACGGACACCAGGCACCTCTCACCCACTACTCATTACTCATTATTCACATAACTCCTACTCATACTCATTTATTTTCACAGTTAAGTTGGAAATTCGACGTTCTATGCTGAGGTTTGCCTGGGACAGCTGTTAACCACCACAAGCACCAGGCCATGGAATTTCCTGAGTAATATCGTCCATCAACACAGCACTAGAATTATCAAGAGATCTTCAATCAAACCTGCATTTTTCTTCCGAGATCGACTTTTGTATCGACACACCTCTACGATCTGTATCAAGTGGGTAAAATTATACTTACTCATTTCTTCTCAGTGCTAAAATTAGCTATATTCAACTTTTTTTTACTTATTTCCTTATATACACTTATACATTCACTATCTATCATTTATTTCAACTTATTTACTCATCTATTTTGTTAGGACATAAATAAACAAGAGGCGTATTTCATAACACCATATCTTAATGACAGGAATATTTTCGCCACCACCCACGTTAATACCAGATGACACACAATTTGCCACAACAACAGACTCACAATTAAGAGAGCACCAAGGCAACCCACCCCTTGTACAAACCTCACCACACACTAAAGATCAAGAAACAAATACGGCAGTTTCAGATGATGAGTGGGAAACCCTCTCTGACGTAGCAAGTGCGGACTTTGTCGCTGACTTGCACACGTATGCCAATATACTTAACAGGGTTCACCGGTCCGGTCGTACATATTCCACCATTCCCTCACACAACGATAAACACGTCCAAGTTGAATTAACAGAGCAAACAGTGAAAATGAATCAAGAAACAAATACCGCTGATCTAAACCACACCTCAAGTGTTTGTGTATCACGAGGATAAAACTGCCCCAAAATTCTCTGGCACAGACAAAGATCGCATTGATGTCATTTCATTAGTCAGTCAGTGCGAACAAATGTTCATCAAGTGCCACATACTAGATGAACAAGAGAAAATTGCTATTTTTACATCTTGCATAAGCCAGGAAAGATGTCCAGCAAGCAATTTACTTCGCTCAGACAAGCTCCATAGGGCTAGGACATACAATGAATTTAGAACTGAATTTTTGAAGAAATTTTGTGGAGGTATGAACTTCTTGCCAGGTATAATTCCAGAATTACATAAAATTGTAGATCTTGTAAGGGAGCACACTACAAACCATGTGCTCAGTGAAATAACTGCTTATGTCTCCACAATCAAAAGAACATTGTTAGTTACTTTGGAAAATTCAAATTGGATAACATATGATGGAAAGATGTCCCCAGACCTCGTCGTGGATATCATTGGTTATGTAGCTGCCTTGTGTAAATTACCTGATAGGACCCTTAAGATCGCCAAGACGATCGCGTACACCCTAGGAATGTGCTTGCTAGACTTAATGAACGAGGTAGAGATGCAGTGCAGTAAAGCAGGTATGGTCGACACACATGCACATTCTGGTAGAATGAGGGTACCTGAGACAGTATCAGCTGTGAAAACATCTACACCGACCCCAAACAGAGAACAAAATCGATCGCGACCAGAAAGCAGGCAGACCAAACAACCAAACATGACAAGGCCTCGATCACAGACGCCGTGCTACAGGCAGTTTCATAAGTTTTCGCGCACCCCGAGCAGGTCTCGCGCCATAAACAACACTTCTTATGGGAAATCACATCGTAGGTCACAGTCAAGGGATAGGTCCATTCTATGTAATTATTGTGCAAAACCAGGACACACGAGGTATGAATGCTTTATCAAGGCAAAAGAGGACAAGCAAAAGACACAAGGATTTGGTCCTTACTGTAGGCATCATAGATACCAAGGGCACTGGACCAGTGATTGCAAAACAGTAGAAAAAATTGTGTCTGTGTTCAAATCGGGGGAAGACCAAGTCATGACAAAAAACGAACAAACGTAAAGAAAAACAAGTCTAAACTTCACATAGGAGGCATGTTGGGAAATGAGTGTATCTTGATACCAGCTGTATGTGAGGATCAAAACGTTTCCTTATTTTTAGATACAGGCTCTCCAGTGAACTTAATAACACATGAAGAACTAAATAGAATTCTTAAAAATAAAAAGAAAGTAACTTTTCTGGATGAAGCTGATTTAGTTTTATATACAGTAGATGGACAAGAAATTACAGTGAAAGGTGTGATAAGATTAAATATCAGTTTCACAGAGACTACAAGACCATTCTCTGCATTTTTCTATATCATTGAAAACTTAGCAATTAAAGCTCATATGTTACTGGGCTTAAGATCCATGAGAGCTGAGAACATAACCATACTCCCACAAATGAATGGAATAGACTTTGACAATGAATTCATAGAGGAAATAACTTCAGAGCCCTCACCGATTGGTAGAAGAGAGCCAAAAAGAATTGGTAATATTAAAGACCTAAACAAACATACACAAACAGATGAGTGTATAGATCCATTCCCACCACCAACCGCATCCTCCAGAATTAGTGACCCAGATAACAGTACTGATTTATCAATTTTTCCAGCCCATCTCACTAATGATTTAGTTATACCACCTAATTCCTACATGAAGTTTACCATAAAGAGCAAATTACGGAATAGTACTGTTCTTGTCTTAGAAGAATTATGTAAAGTAAAGGGATTGTCAGTAGAAAACGCATTATGTCATACGAACGACGAAGGGCAAACTCTGATATTCATAATTAATCACATGAATGGGGAAGTTCAGTTGAAAAAGGGAACTTGCATAGTTAATATTGAAAAATGTCCCGCCCCTGTGAAGGAAATAGTTATAGCTGGAGTGACAAGTGAGATAAAATCTACGAATAGAGAAAGAATAAAAGAGAATCTAATTCACTCAGGTGAATTTGATGAAGAAAATGATTTGTTAACCCTGCTGGAAACACACAGGGACACCGTAGCATTGCCCGGAGAACAATTAGGGTGTACTAACTTGATTAATCACATGATTAATGTGCACCCAGAAACACCACCAATTTTCGTACCAGCTTACCGCATACCACACTCCCAACGTACACTTGCAAATCAGTATGTCGATGAAATGTTAAAACTTGGAATTATTGAGCCTTCAGTCTCCCCGTGGAATGCCCCCTTATTCTTCGTGCCCAAACGAAATGGAGAAATGCGTGCGGTAGTAGATTACCGTAAACTAAATAATCACACAGTCCCAGACAGATTTCCCATGCCATTGATAAGCGACGTTCTACAGAATATTGGTCCTGAGAATAATATATTCTCAACCATCGATCTCCTAAACGGCTATTATCAGATTCCGGTATCAAAGGAGTCACGTAAATACACTGCCTTTTCAACAAACAGAGGCCATTATCAATATACAAGAATGCCAATGGGACTGAGGACAGCCCCAGGCACATTCCAGCGTCTTATGAATTACGTATTGTCCGGAATTTTAGGACAAGGAATATTTGTTTATCTTGACGATATTATAATCGCAACGAAGAATATTAAGGATCATCTCAGGAAATTAGACTTACTCTTACAAAAGCTTAGTGATGCTGGTTTAAAAATTAAACTTTCTAAATGCAAATTTTGCTTTAAGGAAATAAATTTCTTAGGCCACAAATTAAGTTCTGATGGTATTCATACCACTGATGACAAAATACAGGCAGTGAGAGATTTTCCTGAACCCACTACGACTGACGAAGTTAGACAATTTTTAGGTCTGGCTGGGTACTATAGGTCATTCGCACCACAGTTCTCTCATATAGCCTTTCCTCTATTCCAACTACTCAAAAAAGATGCTGTATTCCAATGGGAAGAAGAACAAAAAAGGGCATTTAACAATCTACAAATTAAACTAACAAATGCACCTTGTTTAGCATATCCAGATTACACAAAATCATTTCTTATTTGTACAGACGCATCAGTTAAAGGATTAGGGGCTGTACTGATGTAGGAAGATAAAAGAGGAAAAAATCAACCAATTGCATTTGCCAGCAGACAAACAAGAGGTGCAGAGAAAAATTATTGCACTACAGACTTAGAGGCACTTGCAGTGGTTTTTGCATTACAAAAGTTTCGAGATTTGGTATATGGTTACGAAATCCACTTATTCACCGACCATAAACCACTGGTGGGTATGTTTAAAGAAAAACTCCTTTCTGGGAGGAGAGCAAGATGGAAATGTACAGTTGAAAACTACAATGTACAAATTCATTATATACAAAGTAAAATGAACATAGTAGCTGACGCATTATCTAGGAACCCGAACACAATTCAGGTCGCGGCGTTAGATCTCAAAGGAAATATCCCAAACCACGAGGATATCGCAAAGGCACAAAGACTTGACCCAACATGGTCTAAAGTTATATACAAGTTAGAAAGTGGAGATGACATACAATTACCCAAACTGCATGTCCCACTTGAACAATTCACAATGGTCAATAATACATTATACAAAATTAACTCTAAACAGCCAAAACGCCAAAGAAATACTAACCAGTTGGTAGTACCTAATGACATGATACCCCAAGTATTACGAATGATACACGACAGCCCACATGCAGGACATCCTGGAAAGGATAAGACATTGAACCAAGCCCAGCTGTTATATTACTGGCCTTCATTACGAAAAGATATAAACAATCATATAGACAAATGCGAGTCATGTGCGAAACACAAAGGATACCCAATCACACCTGCACTGATGGGTAATTACCCTGTACCACATCAACCATGGGACGTTGTTGCTGTTGATTTACTCAAGATGCCATTATCATACAATAATAACCTATACTTATTCGTAGCAACGGATCATTTTTCCCGTTGTCATTTTAGCTCCAATTAAAGATAAGACAGCAGAGACAGTAGCAAAGGCAATAACAGATAATGTAATATGTCGCTTTACTACCCCAAAGGTATTAATAAGTGATAATGGAGGAGAATTTAATTCTGAGATCTTACAAGAAATATGTAAACAATACAACATCAAAAAGGTTAACGTTTTAGCCTATCACCCATCATCGAATGGGTTGGTAGAGAGACAAAATAAAAAAGTATTAGATGTGCTATGACACATTCTCAGTGAAAATTATGCAAGCTGGGATGATTGGATTCCCAGAGTAGAAGCCTCAATTAATGGATCTATAATTAAATCCATAGGTGACACACCACATTTCATTATATATGGAACAGATAAAAAATTACCATATGAGCTCCTAGAAGGTGACAGCATGCCTATATACAATTACGATGATTACTCTAAACTCCGTTTACGTGAATTCCAGGACATTCACAAAAGAGTCAAAAAACAATTAACGATGTCCAAGGAAGAAATGACGGAGGCATTTAACAAGAAGGCAAGAGATTCACCTATCAACTTAGGAGACATTGTTTACGGTATCATTCATACGAGAGACAATAAATTATCCCCAAAATTTGAGGGCCCATACAGAGTAATTAACATAAAAGCAAACAAAGTTTTAATTAAGTCACTTTCAAGTGGCGAGGAGAAACAAGTTCATATTGACCATTTAAAACGAGTTTCAAGGGAATTATCCCATAATTATTCAGCCTCGGATACAACCGAACAGGCGAACGTACCTCAAGAAACCAAGCAAGGAAACAACAATGATTACAATAAGAAATTAAGGGCATATACCAAACAATCGAACATAGGTGCAACTGTTCCAATCAAATCTACAGTACATCATTTACGAGAATTAAATATCGATTTAAACTCCTTCTATAAATGAAATAACAATCAACCGTAACGCACATCATCACTATCATCGACCACAGCATGACCATATTAGGAAATTAATAGATTTTTTTTTTTTCGGTAGGTTACGATGAAGGGACTTATGCTATGGATTTTCCACTACATAGCAAGAGGATATGCGCACTTTGACCCCCAACACATAGTACGACAAGGATGCCTCATAGCTCCAACGGCCACGACTACAATCGTTAAGGACGTCATGAGTACTGAAATAAGTCTAGATTACTTGTATGAATTACCTACTTATCTAGACAGACTTGCGACGCCGATGCGAACTCTGGTCTTCATGATAGGAAATTATGTTTCACAAGCACATAACACCAAGGAAGTGAATGAAATGGTAAAGTTAGCGAAATGGAAACTAGAACAGGCAAAGTCAACTATGCTCATCATGATCCAAGATCTCCCATCTTATGGAACGGAGGTACTGAGCGACAGGAACAACATCACACGTACTTGCCAAAAGCGCGGTTTGTTCGACCTGGGTGGCGCAGTTCTTGGGAACATCTTTGGATTGGCTACAGAGGATGACCTTAAAGAAATAAACAACAAATTTAATAAGATAGCTCAGGTACTAACATACCAAGATAAATTCATCACAGGACAGAACTCAGCAATGAAGACAATTGTGAAAAATCTGAAAAAAGCAGAAAACATAGCTCTCGAGAGTGTAGATAAAAAAAAAAGTTTTTTTATTTCCCTCATAACACATCAGTTTACATAGTCTGTCCAGATATACCACCATCTCATACATCAGCATCAGGATTATATATAGCACCAGACTACTGTGCGGTATTTACACCAGCCATGTCTACTTTATCCACCATCAATCACTACGCCATTCTCAATCATACACACAAACATTTCCACCCACTGCCTGATATGGACTTAAACATGAGCACAAGTATTAAGTTGACTTCACCTAAGTTTGAAACCATGCAGCTGATCAATGAAACAATGAAGCCCTGGGAAGATTTGAGTTTGAGTATGTTCAACCCATATTATGTGTATAGCCCAGCACCTACTGTCTTTATAATCTTCTGCATTGTATTTGCAGTACTGCTGTTCGCAATGCATGCAAGAATTGCTAATTTGGAGTCATTATTTAGTGGGGGGAGAGTTAACATCCAAGTTAACCCCCCTGAATGAAGTGTACAGTACATATTTTGTATATAGTATTAATTATATATATATGAAAAGAAAAAAAAATACAAAAAAGAATGACCCATTTATGGCATACCAGTACCATTATCTTTAAATGAAATATTAATAACTCTTACCATAATCTTAATTTTAAACTTTTTTTTTTCTTGCATGTATGCATTTCACTACAATAACCCAAGTACATACTGTATTACAGTTAAATAATTTACTTTTAATGCATTTATTCAAATATGTATACAACTTGTTTAAAATGTAATATTACTGAATAATCACTATTTACTATAAATATTATATGTATACAATATTATAATCAATATTATGTACTAATAGATTAGCATATGTCAATGATAAATGCTGTCGGAGGACCTTCAGCTGCGTGGCCGAGCATATGTTACGAGTCCATATTATAATTACAAATCATAATAGACAAATAGATAAATAGATAGATAAATAGATCAGATAATGAAGGTAATGGAGAGAGTTTTAGAAGGTATGATTAGAGAAAGAGTGCATATTGATGAGATGCAGTTTGGGTTTATGCCAGGTAGGGGGACCACTGATGCCATACTCATTGTTCGACAGCTTCAGCAAAAATATATTGGTAGGAGAAGGGATCTTTATTTTGTTTTTGTTGATTTGGAAAAGGCCTTTGACAGAGTCCCTAGAGAGGTAGTGAAGTGGGCAATGAGAAAGCTTGGCTTGGAGGAGTGGCTGGTTAGGGTGGTTATGGCCATGTATGTGGGTGCTCACACCCAGGTGAGAGTGAATCGAGATTTGAGTGATGAGTTTTCCGTGAATGTTGGTGTGCATCAGGGGTCAGTCTTGAGTCCCATGTTATTTATCATGGTACTTGAAGCCCTTTCACGTGACTTTAGAAACGGACTCCCGTGGGAGTTGTTGTATGCTGATGATTTGGTGTTGATTGCAGAGAATGAAAGGGAGGCGGAGGAAAGGTTTAGGAAGTGGAGAGATGGTATTGGGCAAAAGGGTTTAAGGGTAAATGCAGATAAAACAAAAGTGATGATATCTAGGGTTGGTGGCGGTACTGTCAAAGACGAGGGAGAGTGGCCATGGGCAGTTTGCCACAAGGGAGTGGGAAGTAATTCCATCTTGTGCGGTGTGTGTGATAAATGGGTGCATAAGAGATGTAGTGGTATCAGAGGTAGACTGCGAGATAATGCTGATTTTATGTGTACGGCGTGCCGGGGTGAGCAGGTGGAGATCGTCAGACGTGAGAGGATTGAACTTGCTGGTGAATCTCTTGAGTGTGTGGAAGAGTTTTGTTATTTGGGAGACATGCTGTGTGCTGGAGGTGGGGCTGGAGCTAGCTCTGTGGCTAGGGTGAGAAGTGGTTGGAAGAAGTTCAAGGAGCTCTTGCCTTTCCTGACATTGAGAGGGCTCTCCCTACGTGCTAAGGGGTCTTTGTATGCAGCATGTGTTAGGAGTGTAATGCTGTATGGCAGTGAGACCTGGGCAGTGAAGGAGGAAGACATTCGCCGGCTCAGACGTACAGAAATGACAATGATTAGGTGGATGTGCAGTGCGTCCCTGCGTCCAAGGCCTGGAGGAGCTGGGTTTACAATGGAAGAGTTGAGAGGTAGGATGGGACTGGAGTGTATTGGTGTTGTGATGAGGAGAGGTAGATTGAGGTGGTTTGGACATGTGGAGAGGATGGGGGATGATAATTGGGTGAGGAAGGTGAGAAGTGTTAATATTGGGGGTGGGGTTATGAGGGGTAGACCGAGAAAGACATGGGACGAGGTCATTAAGTGTGACCTTAAGGTTAAGGGACTGAACAGGGAGGCTGCAATGGATCGTGCAGCGTGGAGAGCCGCCATTAGGTGACCAAGGCCGACACATGCAAGCGTGTTGGAGCCTTTAAAAATGAAACGAAACGATAGACAGCTCTATGCGAGCCTGGCAATGGGAAATGATCTTGCAAGTTACACTGAGGAAAAGCTGACGACAGACTAGGAAGTAGGAGTCAGGAGTTGATGCAGTTAGTTTGTCAGCGATACACCAGGTGAACACACATACACACATACTCACACACAGGCTTCTAGAACTTTCCAACCACAGGGAACACACGTGATACGACTCCTGTTTCACCAGAATTTAGGAAAGAGAGCTCAGAAGGAGAGAGGCCATAGAAGCTGCAGGGTGTAGGGAGGAAGGCTTAGCAACTTGGGAGAGAGAGAGAGAGAGAGAGAGAGAGAGAGAGATAGGGAGATAGCTAGCGGGACTCTACTTTATACTTCGCTCTGTGTGAGAGACTTGTTAATATTTCCAAGGCAAATAAAAATAGTCCCATATTATTCTTTACCTCTCCTTGTCATTGAATGACAAATGGGAAAGAAGATTATCTACTTACAAAGCTACTCAAGTATAACAACCGCTCGTCCACAAGTCTAATATATATAACTTCTCTGCAAGTAACTACAAAGTCCTTTTTTATGACACCCTTTTCCCCCCCCTCTCGTTTTTTGCTTTGGCCATATGAAGTGAATAGAAATTGATATATGAGGTGTACTCCCAACTTCCTGTCTCGTAAGGAAGTCTGTATCACCACTCCCCCCTCCCCCTTCCCCCCCTCTGCCCCACGCAAGGATAGATCGTGAATGCTATATTCTCTCGTCCTATGTAACACACACGTAGCATAAGGCTAGCTAGGGTATCGCCTGTGTCACGCGGATGCATATAACTAGCATAGGAGGCCGTTTATGTTACAGGAATGTACGGTATATATAAGGACTTGAGTATATCCTGTCGTCTATGTCACGCATCTGGGTATATTGAGATATACTTGACTGTCTCTGTTATATATCTGAGACCAAGCGCAGCTGGTGTATTGTGTGAACCATATGTACGACACTGTGTGGAAATTATCATACTGGTATGTAAGGAAAGGTAGACTACTGTGTAAAGGTCAAACTCGTTGAACTAGGTGGAGATATTTATTGTAGGGGTAGCCTTCTGAGATTATCTGGTTATTATATGTCCCATAGTTTTGATCACAGGTGTGTCTGTAGTTGTCTGTTGTTAACATGTAAATGTGCCTTTGACCAGTTGTGTTTAGACTTTCCTTCCTTGCCTGTGACTGACCCGGTCAAGAACAAAGAACCCAAGGTCGCACCGTACCTGAACCCGAGAAGTCAGGACTCAGAATACGCTGCAATACAGGTATATATATATATATATATATATATATATATATATATATAATATACCAAGGGCAGGATCCCACTGTTACCTGGCGCGTCCCCGGGTGGCAGATAGGGGAAGGCCTTGTAGATATACAGTATAAGGTACTATCTTAGACGGCACGGACCATGGGACCCCCTATAGATATATAGGGCTCCACCGAATATAATGAATAAGGTGGCTGAAAAAATTACATCTCACCAGAAACTATTTGGCAGGGAGGTGAGATTATTTGCAACAATCCTCCCAACCAAACATGAGTTATATTGCAAAGTATTTGACGGGCGTTCCTGTTGGATCATCGTCTATTAAAGGTCCAACCGCACTGCCTCCTGTGCTTATGGGCAGTGTGCCACCGAAAGTGAGTAAGCACTGTGTTGACAAGATAGAGACTGGGATATTAAACACTTTTAAATCCATGAAGATCTATGCATACAATGTAAGAAGCCTCGCTGAAGATTACAAACTTGATAACTTAATAGCTGAACTGGAAAACATTAGTTGGGATATTGTAGGTTTGAGTGAGACCCACAGAAAAGAAGAAAGAGTAATTCAGCTAAATGACAATGGCCACCTATTTTACCACAGAGGAAGGGAAAATGAAAGAGTTAGTGGTGTCGGATTTCTAATTAACAGAAATCTTGCAGACAACATTGTTAAATTCAGCAGTGCATCTGACAGAGCAGCATTGGTTGTAATTAGACTGTGCAAAAAATATACCCTGAAAGTGATACAAGTATATGCACCAACTTCTCAGAGCTCAGATGAAGAAATTGAAACATTCTATGATGACATCTCCCAGATTATGGAAGAAGAAAAGACCACCTATACTATACTCATGGGAGACTTCAATGCAAAAGTTGGAAAATCAAAAAAATGGAGAAGCATGTATGGGAAAATTTGGAGTGGGAGAAAGGAATGAAAGAGGAGAAATGTTGGTAAACTTTGCAGAAATGTTTAACATGAGAATAATGAACACATTCTTTCACAAAAGAACAGGGAGAAAGTGGACCTGGAGAAGTTCAAATGGAGAAACAAAGAATGAAATCGACTTCATTATGTCAAATAAGAATAATACAATCACAAATGTCACAGTTGTCAACAAAGTAAATATTGGAAGTGACCATAGAATGGTGGGTTGCACAGCAAGATTCAATTTCAAAAGTGAAAGAAAGAAGATGATTAAAGACAAAAATATATGCTCAATAAAAGTCAGCAAAAACAAATCAGCTTTTCAGTTGTAAATAAGGAACAGATTCCAGGCTTTCAGTAATGCTGAATGTGATACTGATGAGCTGAATGACAAACTAACAAAAGTGCTAAAAGAATCAGCGGAGGTAGTAGGAAAACCTAATACAACTAAAGCCGGGAAGTATTCAGAAAGACACTTGAGCTTATGAAAAAAAGAAAGGTAATGAAAGTAAAAACAAAGAAAGATGAAATAGAACGAGCGGAATTAAACAAGCTTATCAACAAAAGACAAAGAGAAGAAAAAGAAAGAAAAACATGGATCAAATCAAAGAAACCATCAAAAAAGGAAAAAGTCTGAAACAGGTCCGAAATAAAATGGCACTTGGAAAGCAACAAATTACATCACTAAAAGACAAAAACGGTGAAGCCATTAAATGCAGAGACATGATGCTCAAGAGAGTTGAAGAATTTTACAAAGAACTGTATGCATCAAAGACAGTAGTACCAATAGCTAACTTTTCTGTTGAAACAAGTAAAATACTTGAGGTAACATCAGACGAAGTAAATATTTCTCTTAAAAATATGAAAAGAGGGAAGGCTCCGGGAGAAGATGGAATAGTAGCAGATTTACTGTTGGATGCAGGAGCAGAAGTACAAAATAGGCTTGCTTAATTATTTACCCAATGTATAAAACAGAAGAAAATTCTCAAAACATGGTGTAATGCAATTGTTATTCTACTTTATAAAAAAGGCGACTCAAAAGACCTTAGTAACTATCGACCCATTAGCTTGCTATCAGTCATTTACAAACTTTCCACTAAAGTCCTTACAAACAGAATAGCTACAAATTTGGAGGAAAACCAACCTCGTGAACAGGCAGGATTCCGAAGCGGGTACTCGACCACTGATCATCTGCACACAATGAATCAGCTAATTGAGAAAACTACAGAATATAATAAACCACTGTGCTTAGGTTTTGTTGATTACGAAAAGGCTTTCGACTCAGTGGAGCACATAGCAATTATAAATTCATTGCGAAAACAAGGAGTGAATTAGAACATTGTAAAACTGCTCGAAAACATATATAAAGAGGGAACTGCTACAGTTAAATTACATAAGGACTCAGAGAAAATTAAGACTGAGAAGGGCGTGCGTCAGGGAGATACAATTTCACCAAAGTTATTTACAGCATGCCTAGAAAGTATTTTCAGAAAGCTAGACTGGGAAAACAAAGGAGTAAACATAGATGGAGAAAAGCTAAACCATTTAAGATTTGCAGATGACATTGTCCTAATCTCAGAAAAAGCAGAGACATTGCAAGAAATGTTAAATGACCTGAACAGAGAAAGTCTCAAAGTAGGGCTAAAGATGAACCGGAGTAAAACTAAAGTAATGTTTAATCCTCAAACACCAAAGAGCGTCATAAGAATAAGTGGAGAAATTCTTGAAGAAGTTGAGGAGTACAATTACCTGGGACAAATACTAAAATTAACGAAAGATAATGATAGCGAAATAAAAAGACGCATTACAGTTGGATGGGAAGCTTTCGGTAAACATAGAGACATTATGAAAAACAGCTTGCCAGTTTGTATGAAACGAAAAGTATATAACGAATGCATAATTCCAGCTATGATGTATGGTTGTGAGACTTGGAAACTGACAAAATCGACGGAAAATAAATTAATTCGTTCTCAAAGAGCAATGGAAAGGTCAATGTTGGGAATATCTTTAAGAGACAGGAATAGATCAACTTGGGTGAGACAGCAGACTAAAGTCAAAGATATTATAGAAGTTATAAAAGAACAGAAATGGAGGTGGGCAGGCCATGTAGCAAGAACAAGGGATAATCGATGGAGCAAGAGGTTGACTGACTGGACACCAAGAGATGGTAAGCGTAGCAGAAAAAGGCCAGACAGGAGGTGGAGAGATGAGATAGAGAAATTTGCAGGGAAAACGTGCCAAAGATTGACTCAGTCAAGGAATTCGTGGAGAAGGTTGGGGGAGGCCTTTGTTCAGCAGTGGACTTGTAATGGCTGATATATACATATATATATATATATATATATATATATATATATATATATATATATATATATATATATATACCCTAATACATTATGCCTGTAATACCTCTTGCTTATGTCTGTAACACGTATTGTAATACGTAATTCGTGGCCTATTTATCATATATTCTACATGTTGCTTATGACTAGCAAAATGAACAATCACCGCAGTAATTCAACCACCTAATGGGTGCTAAGATTAAAGTTCTCCCTTCCACTATAAAGTGTCCTTGATTGGAACCATAATGAAGGCAACAGAAACTGGCAATTTTAACAAAAATATGTATAACCTGCAATTATTCCTCCTCCAGCAATGCATTCATCCATAGGACGTTATTATTATTATTTTTTTTTTTTAATCGTCAGTGAAGACGGCTCGTCCCCAGTAGTCCAAATTATCCTGGACATGCTGCTCTGTGAACCTCATCCTCACTTCGCGGTGGCGTTCAGTTAATTGTTTTTTCGCAGGTGTCCGACGACGAATACCACTTTCGTGCAAGCGACGTCTCACGGTGCGGGGAGTCACGTCCAGCTGCAATGTCTCAGTTACTGATAAAGGATTTGTAAAAGGGTTGTGACGAATTGCTTCTAGTACTTGCCGATCTTGCTCTGGTGTGGTTTTGCGTGTTGTTCTTCTCCTGGGGAGGTCACGTAAATCGCCTCTTTCCTCCCATCCTCTCAACCATAACCTTACCGTTGTTTTAGAAATGCTAAGGTCTGCTGCAATTTCACGTAAGCTTCTGCCTCTCTCATTCCTACCATTCGATCCCGCAGAGAGATTCTTTCCTGCTACCTGTTCTTGTCTCGTTGCACTCCGTTTATAGCATGTGGGTCCCGTCAATACTTTGGTTATAGCACAGCCACCACGCTTCTGGTCCTGCGGTGTGCGGCTGTTCTGACGTCAAGATATTGCTCACACCACCTGTTCGCTGATGAGCAATTCTGTCGCAGATGTTGTGAATCGGGTAACAACTGTATTTCGTGTAATATTTCTGGACAAAGTTACAGTGGTAGCATTACAAGGCATATGTAGTGTCAATGACTGCCTAACTAAATAATTACTGTGTCTATGTTTATTGTATCCCTCATGTTTTGCATGACTGAGTGGTAATACACATTGAGTAACATGTGTGAGTGTAATGTTCTCATCAGTGTCCATACTGAATAGTATCCAAACACTGCATTTCTTCCGGAAACCACAACCCGGTACTAGGGATTGCCTTTCCTAATATTAACATCACATTAGCTGTGATGTGTGAAGTGTTACGGGACCTGTTAATTACAAGAGCCAATGCATCGACAATATTTCACAATGTGGGTCTTGGTTCTGTAACTGCGGACCTTTGGTAGAAAGGATGTTGCATAGGAGGATGGCTGGATGGATACACTAGCTCATATGATTTGATGATCTAGTTTACAGCTACTACTATGGACTGACATCTGTGCACATTGCCATATCAACTGTATTCGTAATGACTGCCAGCACTCTGTTGTTACACTTATTATATAACCATAACCATTATGATATCACAATAACAGTTACGAGAGTTTTATTCGTGCTTTATATCATGTAACAATAAAAAGGTGTTCGGCTGTCATCACTAAATCTGGACATGGTATGATATGGGTTCAAAATACATGGTATTACACTGACTTCGTTCTTGAAACTAAAACTAATGGACTATATATTTACGGGAGGGAACAATATCTTAGGTGAGGGAAAGTGAGTCGGTGGGTGGATGGAGGTGTGGCTGGTTGGTGGTGAAGGGTGGCCAACCTTTCCGATTCCTTACGTCTACGTATCCATACCACGTTTAATATCCTTTTTTCTCTCTCTCTCTATTTATACACTTTAAGGGTGTTACAGATATAATCTGTGATTAACATCACTCAATTACCAAATATTTTCCTGCATATTTCGGTTGTTTCGCTTCTTCACTGTGGCCACCTACCAACGTTTGGTAAGCCTGACATGTATGTTGCCAGGGCTACTGTTTTGACGTATTCATAATAAAATCACACTTTAATGTGTGGGGATATGGAATGGGATTCAGCATCATACAATAAATATTTAGAGGTTATAGGTGTAAAATCGTTTACATTTATCCTATATTAACCAACATAAATACAACCAAACGTATGTTACCCACCCCAAACACAATCAGGGTTACCAATAGTGCCAGAGTTCATTCATAAAACGTAACAGTCTACTACAGTTCGGTTGGCAGACAGCACCAGGCAGATACTAAGTGGGTCAGGATCGGGTGTCCGCAATAGTACATGCCCGACAATTTTTCGAATCGCTAAGCTTCATCCTCCGAATTATAATATATGTCTATTGCCAGACGCCTCAATCCCGTTTGGGGTGGCCACAAACAAATCGCCTCCAAGTCGCCCTGTCCCCCGCCATGCCACTGCCCTGCTCCCAACTCACACACCCCTCTCTCATATACCTCTCCACCCCATCCCTCCATCTCATCCTCGGCCTCCCCCTCCCTCTTCCCCCCTCCACCTCACTCACATACACTCTCTTCGTCAGTCTTTCACCCTCCATCCTCTCCACATGGCCAAACCACCTCAGTGTGTTCATCATAACGCTTCCTATCACATCCACATCCACACCACAACGCTCCTTTATATCCTCATTCGTCAGCCTGTCTCTCCACGTGACTCCACAGGCTCCTCTTAAATAACTCATTTCCACTGCTCTCACTCTTGACTTGTGTCCTTCCAACAATGTCCAAGCTTCACTTCCGTACGTTAGAGTTGGTATCACAATACTGTCATGTAGTAACTTTTTCACTTCCATGCTCACTTCCCTGTTTCTTATCACTGCTTTCAAGGAACCAGCAACCTTTCTTCCCTGCTGTACCCTTTCAAGCACTTCACCCTCCAAACCTCCATCCTTACTCATCACACTACCCAGATACTTAAACGTACTCACATTTTCCAATTCCTCACCATCCAACCTCGCTGTACATTCACTAACTTCACCTCTCTCAAAGACCATCACTTTACTCTTCCCTACATTCACCTTTAGGTTCCGTTTCTTACACACTCTCTCAAACTCATCCACCAAGCCTTGCAGCTCCCCTTTGTCTTCACTCAACAACACAGTATCATCTGCAAACAACAGTACAGGGAGTTTCCAAACACTATCCTCTCTCACCAGGGCCACTCCAACATCCACTACCCTACCTTGTACCTCTTTTATTACCCCATCCATGTACAGATTGAACAACCATGGAGACATGACACATCCCTGTTTCAAACCAACTTTCAAAGAGAAAAATTCACTTAGTTCACCATCCACATGCACTGCAGCCTTCGCACCATCGTACATACTCTTCACAGCATTCAACAACTTCCCATCTACTCCATATATTCTTAACACTTTCCACAATCCTTGTCTATCCACCCTGTTATATGCTTTCTCCAAATCCATGAAAGCCGCATACAACTTCTTTCCCTTCTCTAGAAACTTTTCCACTAAAGATCTAAGAATGAATATCTGATCTACACAACCTCTTCCCTTCCTAAAGCCTCCCTGTTCTTCTCCAACTAATTTCTCTGTTCTTTCTCTAACTCTGTCTATAAGTATCCTACCATACACTTTTCCTATTATACTAAGAAGACAAATGCCCCTATGATTACCACACACTTCTTTTTCCCCTTTTCCTTTGTACAAGGGAATAATTATACCTGACTTCCAATCCCACGGGACTCTACCTTCCTCCCAGGCCAATCTGCACATCTTCCACATCCATTCTACTACTATCTCTCCCCCATGCTTCAGCATTTCACCACACACTCCATCAATTCCTGGGGCTTTCCCCAATTTAACTTTCATCATTGCTTCCACAACTTCTATCCTACTGATTTCCTCCTGTCTTCTCACCTCCCTCCTTCTCCCAGCCATTCCCCAGCCACTTATACACGCATTACTTCCATCCTCTACGTTCAACAATTCCTTAAAGTGTTCTCTCCATCTGCTCACTTTTTCTCCCTTCTCCACTAGTAATCTACCATTTTTATCTTTCACTCCCCTGCTAACTTCACTTCCACCCTGTCTTACTCTTTTCACTTCTCTCCAGAACATTTTCTTACAGTCCCTCCACTTTACACTCAAATTCCTTCCAAATTCCTCATCCACTCTCTTCTTACTCTCTCTTACTAATCTTTTCACCTCTCTCTTCCTTTCCACATATAACTCTCTCTTCCGCCTCTCAACTTCTTCCACGCCCCTATTTCTCATCCATTCATTGTATGCTTTCTTCTTTTGTGCCACAGCCTGTTTCACCTCTTCAGTCCACCACGCTGTTCCTTGCACCCCCCTCCGTCTTCTCTTCCTTCCACACACCACATCACATGCTGCACATATTTCTTCTGTAAATATCTTACACATACCTTCCACGTCTCCCATCTGCTCCAAGTCATATTTGCCCAATCGTTCCTCCACTTCTCTCTTATACTCTGCTTTTTTCTCATCCTCTTGTAACCTTTCCACTCTCCTTGCAACTACTCCTTCCTCTTGTCTTTCCCTTCTTCTATTCCTCCATCTTACTTGCATCCTAATTCTGGCCACCACCAAGTAGTGGTCAGAAAGTCCACTCCCCCAACCTCTATACACTCTTGCATCCTTTACACATCTTCGCATCCTTTCATCCACACACACATAATCAATCATTGCCTTCCTTTCATTCAGTTCACCACCCACCCTTCTCATCACTCGCCATGTATACCTGTGGATCATTTTATGCCTGAAGAGGGTATTGGCTATCACCAACCCTCTCCCAGCACAAATGTCCACTAACGCACTCCCATTCTCATCTATCTCAGCAGGCACACCCCACTCACCAACTATTCCATCCACCTTCACATTACCAACTTTACCATTCATATCACCAATCAAAAACACTCTCTAATTCCTTCCAAACTTTTCCATGCACACTTCCACATTTGTCCAGAACTCTTCTCTCACTCTTCTAGCACGATCTTGCGTTGGCGCATACACACACACAATCGCCCACATTTGTATTCCAACTTTCAACTTTACCCACACAGTCCTTGAACCAACTGATCCATACTGTCTTATGCTCTTCTTCCATCTTTTACTCACAACTATACACACTCCTCCCTTTGCCCTCTCATTCTCATCTACTCCTGCACATATACCCCATCCATACTCCCATTCTCTCACACTTTCTCCTCTCCATTTTGTTTCAGTTATTCCATATACATGCACTTTCGCATCCTCAAGCACCTGGACAATCTCTCTCTCTTTCACCTCATCATTCGCTCCTCTTACATTCCATGTACTCATTACCAAGTCCTTTGTCCGGTCTTGGGTCGTCATCGTTTGGTCAGTCCTTGTCCGAGGCTTCTTGTTTGTTCTTTTAGTTAGTTGTTTTCCGGGGAGGGGCACTAACCCTCCGCCAACCCTTTTAGTCGCCTTTTACGACAAGCAGGGATACTGGGGGAGTATTCTTGAAAACCCCCCTACCCCCAGGGGGTAATGGGCTGTGCACGATACTATTTATAGTCTGAGTTATATAAAATAACTCTCTTGCCTTGTATCGTGAACCATGATATATGTTGAGTTGTGGTTCAGAAACAAAGAGCAAGTTCACTCAGAAATGGTGCGATGTAGGGGGAAGGGGGGAGTATGGGAGTGATCGGCCAACAGTTATATATTCTTAGTCATTACAGTATAGTTATTAAAGTGTCAATGATATCCTGTATCATAAATAATAATAAACCTATTTATTATAGACCCGATTACACACCAGGATACCCCCTCCCTCATAAATGGAAAACATGCAGCCTGCTCCACCGACTAGACTCTCTCATTCTCTCTCTCTCTCTCTCTCTCTCTCTCTCTCTCTCTCTCTCTCTCTCTCTCTCTAAAACTCCTCAGCTGGCTACACACACACACACACACACACACACACACACACATACATTATCTGTTTGTGCTAATGAGTAATGACGTTGCATTTAGAATGTTTACCTAAAATTTAATACTGTCAAAATACAAGTGCAATACATAACCACCTCACATTACGGATTACGTTAACCAGTAATCAATACCTATTTGCATAGTTTATGTTTCAGTAATAGTCATGGGGTAGCCATACCCACAGTGATATTATCGTTAATGTTAAAGATAATCATGTGTTCAGTGGCGGATACCAGGTAGAGGGGAGGTGGCTGCTGACACCTCCAATCCTCATAGCTGCGGTGGTGAGTTCTAGTGTCACTGCAGAGGTTCCTGTTTCTCCAGTTATGTCAATAATTAAATTAAAGTTTACGTATTGAAACCATTTCTTATGAATAATACAGTCTATATAGAACTCTGAAAATACATTTATAAAGCATATTGTGGGAGCTTTCCAGCTCTCACGCACGAGTCATTGTCTTGATCCTTTGTTTCAGTATTGCCAGCCTGACAGTGTGAAGTGTTAATGAACAAGCAATTAATGTTAGTTCTATATGTTTATTTACATTTGGAACAACAGAGTTCAAAGCAGGATTTCATTCAGTACACAGAATGCCAAATACAGTATGTGTGTGTGCGCGTGTGGGTGTGGGACAATACGTATGGTGGGTGATGGGGGGAATATAGTGAGTATGAAATGTGTCATAATGGTAATATGGGTGTGTGCATACGTGGCTAAGGACGTCCATGACTGATATGTAATCTTTGCCTTTAACTGTTGATGACACACACCTCAGTATTTATTTAGGTTCTATTCATAACTTTGTAGCATGTTACATTATTATATTATTATGTTTATGTTTTGGGGGTGAAACCTGCAACACCATATAAAGACAAACACTGAAATATTTAAATATTGCATTATGTGTGGCAAAATACATGAATAACAATATTTCAGGAAGAAATATTACCGTATTATAACATCTGTTTGTAATACGTTATAGATGTAGCGTTCCTTAAGCTTAGATTATCGGATTTCCTTTGATCAGTAAGTTACGTTATACTGTAGCTTTGAGTTAAGTAATATGTTATATATTATAATTGACGTCATGGTTGACATTCACTTAAAACTACATCGAACAGACAGCAAGTGCAATTGTTATTAGTTTACCGGTATTTGTTATTGATCAAACACTGACCAACTTATTCCTGAGTAAGTTTTTAAACTCTTTATCATGAATGGAAAACAGCACCTTAGGCATGTCAACAGGTGGCATGATGTCTTATCATGTTGGCAAAATGTCTTGAGGGTTGTGATTGTGCCAATCAAGAATGCATCATATTTTAATGGAAAAGACCTGCTATTGTAACAGGAAAGTTGCTTTAAGAAATGCACATAAACGTCACTAATTCCTGTACAAGTGCCCCATAATAAAAATCATGTCAGTGAGAAAAATATATAAGACAGTGTCGTATCAGTTATATTGTCAGGTAAGTTATAGTTAGTTATTAAAGTTACTGTTAGATTGTTATACTGCTTGAATAATTTCCATTATAATCAGAGGATAATGAAAAGAATATGATGGAACTCATTCATTAGCAGGAAGTCAACCCATCCTCCTTCTCGATCACCTCTCGCAGTCTGTTTGCATAGAGACGACATAGCTCCATGTGAGCTGTTGCTGGCCTCTGAACTGTTCCCACTAGGCACGGATGTGGGCCAGTAGTTCATCTGGTGTCCGTTCACTCTTAGGCTCCCAACAGTTTACCATATTCCCCCATATGTTTTCGATGGGGTTCATGTCTGCTTCCTTACTGAGCCAGTCGAGAAGCTGCAAGTCCCCTCGACCTCCAACCCATTCTGAGATTCTCGCCTTGTGGATGAGTCAGCGGTCCTGAACAAAAATTATAGGGCCAGGAGGAAACGCATAGTTCCGCTCCTGAACTGAGGGGAGGAAAAAATCCTGCAAAATTTCAATGTATTTTTTAGCAGTCACACTCCCTTCTATCCTGGTGACGTCACCCATGCCGTGGATGCACACCCACCCCCAGACATTGACGGTGACGTGTCCACTTCTAGCCTCCTCGTAGATGTTCCTACGGTCGTACCTGCATGTGAATGGAATATTTACACATCGGTCATATAGTTTAATTTTTATTAATTTTGATGCTTCGGGAAAAGCCAACGTTTTCCATGTTATGGTTCATTACCCACTATTTGTATGGTATATTTTATGGGGATTGTAAGGCTTAATAAACAGTGGTGCATGTGTTGGTAATATGCGTTCATCTAGACGTATTATTACTGTGAATATCAACTGATCCCTATTTTTTTAAAAATAATTATTTAGTGATAGAGTATAAGAATATGTTTTTTATACATATCGTCAGTAAATTTATACATATGCATTAGAGTACTGTCGCCTCCAGAAACCTTTTCTCCTCATTAAATCTTATGAATACAAAATACCTGGTAACAGTCATATGGAGAAGTGTCAGGCATACGATCAACACATGTCTACTGTATACTTTGGCCTTTATCTACCTACTGCTCTTCCACACTCTCCAATCAGTTTTTTCTCAACCTGTCTGTTTACCATAATTCTTACAATTCACCACCATATATATATATATATATCTATATATCTATATATATATATATATATATATATATATATATATATAGATAGATAGATATATAGATATATATAGATATATATATATATATAGATATATGTATATATATATATATATATATATATATATATATATATATATATATATATATATATATATATATATATATATATATATATATATATATTCTGTTTGTATGTGTGTGTGTGTGTGTGTGTGTGTGTGTGTGTGTGTGTGAGTGTAGGTTCTCACTTTTACCTGATAACCATACACCCACATATCTCATTAATCAGGAAATTTCATACCGGCTAGGTTATATTCAATAGATCCATGTTGGCTTTTGTGGCATTTAGTCATAGCTGTTTCAAGTGGCCCAAGATTAATGTAAATAAAACAAAGATTCTGGGTATGGTCATTCGGGAGGGTCATGCAGTAATCATATATTATTATCAGTGATCATTTTCAAACTACTATGCGACATAGGTATTGGTTTTACACCTGACCACTCTCATTTTATAAGGAATTACATTGGCCAGAAAAGGACAGCTGTATTTATAACCACACCCAAAAATATGTAAACTTTGCAAACTATTAAACACTGAACTTGCTGCCTTTTCAAAGTAGTCTACGTGAACGTCCACTGTGTGAGCCTTCATGACATAGTTAGCCCATTAGTAGCCAGAGTTCCTGTGAGAGGGATATTGCTGGATGGATACTAAGCGTACCGCCTTCCGTCTATAGGCTCATAGTCGTGAAACTCACAGGTCCCTACCCCAGGGTTCGCTTCTTTATTAAATTTTGAAAATGCCCAGTTCTGTCCATTATATTGGTAGCTGGGCACCAATGGGTTCAAGAAGCGGATAGATTTGGCAGTGTTAAACCGTCACGTCCCGAGCTATTTCGCACCTCTGACACCCCCCAATCCCGAGCTATTTTGGAAAAAAAAAAAATTCTTGGCTAAAACCTCCGTTTTTGATGAGAAACATCGAAAATTCATAGAGAAATCGCTCACCTAAGGTTTAAAATACTCGATACAGGTGGCAGTACCTCCTTACCATACTAGGTTTTCTATCAGGCTGGCTCCAAAGAAAACGAGTTCTATGGGAGGGTAACTATTCCACACCACTCATAAACGGTATTCATTTATTTATTTGGTACGAATTTATATGTAGTATGAGAGTACATTGGTTTTCAAACAGTAATATAGGCATTATAAGCATTATGTCACTCACTAACTCATCAACATACCTGACCTTTTTTGGCGACATTACCTGATCATCATTTCTGACTGTTTCTTCCTCTAATGCTATGTAAACTTTGTCCTCCACATTGTCATCGATTGGGAAATTACTCTAGCCCTGAATGTCTTTATTGGCCAGGTCACTGGTAACAGGTGAATTGCCGAGACATTGGCATGTGGGGGGGTGGGGGAGGTTATGCGGTGTAAGGCACTCCCCTGCCTGGCATCTTGTAGAGGAATAGAGGAAGGTGTCCCATGTATACATACCAAAAATCACACGCAAAAATTGAAAATTGTGCAAATTATGAACCTTGCAATTGCACAACGTACCAATGCGTTGATGGGACTAGCTGTGACAAAATGTTGCAATGTACCCATACGTTGATGGGATGCCTTGGGTTAACCTATTAGTGGCCAGAGTTCCTGTGAGAGGGATTTTGCTGGACAGGTACTTAAGCCCCTGTCACACACAGATGACTCAAGGGCCGACCGCGGAGTGACTCAAGGTCATAAAGCATTTTTTCATTGATTGCCCCTTGATTCGCCGAGAAAGTCCAGACTCTCTCGGGCGCTCATGAGCCACTGGGATGACTCTTCGAACCTTACGATTTTTTAACACGCGCGTTAAAATATCGTGGCCGCCTTGTGACTTGCCAAAAGTCATGTCACAGTTGCGTCCAATTGGGAGTGTCGTACATCAGTGGTGAAGCAGTCTTAGCTCAATCGGATGCGTCGTGATCCGGTCGTTGCCTGTTGTGATGCCGTCACCAACAAAAAAAATCTTTATGACTGCGTGTCCTTCATCAACCGACTAGACACAGGAGAGGTCCATGGTGATGCACTGGGTGTCATTGGTGGTCTAGGTGTGATGCCCCGCCCCACGCTGGGTGTCACTGGCGGTCTAGGTGTGATGCCCCGCCCCACACTGGGTGTCACTGGTGGTTCAGGTGTGATGCCCTGCCCCTGGGTTGGTCGTGAGGGGGTCGTGGGGGGGTTGGGGTGCTTTCCCCAAACGCATCTTGCGGTCGTGTCACGGTCGTGGCTGACAAAAATTCATTAAATTTCAAATTTGAAGACTCTTAGCTCTGTTGCCTTGCGGTTGCCTCGTGATCTTGTTGCGTTCTTGAGGACGTCATGACCGGTCGTGAGGCAGTCCTGACACGGTCGTTACGCAGTCATAAGCAGAGCAGATTCAGGGCCAGTTGGGAGGCATGGGAGCCAACTAGGACACGACCTTGAGTCGCGCCGCGGTCGGCCTTTCAGTCGTGTATGTGTGACAGGGGCTTAAGCATACCACCTTCTGCCTATTGGCTCATAGTCGCGAAGCTCATAGGTCCCTACCCCGGGGTTCCCTTCTTTATTAAATTTTGAAAATGCCCAGTTCTGTCCATTATATTGGACGCTGGGCACCAATGGGTTAATACAATATGTAACGGATATATTGCATACATCTATGCTATAGTATAACTTAATAAACTGATCGCGGGGAATCCGGTAAGCTACCATTAAAGAGAGATGCTCCTACAGCGTAATTTTGTAGTGAACATTAAAATAACATTATTTTCTCCTGGAAGAAATAGTTATTCATGTAATATGGATTCCATGTTACAGTATTATAATACTTCAGTGTTTGTCTTTATATGTTGTTTCAGGTTTCATCCCCAAAACATAATCATTATAATATAATAATGTAACATGCTACATGCTTATGAATAGAACCTAAATAAATACTGAGGTGTGTGTCATCAAGTGTTAAAGGCAAAGATTACATATCAGTCTTGGACGTCCTTGGCCACGTATGCACACACCCATATTACCATTATGACACACATTTCATACTAAGTATATTCTCACCACCATCCACCACAGGTATTGTCCCTCACCCACACACACATACTGTATTTGGCATTCTGTGTACTGAATCAAATCCTTCTTTGAATCCTGTTGTTCCAAATGTAAATAAGCATATAGAGCTAACATTAATAGCTTGTTCATTAACACTTCACACCGTCAGGCTGGCAATACTGAAACAATGGACCAAGACTACGACTGGTGCGTGAGAGCTGGAAAGCTCCCCATAATATTCTTCATCAATGTATTATCAGAGTTCCATATAGGCTGTTTCTATTTTTCATAAGAAATGGCTGTTCATCAGTATGTAAACTTTAATTATTGACATAAGTGAAGGAACAGGAACCTCTGCAATGACACTACAACTCACCACCGCAGTTATGAGGATTGGAGGTGTCAGTAGCCACCTCCTCTCTACCTGGTATCCGCCACTGAACACATGATTATCTTTAACATTAACGAAAATATCACTGTGGGTATGGCTACCCCATGACTATTACTGAAACATAAACTATGCAAATAAGTATTGATTACTGGTTAACGTAATCCGAAATGTGGGGTGGTTATGTATTGCACTTGTATTTTGACACAGTATTAAATTTTAGATAAATGTACTAAATGCCACGTCATTAGTCATTAGCACAAACTGATAATGTGTGTGTGTGTGTGTGTGTGTGTGTGTGTGTGTGTGTGTGTGTGTGTGTGTGTGTGTACTGCTAGCCAGCTGAGGGGTTTTAGAGAGAGAGAGACAGAGAGTCGAGCTGGTGGAGCAGGCTGCATGTTTTCCGTTAACGAGGGTGAGGGTATCCTACTGTGTAATCGGGTCTATAATAAATAGGTTTATCATTATTTACGATACAGGATATCATTGACACCTTAATAACTATACTGTAATGACTAAGAATATATAACTGTTGGTAGCTCACTCCCATACTCCCCCCTTCCCCCTACATTGCACCATTTCTGTTTCTGAACCACAGCTCAACCTGTATCGTGGTTCACGCTACAAGGCAAGAGAATCATTTTATATAACTCAGACTATAAATAGTATAGTGCACAGCCCATTATCCCAATCACATAATATTTATTAGCCTATAGCATAATACAATGACCACATAATATAATTTAGAGGATGTAGCTTAGTGATTTGAAAAATTGTCGGGCATGTACACACACACACACACACACACACACACACACACACACACACACATATGGGCGCGCTGTTGCCAGGTTAGCCAAATCCCGCAACCAGGTGGTCCAGTCGGAAATCTTGCCGAGTGTACAGTACTACATTTTGTCTATATTATTTAAGTGTTCCTTCTCAAATGATGGTATGCCTCTATCCTTCTGTAAAAACTTCTTGGAAAAATTATACAATTAGGCGAAATCAACAATTAAATAAACAATGTGTAAAGAATTGAATCTAGGCTATTAGGCCTTAAGCCTATTAGACTACATTATCCTAAGACTGCTACTATTTCAGATACGGTATTTCCTAAATGGGATGTGGGGATGTGGGGATGTTATTATAAATGAACTTAGGCCTAGCCCTGTATATCATACTGACTATTTTGATTCTAGGCACTGGGGGAAAAGGCTAATCTTGGCTCTCGGGTTCTGTGCAGGGAAATTAAGGATTGGGGACGCTTAGACGTAGGAGTACTTAAATATGTTGGTGCTTGTCTGGTATGTGTTGTATTTTATGTTGTGACTCTACATCCAAGTCTACCATTGGACTTAGCCTAGGCTATGAAACCTGTAGTTGCATGTGTATTTGTTGGGTTTAAGTAGGCTTCTCTGTCTGTTTCTACAAAAGTAAGGTTTTGTGTAACTTCTTTTGTCTATGTAAAATTTGTCTTCTTGTTTCGATTGATTCAAGTCTGATGTCTTGAGAGTCTTATTTAAGCCTATGAACTGATATAATGTCATGTCTATTCACGTCTGAACCATCTTGGAGCTTTATTTTGTAGGCCTATGGTTTGTAATGTGTCTCCCTCACACAGTGTGAGGGAGACTATTTTTACCAACAGCGTTGCGAAGCGAGTGGAGTGTTAATGTTTTCAGGTGTGAGGCTGGCTGGTTGGCTTTGCCTGTGTGTGTTTTACGTCCTAAATTTGCGTCAAATCAGAAATGGAGATGTAAAATTATGTGCCGAGGAAAGACTTTCCGGCTACGCGGGTGGTGAGATGCCATTGTGAGATGGCTTCTAGTTGTCCATAAAGTCATCAGTAACTGCATGTCCGTGACGGCTGAGAATTGGACCCATCTTGATACTCAACAATTAACGTAGAATTCCCTCCTGAAGTTTGCCAAGAATCTGGCAAGACGTCTATAGTTCTCACGCTGATTCCTTGCTAAGCTTTTACAATACAGCAAACACCTAAGCCAGCATTTTGTTACTGGCTAATAAACAGTGTGGTTCGTACATTACACTCTCCTGTCTTGTGTGTTGGGGGGACGGCTGTCTGCTGGGGTGAGGAGCGTAGAAATTTTGACTGATGACATTTCTATTAAATCATGCTCTCTCTCTCTCTCTCTCTCTCTCTCTCTCTCTCTCTCTCTCTCTCTCTTTGTTCTCCAGCATCAGGCGGCCATCTCCAAGTCCCACACCTGTCTCCCACATACCTCTCTACCCACACCCTTCCAGGCAATCAGTGGACGTAAACAAATCGGAAACTGTAAGGCACAAATGGGTTATGGGAATTAGAGTATGAGCCGTCCCCGCAACACACGAGAACTCTGATGGACGATAACCTCCCTGCATTTATGTCATTCTTAATAGGTTTGGTTATTTCATAACACCCGTCCATACCGTCATTCTTTCCTATTGCACCTTATCCCTCTGAATGTCACTGATACAGATTATGCTGATTTTATCACGCTTAGCGAGAGAGAGAGAGAGAGAGAGAGAGAGAGAATGTGAAGCGTCCAGTGGTAATAAAGACGAAACTACTGATCTAGTGATTTTTAGTTTACCCAGAGACTTTGTGATTCAATTTATTTTCTATGAAGTGGTAAAGCTGAGGAAGAGAAAACCACCCTTACCCCGTGTTAAACTAGAGGATGAATTTGCACAAATTATTCTTGGGTAGAGTCCCAGAGGGGACACACCCTTCCCCTAGACTATTTTAGGTAGGGCTCATAAGGGGACACACCCTTCCCCTAGACTATTTTAGGTAGGGCTCATAAGGGGACACACCCTCCCTCAACAGAGTACGCCGCGGGGGGGGGGGGAATGCCATCTCTTCCCCACTCCTTCCCTACTTCTTTCTTTCCTTCCTTCCTTCCTTCCTTCCTTCTTACTGTTCGTTTCATTTTGTTGCACTATATAATTCGGAGTTACATTACCTAATTTCTGTCCATTTGGCACAATGCCAGTCCTCAGTAGTATGTTGAAACCTAGAGTGAAATTTTTCTATATTTCATTCTTGACCACCTTTGCTTCTCTTGGGGCTATCTCAGCTGACATAAATGTTTTACTGATGTGCAGTCCATTGATCGCAGTCAGTACATCCTTCTCTCTCTCATTTATTAACATGTCATTGATTTTAATACGATCATACTCACCTACGAGGAAAAAATGCATTTTATGTGGTAAAAAGGGATTCAAAGAAACATTCAGGATTTCGGCAATCTCCTTTTCATGGTTAGTATGTTCTCTGTAAAAGCTAGTGCGACTGTTACTGGTATTATCTTTTTTACTCCTGATGTACTGTGGCTCTTGATGGGTTGTATTTACTGATGCTTGAAATACATGCTTCAGAGTTTTGCCTGCCTTATTATATTAACTATTTAACTTTACGACAAAAAGTTTCATATTCCTGTTTGTCTTCTGGACTTTTTTTAGTTTTCAATTTTGATGAAGAAATTTCTTTATCACACACACACACACACACACACACACACACACACACACATATATATATATATATATATATATATATATATATATATATATATATTATAATGCGTGACTTACAAAGCAGTGCCCCCAAAATGGAAACAGAAGAATACCATAGTGCCCCCGACAACGGGGCAAGCAAGATACAGCCCAGTATGCCCGGGAACATGCCGATACCCCCACACGGACCCCATGGGGTTGCCGCCACCAGTCGGAACAACCCCCGGCAACAACGGCATATGTCACCCAGGGCCGTGCGCCCCTATGTCACGCAGCCACCACGCCGTCGCCGTCGTAGGAGAAGGACACTATCTTCACGGAGTGGCATTGTTGAACCAGCTAGGGATTGTTGAACCAGCTAGGGATGGAGTTGTTCTAGACACTCCAGACGGCGCCCCTCCTCGTGAGATGGCGTATTGTCGCTCCGAAAGTGTCCCGGTAGAGACGGCCTATTGTCGCTCCGAAAGTGTCCCGGTAGAGATGGCCTATTGTCGCTCCCCTCCTCGTAAGATGGCCTATTGTCGCTCCCCTCCTCGTAAGATGGCCTATTGTCGCTCCGAAGGTGCCCCGGTAGAGACGGCCTATTGTCACTCCCCTCCTCGTGAGATGGCCTATTGTCGCTCCGAAGGTGCCCCGGTAGAGACGGCCTATTGTCGCTCCCGTCCTCGTGAGACGGCCTATTGTCGCTCCGAAGGTGCCCCGGTAGAGACGGCCTATTGTCGCTCCCGTCCTCGTGAGACGGCCTATTGTCGCTCCGAAAGTGTCCCAGTAGAGACGGCCTATTGTCACTCCCCTCCTCGTGAGATGGCCTATTGTCACTCCCCTCCTCGTGAGACGGCCTATTGTCACTCCGAAGGTGCCCCGGTAGAGACGGCCTATTGTCGCTCCCGCCCTCGTGAGACGGCCTATTGTCGCTCTGAAAGTGTCCTGGTAGAGACGGCCTATTGTCGTTCCCCCCCTCGTGAGATGGCCTATTGTCGCTCCGAAGGTGCCCTGGTAGAGACGACCTATTGTCACTCCCCTCCTCGTGAGACGGCCTATTGTCGCTCCGAAGGTGCCCTGGTAGAGATGGACTATTGTCGCTCCCGCCTTCGTGAGACGGCCCACTGACGCTCCGAAGGTGTACGGAAGGAGGCAAGGAGCAAGACGTCACCCCGGCAGGAGACAAGAGCCCAGGCCTCCCGTACCAGAGTGGCCCAGACAGGCCTCACAGCCTCCCATGGCCTCCGCTCCCTACGCCTGGCTCTGGAACAGACGCACCTGACGGGCCCCAGTGTAAGCCGATGCCGCAGCCCTCCCCTGTCGGCGCCCCTAGACGCTGGAGACCGCAGTCCGCAGTCTCTCTCGATCCTCCCCAGGACACCTGGGCGCGATCTCCATACGCCCCCACGACGACGTAAGGCTCCCACCTCCGGCCGAGACTTACACCAGAGGTTCCTGGAGCTGTTCGGCCCCAGTCCCGAGGGCCATACCCCTGAGCCCAGCCCGGAAGCCACGGGTAGCCCAGGACGCGAGAGGACGCCCCTACGAGTTGTCCCGTGCCCTCTTGGCACGCCTCCCCTTGGCGGTGCCCCTAGCCCGGCAGGATTGCCGACGGCGTGTTCCCGCCCCTGCCCCCCACGATGAATACGTGTGACGCTGCCCAGAAACATTGCAAGTGATTTAGGTTAAGTGTGACTTTGCCTAATGTAGTATCGTGCAGTGACTTAATATAGTGAATATCGGGGCAAGTAAGATCACAGTGAGAGAATAAAGGACGAGTGTGCGAACCAAGATCTGATGAACTATATTTATGAGTGACGTCTCTTATATACAATAAGTAAGACTGTGCCGCCTGGAAATTCCTCCGTAGTAATACACCCCTACTGCTGTGAGCTCTAAAGAAGTAATACGAGAAAATGTTAGTGATATTCCCCCACTTCCGCTACCCGTAAATCCTGTACGACATACCCTCGTCCCAGTATCTAGTGTAAGTGTAAACCAAGAATAGAATCAATTACCAAAGTCCTTTGCTATTGGAAAACGTGTAATCCTCATTGTTAATCCTTGCCTCGCTCCAGTATTACCATAACTCCCTCCTAGCCGTCACAAGTCACTCCCCGCACCCCCCCCCCCTTTTCTCCCCCCACCCTTTGTGAGAGACACTCCCCGCGCCTCACGCGCGCGCCTATATTCACTGTACCCTGAATACACTAGGTTTGATTGGTTGGCATTAATATCAGATAAGCAAGTATCCTGTGAGATACACATGTCCTAGATAAGGGTTTTATATTGCTATATATTATGTTGTAATATCTGCTGATTTGTCCTGTGTCTGATTGTGGTAATATACGTGTAAAGGTTATTGCCTAGAGTTTTTGTGTCCTGCCTCTATTGCACTAAGCTCCTGTCTCGAAAGAGGACCCCGCTCCACGTTAGGCGTTTTAGGAACGAGAAGTCGAGCCTATTTACACCTAGCATTACATATATATATATATATATATATATATATATATATATATATATATATATATATACACACACACACACACACATATATATATATATATATATATATATATATATATATATATATATATATATATATATATATATATATATATATATATATATGTGTGTGTGTGTGTGTGTGTGTGTGTCATTCTATCTATCTATGTATCTATCTATATATATTCACAAGTAGAGAGAGAGAGGAGGAGAGAGAGAAAACAACTGCTATTAAATAATGTAATGTACAATATTCAGTATATGTTAGGCACTTCAGAAACCTCCAATCCATCACACTCTTCGTTTGCGTGCGAGGGAAAGAAATATTTTCCATATGCCCTACCCAATCCCCACACCCACCCTTCCTCTTTCCCTACCCCATCCCTACACCTACCCTACCCTACTTTTTCGCTTTCCCTACTCCATCCCACACCTACCCTACACCACCCTTCCTCTTTTCCTGTCGCATCCCCACACCCACCCTACCTCACCCTTCCTCTTTCCCTATCCCATCCCCACACCTACCCTACCCTACTCTTCCTCTTTCCCTACCCCATCCCCATACCTACCTTTTCCCACCCTTCCGCTGGAGTATCTTCTAATTCTTGACACTATCCATTTCATCCCACATCATGTTTAAACATACTTGGGGTTTATTTTTCTCAGGACTTATCTTGGAAGGATCATATTACCTCTTTTGTTAAATTTGCTTCCAAGAGGTAAGTTGTGCTAAGCCAACTCGATGCCTTCTTTACCCCTGAACAGTTGTTGACCTTATTCAGAGGTTTTATTCGCCTCTGTGCAGAGTACAGCTCTCATGTGCGGGGAGGCTCCCCACATACAGCTCTTCTCAGTAAGGAGGAGTCAAAAGCTTTTCGTCTCATCAACTCTCCTCCTCTGACTAGCTCCCTTCAATCTTCGTCTCTTTGCCGCACTGTTGCATCTTTGGTTCTTTTTCTTTCGCTACTTCAATCGCCACTGCTCCTCATCACATTTTTGTCGAGGTCTCTAATGCCACAGTTAACCGTTACTGCCATACATAGTCTATGCAACGGGTCAGCTCTGAAACTGTCATCGTCTGTTTGTATTTTCTACTGCCTCTACCCCGCAATCTTTTAAAAGCAGTGTGTCCAGGCATCACGAAATGAATGGATCTTGAATTTGGATCTCTGTCATATTATTTCTAGTTGGATGAATCTGTTCGGCGGTCTTCTAGGTTTTGTTCCTTCATTCTTGCATTTAAAAAAAATATGGCAGATTTGAATATTTTGCTACACAAACCTTCCTCAGTATCACTGGTGTAAAGTAAGCACTCACTGTGACCAAACACTGAACCTTGTGGCACTCTGCCTGTAATATTCATCCAGCCTGTCTCCTTCCTATCAGTTACAACTTTCTGTTCACGCTTTGAAAGCCAGTTTTATATCCACTTCAGTGCCTTGCCAGTGATACCATGGACTCCTAAGTTTGTCAACAAGCCCAGTATGAGGATTTTTATTAAATGTTTCCTGGAAATCTAGGGAGTTTACATCAGCAGATTGCTTTTCATTGTACGTATCATCCATAACACTGACAAAGTCAAGGAGAATGGTAAGAACTGAACAGTTACCCGTCCAGTATTTTGGAAATCATGTTGCGAGTGTTTAATGAAATACTTGACTTTAAATGTTTAACTAGTTTGTCTCCATTTATGATCTCCAACAACCAGCATAATACCGATGTTAAGCTGATTGGACAGTAATTTCAGGTTGGGATTTATTACCCTTTCTATAAATCGGAGTTACATTACCTTGTTTCTGTCCATTTGTCACAGTGCCAGTCCTCAGTGGTATTTTGAAATCTAGAGTGAAATTTCTCAGTATTTCATTCTTGACCACCTTTGCTTCTCTTGGTGCTATCTTAGCTGACATAAATGTTTTACTGGTTTGAAGTCTATTGATCGTACCCAGTACATTCCTTTTTCTCTCATTTATTCAAATGTCACTGATTTCAAAACGATCATCCACACCCACAAGGGAAGACAGAGAAAATAAAACTGCATTTTGTACGGTGCAAAGTGATTCAAAGAAACATTCAGGATTTCGGCAATCTCTGTTTCATGGTTAGTATGTTCTCTGTAAAAGCTAGTGCGACTGTTACTGGTATTATCTTTTTACTCCTGATGTACTGTGGCTCTTGATGGGTTGTATTTACTGATGCTTGAAATACGTGCTTCAGAGTTTTGCCTGCCTTATTATATTAACTATTTAACTTTACGACAAAGAGTTTCATATTCATGTTTGTTTTCTGGACTTTTTTTAGTTTTCAATTTAGATGAAGAAATTTGTTCTTTAGTTTTCAATTTAGATGAGGAAATTTGTTTATCAGAGTGATATATATATATATATATATATATATATATATATATATATATATATATATATATATATATATATATATATATATATATATATATATATATAAATACAGAGAGAGAGAGAGAGAGAGATCTATATCTGTCTATCTATCTATCTATCTATATATGTGTATATATATCTGTCCGTCTACCTATCTATCTATCTACCAATCGACCTATTAGTCTCTCTCTCTCTCTCTCTCTCTCTCTCTCTGTATATATATATATATATATATATATATATATATATATATATATATATATATAATGTGTGTGTGTGTGTGTGTGTGTGTGTCATTCTATCTATCTATGTATCTATCTATATATATATTCACAAGTAGAGAGAGAGAGAGAAGGAGAGAGAGAAAACAACTGCTATTGAATAATGTAATGTATAATATTCAGTATATGTTAGGCACTTCAGAAACCTCCAATCCATCACTGTTTTTGTTTGCGTGTGAGGGAAAGAGATATTTTCCATATGTCCTACCCAATCCCCACACCCACCCTTCCTCTTTCCCTACCCCATCCCTACACCTACACTACCCTACTCTTTCTCTTTCCCTACTCCATCCCACACCTACCCTACACCACCCTTCCTCTTTTCCTGTCGCATCCCCACACCCACCCTACCTCACCCTTCCTCTTTCCCTATCCCATCCCCACACCTACCCTACCCTACTCTTCCTCTTTCCCTACCCCATCCCCACACCCACCCTACCTCCCCTCTTTCCCTGTCCCATCCTTCCTCTTTCCCTACCCCATCCCCATACCTACCTTTTCCCACCCTTCCGCTGGAGTATCTTCTAATTCTTGACACTATCCATTTCATCCCACATCATGTTTAAACATACTTGGGGTTTATTTTTCTCAGGACTTATCTTGGAAGGATCATATTACCTCTTTTGTTAAATTTGCTTCCAAGAGGTAAGTTGTGCTAAGCCAACTCGATGCCTTCTTTACCCCTGAACAATTGTTGACCTTATTCAGAGGTTTTATTCGCCTCTGTGCAGAGTACAGCTCTCATGTGCGGGGAGGCTCCCCACATACAGCTCTTCTCAGTAAGGAGGAGTCAAAAGCTTTTCGTCTCATCAACTCTCCTCCTCTGACTAGCTCCCTTCAATCTTCGTCTCTTTGCCGCACTGTTGCATCTTTGGTTCTTTTTCTTTCGCTACTTCAATCGCCACTGCTCCTCATCACATTTTTGTCGAGGTCTCTAATGCCACAGTTAACCGTTACTGCCATACATAGTCTATGCAACGGGTCAGCTCTGAAACTGTCATCGTCTGTTTGTATTTTCTACTGCCTCTAGCCCGCAATCTTTTAAAAGCAGTGTGTCCAGGCATCACGAAATGAATGGATCTTGAATTTGGATCTCTGTCATATTATTTCTAGTTGGATGAATCTGTTCGGCGGTCTTCTAGGTTTTGTTCCTTCATTCTTGCATTTAAAAAAAAATATGGCAGATTTGAATATTTTGCTACACAAACCTTCCTCAGTATCACTGGTGTAAAGGAAGCACTCACTGTGACCAAACACTGAACCTTGTGGCACTCTGCCTGTAATATTCATCCAGCCTGTCTCCTTCCTATCAGTTACAACTTTCTGTTCAAGTTTTGAAAGCCAGTTTTATATCCACTTCAATGCCTTGCCAGTGATACCATGGACTTCTAAGTTTGTCAACAAGCTCAGTATGAGGATTTTTATTAAATGTTTCCTGGAAATCTAGGGAGTTTACATCAACAGATTGCTTTTCATTGTACGTATCATCCATAACACTGACAAAGTCAAGGAGAATGGTAAGAACTGAACAGTTACCCGTCCAGTATTTTGGAAATCATGTTGCGAGTGTTTAATGAAATACTTGACTTTAAATGTTTAACTAGTTTGTCTCCATTTATGATCTCCAACAACCAGCATAATACCGATGTTAAGCTGATTGGACAGTAATTTCAGGTTGGGATTTATTACCCTTTCTATAAATCGGAGTTACATTACCTTGTTTCTGTCCATTTGTCACAGTGCCAGTCCTCAGTGGTATTTTGAAATCTAGAGTGAAATTTCTCAGTATTTCATTCTTGACCACCTTTGCTTCTCTTGGTGCTATCTTAGCTGACATAAATGTTTTACTGGTTTGAAGTCTATTGATCGTACCCAGTACATTCCTTTTTCTCTCATTTATTCAAATGTCACTGATTTCAAAACGATCATCCACACCCACAAGGGAAGACAGAGAAAATAAAACTGCATTTTGTACGGTGCAAAGTGATTCAAAGAAACATTCAGGATTTCGGCAATCTCTGTTTCATGGTTAGTATGTTCTCTGTAAAAGCTAGTGCGACTGTTACTGGTATTATCTTTTTACTCCTGATGTACTGTGGCTCTTGATGGGTTGTATTTACTGATGCTTGAAATACGTGCTTCAGAGTTTTGCCTGCCTTATTATATTAACTATTTAACTTTACGACAAAGAGTTTCATATTCATGTTTGTTTTCTGGACTTTTTTAGTTTTCAATTTAGATGAAGAAATTTGTTCTTTAGTTTTCAATTTAGATGAGGAAATTTGTTTATCAGAGTGATATATATATATATATATATATATATATATATATATATATATATATATATATATATATATATACAGAGAGAGAGAGAGAGAGAGAGATCTATATCTGTCTATCTATCTATCTATCTATATATATGTGTATATATATCTGTCCGTCTACCTATCTATCTATCTACCTATCGACCTATTAGTCTCTCTCTCTCTCTCTCTCTCTCTGTATATATATATATATATATATATATATATATATATATATATATATATATATATATATATATATATTGTTACGGAACAGAGAGAGACAATGAACACTTCAAGTGAGAACACCAAAATCACTACTGTCCCGCAAATATCCAGGTTCAAAACAAAAGAGTTAGGTAAAATTACAAGTTAAAGTTTAATGCTCAAACTAACAACGAAACATTCACGACTCATAAGGATAATGTAATGGCAAAAAACAGGTTAAATATATGGTTAACTGCAATAGCCTCTATTAACACGAAATTAGCAAGACTAAATTTATCTAAGTCAGCCCTGATGAAATGAGAAAACCGGATAATGCTCAGTTAATGCAAGATATATTATTACAGATACAAAATACTATTACTACTGACTGACAGTAAAACTTTACATTAATCACAAAAACCTCACCAGACGTACGAATTAACACCCTATGCTATACAGTACAAGAAAAAAATGTAATAACACTTATACTCAAATTACACAGCAGCTAGATGGTTGGAGACTTCCTGGGCACTCACAAAAATAATAACAACTGTACAGGGGAGGACAGAGATGTGAACAAAATGAGGAGTAGATCTAAGTGGCAATAATGCAGAGACTGAGCTCATTATATAGGGGCCGACAGAACTTGATACAACTTGTAAGAAGGACGCGCAAATGAAGCCATAGGGGACAAAGAGTTGACAATCCTGCTCTGAACAACACAAAGAACGACTTACTCTACTATAAGGGGGAGAAGGGGGGAGTGAGGTAGAACACGGAAGCCTGGTCACTATGAAAGCCACGAGGCGAATCGTGATCAAACATGCAGCATACTGTACGTTAGAATTATACAAAGGATGATGAAATCATAGGCTATGTACTGATATATATATATATATATATATATATATATATATATATATATATATATATATATATATATATATATATATATATATATATATATATATATATACAGAGAGACAGAGAGAGAGAGAGAGAGCACCTGCTATTAAATAATGTAATGTATAATGTCCAGTATATGTTACGCACTCCAGAAACCTCCATTTCATCACTGTTTTTGCTTGTGTGTGAAGGGAAGAGATATTTTACATATGCCCTACAACATCCCCACACCCACCCGACCCCCCGATCCTCTTTACCTACCCAACCCTACACCTACTACCTCCCCCCTCTTCCTGTTTTCCTACCACATCCCCACACCTACCCTTCCCCACCCTTCCACTTTCCCTTCTCAATCCCCACACCTACCCTACCCCACCCTTCCTCTTTCCCTACCCCATCCCCACACCTACCTTTTCCTACCCTTCCCCCACCCTTCCTCTTCCGTGCGTCCTCCTCTCCCCTCCCCCAACACCTCCAACCTGTCCTACCTACCTTCTCCTCCATCTTTTCCTCCTTACCCATACCTTTTCCATCTTTCCTTATCTTCCCTTTGCCTCCTTCCTGCCTTATTTCTCCTATCCCCCTTTTCCACCCTGCCCCATCTCCCCCTCTACTCCCCCACCACCTGCCTCCTTCCTTGCCTCCCCCTTCTCTTCCTTTAACTTCTTTCTCTTCCTCTCCCCACCATCTACATCCTATCTTTCCTCAACCCTCTCCTTTCCCATCCCTACACTTTACTCTCCTCCCCTTCCCCACCACTCATGCTTCCACTCCTCCATTCCCCAACCTCTCCTCATTCTACTCCCATACCTCCCCTCCATCCCTCCGTGCCTTACCCATCTGCCCTTCTTTCTATTCAGCGTCAGGTAAATTTATGGTTTGTAGTTACACAGAGTTCATCAATGCACACATCTGTAACACTATTTTTAACATTCAGGAAATACCTGGATAATTCCAAGTCTCACTCCAACCCCATGGAGCCGCTAACGTTTTTCTTTAAAGCTGATTTTGTCTATAGCTGGCTTGTGTTTATCTGACAGAACTAGCCACTCTCACAGCTCAAGTCGTCGTGGTTGTTTAATATTAGATGAAGTTCAGTTCTAAGGTAGTGCTGAGTCTCCTTGATTACAGACAAACATGTCCTCATTTCTGACTGTCAGGCCAAGGACTGAGCTGCAAAATAACTAGGGGTCATTTTTAGTTGAAAACAAACTCACTCTAGGGTATGAATAGACGATATATTCAACTTAAGGTAGGTATATCGTAAGGAAAGGGCTAATGAATCCTATACCCTTTTTTAAATGCAAAGAAGAAGCAACCAAAGGCCAGTAGCCCGCAAACAGTTCCTTCTGACCCCCCCCCCAAAAAAAAAAAAAGACAATACAGCAGAAAGCCAAATTCAAGATCCGTTCATTTCGAGATGCCTGGACGCACAGCGTTTGAAAGACTGGAGACCATAGGAGGTAGGAAATACAAACAGAGGGAGACAGTTCCAGAGCTGACCTGTTGCATAACTGAAGAACTGGGGCTAACGGTTAACTTTTGCATTAGAGAGTTGGACAGAAAAGGGATGCGAGTTTGTTGCTCCATGGGTGCTTCGTGCCATATGTAGAGGTGAAGGGATGCTAGCAGACAGTTCAGTGGACCAGTGACCATTCAAGTGGTGACATGTAGAGGTGTGCAGTACGTAGGAGGACTACTGGGCCTTGAAAGCTGGCTGTGAAGCCTATGCCCAGAGTCGGTCAAAAAAAAAAAAAAAAAAAAAAAAAAGTAGCGATAGAAAAGAGATTTCTGACCTGTACATCTGAACAGTCTCTCCTGTGCTAAAAAAAAAATAATAATAATCTGAAAATACACCACTCGACAAGAATTTCAGTGCAGAGACAAAAATGGGTATCCCAAGGCAATAACGTGGCATTGATTTCACACATGATGTTCATTTTTCTCTAGCACGTACAGTTTTTCTGAACTCATTACCCTCACACGCATCCCTAGAATACAGTGGTGCTTCTCTTCACTGCTATATTCGTACCCTTTTTTCGTCGTTATACATATTCTGCGTATAATATCCGACATACACATAACCAGATGTCTAAATCCACTGTCTAAATTATGTCCGTGTAAATTCATTATGCTTAATATAACTCTTATTTCCCATTTCTGGGTTTATTCTTGAAAGAATCTAATGCTTTCTGTTATATATGTGGAAGTTTCACTCCAAGGAAGCAGAAACGGAAGATCACGTTCCTTGTAAAGACAGCCTTTCTACATTATTTTGGCGCTAAGACTGGCGACCAAGACAAATGATGGGCGATCGATATCTGTTGCGTGGCTTGTTCCAACTCTCTTCGGGAATGGCTAGTAGGATGGAAAACAGGGATGCCTTTCGCAGTTCGCATGGTGTTGAGACAACCTAGTGTCCACACAACAGATTGCTACTTTTGCATGACAAAAGTTGTGGGACATTCTTCAAAAAAGCAAAACAGCTTTCTTAATCCAACTTAACCGTAGGCAATGAGACCAGTGGATCACACAGTAGACCTTCCCATTCCAAGGCCACCAACAAATAAATGTGTTTTCCAGACTTAAGATGCAGCTGAAGATGGAGAGGCATCTGAAACAGCTGCCTCTGAGTCTGACTTCTAATATCAGCCGTCTGGCAAAGTACCCCATCTAGTCACCCAGGACGAACTTTAACGATGTTGTACATCACCTAAATTTACCCGAGCAACCGTCAGAACTACTCGCTTCGAGATTTCAAGATTGGAACTTGTTCTATCCAGATACAAACCTGACGAGTTTCGGGAAGCAGCAACGAAATTTGGAATCTTTTTTCAAGTCAGACGGAGGAGTATGCTTCTGTAGCAATATCGCAGTATCGCTACTGTAGCAATATTGCATTTGACTTCCCATAGGGTTTCAATCGAGTCTGGCACAAGTCTTAATTTCCAAATTGTTCCCTTAAGGTTTTCATTCTTCTATCTGTGCTTTCATCATTAGCTTCCTTTCCGATCGTTCTATAGCTGCCCTTGTAGATGGCCAGTGTTCTTCTCCTAGAGCAGTGGTTCTTAACCTCTTTTGAGTCACGGACCCCTTCGAGAATCTGGTGAACGCTATGAGCCCCTTCCCTACATAAATACACATAAGCACAAACGCAGCATTTTGCATACAATGAATATACATTATTTTATTGAAAACTACCTCACGCAGTGTATCACAAAGTATAAAACAGTCTTTACAAAGAATTATGTTTCTCACTCTTTTTCATGCAAAAACTAATGGCCACTCGAAAAAATGAAATACATCCAACTTGAGCAAATTAAACAAAACAAAACTTTATGTCTGCTCAATATTTCATTTCAGTGAGAGAGTTGTTGTTGCTGTTTGGCTTGCATAAGATGAAATTGTGGAGTGATCTTTGACATGGCAACACGCATGTCGTCGTTGACATCCAGTTGATTTCGACTTTTCATTTTGATAGAAACAAGCGCTGAAATCCCTGACACACAAAAGTATGTAGTTGCAGACGGAATCAGAGCATCCATAGCTCGCTTTCCCAGACGAGGGTAGGCTTGTGTCAATGAAAACCAGAATTCTTCAAGACTCCGAGTTTGTTTGTTTGTTTGTTTGTTTTTTTAATCAGTTAATGATACCAGACGGCATCAAGCAATCTCGCTAAATTGTTCTCAATTTTTCTGACCTTCACGGACCCCCTGTATCCCATCCATGGACCCCTTGGGGGTCCATGGACATCAGGTTAAGAACCACTGTCCCAGAGCAATCGGGAGTGATGTTTCTCAAGGCTCCGTCCTATCACCTACTCCTTTCCTTCTATTCATCAATGACGTTCTAAGCTATACATGAAACCCTATCAACTCATACACTGATGACTTCCTTTCCATCCGCTTCTCACATCATCCATCTCAGTAGTCACATCAACAAGCAAGGAATGAGACCATGCCACACTTAATTTCTGGCTCGGTTCATAGCTTCGAATGGGGTAAGCGTTAGTTAATTTAATTTAATGAATCAAAAACTCAGTTCTTACACCTTTTGACCTGTCAAAATCTTCCGGTGAAATATCTTTTAATTCTTGACACTATCCAACCCAATCCCACATCATACTTAATCATACTTGGGGTTTAATTTTTTCAGGATTTATATTGGAGGGATCATATTACTTCTTTTGTTAAATTTGCTTCCAAAGGGTAAGTTGTGCTAAGCCAACTCCATGCCTTCTTTACCCCTGAACAGTTGTTGACCTTATTCAAAGGTTTTATTCGCCATTGTGTAAAGTACAACTCTCATGTGTGGGTAGGCTCCCCACATACAGCTCTTCTCAACAAGGTGGTGTCAAAGGCTTTTCGTCTCATCAACTCTCCTCCTCTTACTAGCTCCCTTCAACCTTTGTCACTTTGCCGCACTGTTGCATCTTTGTCCCTTTTCTCTCGCCACTTGAATCGCCATTGCTCCTCATCCCATTTTTGTCGAAGTCTCTAATGCCACAGTTAACCGTTGCTTCCATCCTTAGTGTATGCAACGGGTTAGCCCTGAAACTCTTCGTCTGTCTGTATATTCTGTTTCCTGTAACCCGCAGTCTTTCAAAACCAGTGTGTCCAGGCATCACAAGATTAATAGATCTTGAATTTGGGTCTCTGTCATCTTTTTGTTTGTAGTGGGAGTAAACAATGCTACGGTCTTCTAGCCTTTGGGTTCTTCTTTCTTGCATTAAAATTATGGCAAATTTGGATATTTTACTACACAAACCTTCCTCAATACCACTGGTGTAAAGTAAACACTGACTGTGACCAAACACTGAACCTTGTGGCACTCTGCCTGTAATATTCATCCATCTTGTCTCCTTCCTATCAGTTACAACTTTCTGTTCACGATCTGAAAGCCAGTTTTATATCCACTTCAGTGCATTGCCAGTGATCCCATGGACTTCTAAGTTTCTCAACAAGCCCTGTATGAGGGTCTTTATTAAATGTTTTCTGGAAATCTAGGGAATTTACATTAGCATTCCAATTTACTGTACATATCATCCATCACACTGAATAAGTCAAGGAGAATGGCAAGAACTGAACTGTTACCTGTACAGTATTTTGGATATCATGCTGCGAGTGTTTAATGAAATATTTGACTTTAAATGTGTAACTAGTTTGCCTTTGTTTATAGTCAAAACATCCTGCATACTACCGATTTTAAACTAACTGGACAGTAATTTCAGGTTGGGATTTATTACCCTTTCAATAAATCGGAATTACATTGCACAGTTTCTATCCATTTAGCGCAGTGCCAGTCGTCAGTGTTATGTTGAAATCTGGAGTGAAATTTATCGATATTTCATTGTTTACTACCTTTACTTCTCTTGGGGCTATCCTATCTGACTGGCAGAGCTGGGCACTAAATACAATAAATGTATTTAAATACTAAATACTAAATACATGGGAGAAATGTACTTAAATACTAAATACATTTTATGAATTTATTTAAATATTAAGTGCTAAATAAGTCAATTGTATTTAAATACATTTGTAAATACCTTTTAAGTACATACAAATTTTGAAACGTGTTCAGTAATTTATGATTAACAATATACAGTGCTTTATAATGGAAAATTTCCGATTATATATCTCTCTTTTAAGAACCAAACAAAAACAAATGAACTTAGAACGTACAGTACATCCAGTGAAGCATTATACTCATTATATCATTGCATAATGAGTAACATAACTGACAGTTAATGAGTAGATGAGATATAAACGCTTAAAATGTCAAAATTAAGAGAACAACAGTAAAAAATATATAGTTTGTTATGCACACCGAAAATATGCCAGAAATATAGCAAGCCGGTACCTGGTATATGGAATAGACATTTTCATGCCAACTGCTCCCGAAGTAAGCCAAACTGGCATAATTATGCCAGACCTGGCAACCCTGACTGATGGAACTGAACTCTTGACTCACACCGTATTCATTGCTCAGGGTTGCCAGATAGTTGGACGGGTTTATGGCCAAAATAACTGGTAAATAGGTATTTACATGTTTATATTTTGAGGAGTTTAATAAATACATTGTATTTAAATCCTCATGAAAGTATATAAATACTATATTTAAAAACATGAACACCAATATATTTATAAATACTGTTCTAAATACAAAATTGTATTTAAATACGTATTTAAATACAAACGTACTGAAATCGTGTCCAGCTCTGCTTACTGGTGTAAAGTCCACTGATCGCACTCACTACATCTCTCTCTCTCATATATTAAAATGGCACTGATTTTAAAACGATCATCCACACCTATGAGGGAAGACAGAGGAAGTAAAAGTGCATTTTCTACGATAAAAAGGGATTTGAAAAAAAAAATCAGGACTTCGGCAATCTCTATTTCATCGTTAGTATGTTCTCTGCAAAAGCTAGTGCGACTGTTACTGGTATTATCTTTTTACTCCTGATGTACTGTGGCTCTTGATGGGTTGTATTTACTGATGCTTGAAATATATGCTTCAGAGTTTTGCCTGCCTTATTATATTAACTATTTAACTTTACGACAAAAAGTTTCATATTCCTGTTTGTCTTCTGGACTTTTTTTAATTTTCAATTTAGATGAAGAAATATCTTTGTTATCAAATTAATATATATATATATATACAGAGAGAGAGAGAGAAACACTTGCTATTAAATAATGTAATGTATAATGTTCAGTGTATGTTAGGCACTCCGGAAACCTTCATTCCATCACAGTCTTTGCTTGTCTGTGAGAGGAAGAGATATTTTGCATATGCCCTACCCCGTCCCCACACCCACACTACCCCAACTTTCCTCTTTCCCTACCCCATCCCCACACTTACCCTACCCCACCCTTCCTCTTTCCCTACCCCATCCCCACACCCACCCTATCTCATCCTTCCTCTTTCCCTACCCCATCCCCACTCCCACCCTACCTCACCCCTGCTCTTTCCCTATGCCATCCCCACACCTACCCTACCCCACCCTTCCTCTTTCCGTACCCCATCCCCACACCTACCTTTTCCTTCCCTTCCCCCACCCTCCTTCTTCTGTGCATTCTCCTCTCCCCTCCCCCAACACCTCCATCCTATCCTTCCTACCTTCTCCTCCATCTTTTCCCACTTTCTCATACCTTTTCCATTCTTTCTTACCTCTCCTTTCCCTCCGTTCTGTCTTATCTTTCCTATCCTCCTTCTCAACCCTGTCCCACCTCCCCCTCTACTCCCTCACCACCTGCTTCCTTCCTTGCCTCCCACTTTTCCTGAATCGGCTTCTTCCTCTCCCTCTCCCCACCATTTACATCGTATCCTTCCTCAACCCTCTCCTCTCCCATCCCTACACTTCTCTCCCCTCCCCTTCCCCACTACCTATGCTTCCTCTCCTCCAATGCCCAACCACCCCTCCTTCTACGGCCCATACCTCCCCCCCATCCCTCCGTACCTCACCCATCTGCTCTACTTTCTATTCAGCGCCAGCTAAGTTTAAGGTTTGTAATTACACAAAGTTCCTCAATGCACACGTCTATAACACTATTTTTAACATTCAGGACACACTTGGATAATACTAAGTCTCACTCCGAGAATCGGACCCTTACTCCCAGATAACGTCGAGCACACTGATGATGAAACTGTGATGGCGAAAATTCTTAATACTTGCTTCACGTCAGTACTTACAACAGAAAATATACATACGATTCCTGCTGTTTCCTCCATTCCTGTAGAGGAGGACAACATAATCACTGACATTACAGTTAGTGATCGCGACGTACTACTTGCAATTAGCAAATTAAAAGTTAATTAAACAGCGGGACGGGACAAAATATCCTCACATGTTTTGAAGGAACTTCAGAATGAAATATCAAAGCCTTTATCTGAACTTTTTAACTTATCACCTAAGAGCAGTAAGGTGCCACATCAATGGAAATTTGCTAACGTAACCCGAATATTAAAAAAAGGCAACAGAGCACAGCCAGAAAACTACCGCCCAATTAGTTTAACATCAGTGATTTGCAAATTGCTTGAAACTATTATCAGAGATAAGTTTGTGAAACACTTAGAATCAAACAATCTCATCAAAGATTCGGAACATGGTTTTCGTAATAATTGCTCTTGTCTAACGAATCTGCTAGACCTTTGATGTTGTTTACCTTGATTTTGAAAAGGCTTTTGACAAAGTTCCGAACAAAAGCCTCCTTCAGAAACTAAAAGCATATAGTTTCAGCGGCAGTGGTATCGGATAGGTATATGATTGCCTCACTAGACGAAAGCAAAGAGTTGTAATAAATGGAAACGAGTCAAACTGGATAAACGTTACAAGAGGAGTGCCGCAGGGTTCAATGTTAGGTTTTAATCTTTTCTTAATATATATAAATGATATTGATGAGGGATTATGCTGTAAAATTTGAAAATTTGCTGACAATACTAAAATAGGTAACAGAGCAGATACAGCACTGCAAAGGCAGGCAGTTCAGAGAGATCTTGATCAACCATTTAACTGGGCCCAAGTTTGGCAAATGGATTTCAATATTAAGAAATGCAAAGTGCCAAACATTGGCACTAAAAATGTAAGAGCTAGTTATAGCATAAATAATGTCCAACTTGATAGGGTAAACTATGGAGTTATAATAATGGAGTTATAATAACGTAGGAGTTATAATAACAAACGATTTAAAATTTATAATAGCAAACAATGCACAGAAGCTGCTGTGAAAAAAGCCAATAAATTGATTGGATTCATAGGTAGTGCATTTAAATATTCATTCATTGCCAGACGCCATGTATCCCAGACGGGGTGGCCAAGGGCTTAGAGTTAATTGTTTTACAGGGAGGGGCACTAATCCTCCACCAACCCCACTTGACACGTAGGGATGCCAACAGCATCTGGTGTTCCCAGGTGGTCACCCATCCAAGTACTAACCAGACCCAACGTTGCTTAACTTCGCTGATCGGACGGGAAGCGGTGTACTCAACGTGGTATGGCCGTAATCCAATAATATCGTCCTCACTTTGTAAAATTCCTTAGTATGCCCGCACTTGGAGTATTGCGTTTAGTTTTGATCACCGTATTATAAAAAGGATATGGAAAAGCTTGAAAGAGTGCAGCGAAGGATGATGAAGATGATACCTAGATTGAGAAATAACCTGTACGAGGAACGTTTAGAAGCCCGGAATCTATTTACCCTAACTAAATGGAGGTTACATGGAGATCAAATTCAAGTATTCAAAATATTCAAAGGACATGATAACATGGCTGTCGATAAATACTTCACAGTTGATCACACGAATTACACTAGAGGCAAAGGGCATAAAATAATTGGCAAACGATTCCGGTCGCATGAAGCTAAGCATTTCTTCTCTAATAGAGTTGTAAATATATGGAATAAATTGCCCTCCAATGTAGTAAATTGTAATACAGTACTGACCTTTAATGGTTGCCTGGATAAGTAATTGTCATCTAACCCCCTGCTTAATATGTTTACTCCTAAATAAAACACTTGTGTATGTATGATTTTTTATTTTATTTTATTTTATTTTATTTTTTTAGAGCCTGGATCAGTTTATTAAATGCAAATATAGTACAATATATGCACAGACTAGAATATGCACAGATAGCCCTGAGTTAAGGGTCACTACCCATACTTTCGACCTGTGATGGGCTGTGGATCACTGAGGATCCCTGCTAGTTAACTGACCACCATCAGGATTTTTTTTTTTTTAATGTACCGGGGTCACTGTTTCGGGAGGTAACTTGTGTGCTTGTCCCGCATGGGAAACTTCCTAGTCTCAGTGGAATGAACGGAGTTAGGGCCTGATTGACTGCTTCCTACCTTAATAGCGCCAGGCAAGGCTGCCGCACCTCTCCTGAACATCCACACTGTGCATTGTGCAATTTCCACGCTGTGTCTGCAGACGCCTCGTTAACTCAACGTTCCCTTACATAGTGTCATTCATTAGTTATTTCTTTATTTCAGTATTTATTTTACTTTACTACTTTCTCTTTCAGGTTATTCATACTGGTAGCTTATAGATAAAATATTATAGAATGTAGCTATTCCTTTTCAGTCTTTCCTGTGAAATTTCCATGTCAGTTTTTCCAGGCTACATGGTGGCTTTTCTCACTTTTTCTTCCCAGTTTTAACTGCAGGGTTTGGAGGCAGGGGGAGCCTTCTTCCATTACTGTCCTTATCCTTCAGCCTGTAGAGGTACATCTTGTAGTCATCGTCTACTCTGTAATCAACAGCCTCGAAAGGACCATAAGATCTATTGCTGTTTGCTTTCCTTTGTACTCCTTTGTGCTCCTTTGTACATGAAGCCGCTAATGTTATTTTAAAGCTTATTATTGCTATTGCTGGCTTGTGTTTATCTGACACAGCTAGCCACCTTCACAACTTAAGTCGTTGTGGTTGTTTAATATTAGATGAGGTTCAGTTCTAAGGTAGGGCTGAGTCTCCTTGGTTACTAGACAAACATGTCCTCATTATTGACTGTCAGGCTAAGATCTGAGCTGCAAAATAGCTAGGGGTCTTTGTCAGGTGATAATAAACTCACTCTAGGCTACGTATAGAGGATATATTCATCTTAAGATAGGCCTGTCTTAAGGAAAGGGCTAATGAATCCTATATCATTTTTTTTAATGCAAAGAATAAGGAACCAAAGGCCACGAGCCAACAAACCGTTCCTTTCAAGAAAAAAACAACAAAGACATTACAACAGAAAGCCAAACTCCAGATCCGTTCATTTCGAGATGCCTGCACGCTCTGCATTTCAAAGACTGGAGATCATAGGAAGTAGGAAATACAGACAGAGGGAGACAGTTTCAGAGTTGACCTGTTGCATAAATGAAGGACTGGGACTAACGGTTAACTCTTGCATTACAGAGTTGGACGAAAAGGGATGCGAGTTTGTTGCTAGACGGGTGCCTCGCACCCGAAGAAGAGGTAGAGGGATGCAAGCAGACAGTTCAGAGGAGCAGTGACCATTGAAGTAGCGATAGAAAAGAGAAATCTAAGCTATACATCTGAACAGTCTCTCCTGTGCTGAAAAAATGATCTGAAAATACACCACTCGACAAGAATTTCAGTGCAGACAAAAATGGGTATCACCCAAGGCAATAACGTGGCATTGATTTCACACATGATGTTCATTTTGTTCTTGCACGTAAAATTTTTCTGAACTCATTACCCTCACACGCATCGCTAGAGTACAGTGGTGCTTCTCTTCACTGCTTTATTCGTACACTTTATACGTCTTTATACATATGCATCCGCTTATGCATCCGTACCTCAAGTTTTCCAGCCTCTTGGAAAGAAACAAATATCCATCCTGTTCCTAAAAAAGGGGCAACTTCTGATCCATTAAACTATAGACCAATTGCAATAACTTCCATTCTCGGTAAGACTTTTGAGACACTAATTAACAAACACATAATCAATCATCTAGAAATCAATAAATTAATTAATGATCTGCAGTATGGAATTAGACAAGAACGTTCAACTGTAGACATTCTTTGCCTTCTTACCCATCAAATTAACAAAACAATAGACCAACACGGTGAAACACACTCAATAGCACTAGATATATCAAAACCATTTGACAGAGTATGGCACCGGGCTTTATTGTCTAAGGTGGCACACTATGGCCTTGCATCACTGGTTCCTCTAATTTCTTCTTAAATTCATAATAGAAAAATGCGGGTCATGGTAGATGGTATTTATTCTCAGTTTCATTCCATAAATGCTGGCGTACCTCAGGGATCAGTTTTGGCGCCAACCCTCTTTCTCATTCATATAAATGACCTATCTGTCACTCACAACCCAATACACTCTTATGCTGATGACTCGACCTTTCATAGTTCTTTCACATTTAGTACCTTCTTCACACAATTTGATATTATAAACTCCCGAATAAACACAGCAGGACTTTTCTCAAATTAATCAATGGAAACAAACAATTTGGTCTCATTTAATGCTCAGAAAACTAAATACATTTTCTCCAACAGAAAGAATCCCTCAGACTCTCACATAATTTTAAATGATGTCAACATTCCTGTATCCACTACAAATGATATCCTAGGTGTTACTCTAAACCCCACCCTAAGCTGGACAGCTTATGTTAAATCCCTGGCCAAAAATGCTTCCAAAAACTTGGGACTTATGTACAGAGTTCGTGAGTTCTTCACTGACGAGCAGATGGCCACAATATACAAAAGTCATGTGCGTTCTCCGATCGAATACTGTTCACCACTGTGGAGTGGATGTGGAGCGGTTGCATTGAGGCAGTTGGACAAAATTCAAATAAAGCCATTAGATTAATCAATAATCCTTCCATCACGCAAGATCTTCCTCCATTATCAGTACGTAGAGATGTTGCTTCTTTAGCATTATTTTATAGATATTTTTACCGTAAGTGTTCTGACGAACTGGCTTCAATAGTTCCTCCTCTTCACATTTTCTCCCGAAATACTCGGGCAGCTGGGAGCGCTCATGAATTCACACTCTCTCCCCCGCAATGCAGAACTTCTGCTTATCAAAATTCAATTATCCCTAGAACTACAACTCTCTGGAATTCACTTCCTGGGATTGTTTCCCACAAACATTTAATCCACTTCAATTTAAATTCAGTTGTTATAAATATTTTATGAATGGAGGATGCCTTTAGGGACAATGACTTATTTTTTTTTCCCCTTTGTTTTTCCTTCCTCCATTCTTTTTTTTTTTTTTTTTTTTAATTAATCAGAGTATAATATCCGACATATACATTACCAGATGTCTAAATTGACTGTCTAAATTATGTCATTGTAAATTCATAATGCTTAATATAACTCTTCTTTTAAATTTATGGTTGACAATGCCTGGCGCATTTTTCAACGATCCTAATGCTTTCTGTTATATATGTGGAAGTTTCACTCCAAGGAAGCAGAAATGGGAGATCACGTTCCTTGTAAAGACAGCCTATCCACAATATTTTGGAGTTAAGACTGACGACCAAGACAAACGATGGGCACCTCAAATTTGTTGCGTGACTTGTTCCAACTCTCTTCGGGAATGGCTAGCAAAAAGGAAAAGAAGGATGCCATTCGCAGTTCGCATGGCGTGGAGACAACCTAGTGACCACACAACAGATTGCTACTTTTGCATGACAGAAGTTTTGGGACATTCTTCCGAAAACATAAACAGCTTTCTTAATCCAAATTTACCGTATGCAGTGACACCAGTGGATTACACGGTAGACCTTCCCATTCTAAGGCTACCAACAAGTAAATGTGTATTCCAGACAAAGGATGAAGCTGAATGTGGAGAGGCATCTGAAACAGCTACCCCCGATTCTGCCTTCGAAAATCAGCCATCTGGCAAAGTACCCCATCTAGTCATGTACAACATTAACTATGTTGTACATGACCTAAATTTATCAAAACAACAGTCAAAACTACTCGCTTCGATATATCAAGAAAGGAACTTGTTCTATCCAGACACAAAGGTGACGAGTTTCAGGAAGCGGCAGCGAAATTTGGAACTTTTTTTTTTCAAGTCACACGAAAAAATATGTTACTGTAGCAATATTGCAATATCGCTACTGTAGCAATATAGCATTTGACTTCCCAAAGGCTTTCAATCGAGTCTGGCACAAGTCTTAATTTCCAGATTGTTCCCTTACGATTTTCGTCCTTCTATCTGTGCTTTCATCAATAGCTTCCTTTCCGATCGTTCTATAGTTGCTCTTGTAGATGGCAAGTGTTCCTTTCCTAGTGCAGTCAGTAGTGGTGTTTCTCAGGACCCTGTCCTATCACCTACTCCTTTTTTTCTATTCATCAATGACATCCTAAGCTATACATCAAACCCTATCAACTCATACACTGGTGACTCCACCCTTCACCTTTCCATCCGCTTCTCACATCATCCATCTCAGCAGTCACATCAACAAGCAAGGGATGAGACCATGGCACACTTAATTTCTGGCTCGGTTCATATCTTCGAATGGGGTAAGAGTAAGCTTGCTGTTTTTAATGAATCAAAAACTCAGTTCTTACGCCTTTCGACCCGTCAAAATCTTCAGCTGGGGTTTCTTCTAATTCTTGACACTATCCAACTCAGTGCCACATACCTGTAATGTTTACACATACATGGTGGGGGGGGGTATTTTCTCAGGATTTATCTTGGAAGGATCATATTACTTCTTTTATCAAATTTGCTTCCAAGAGGTAAGTTCTCCTAAGCAAACTCCATGCCTTCTTTACCCCTGAACAGGTGGTGACCGTCTTCAGAGGTTTTATTCGCCCCTATGTAGAGTACAACTCTCATGTGTGGGGAGGCTGCCCACATACAGCTCTTCTCAGTAAGGTGGAGTCAAAGGCTTTTCGTCTCATCAACTCTCCTCTTCTTATCGGCTCCCTTCATCCTTTGCCTCTTTGCCGCACTGTTGCATCTTTGTCCCTTTTCTCTCGCTACTTCAATCGCCATTGCTCCTCTTCCCTTTTTTGTCGAGGTCTCTGATGCCACAGTTAACCGTTACTGCCATCCTTAGTGTATGCAACGGGTCAGCTCTGAAACTGTCATCGTCTGTTTGTATTTTCTACTGCCTCTAGCCCGCAATCTTTCAAAAGCAGTGTGTCCAGGCATCACGAAATAAATGGATCTTGAATTTGGATCTCTGTCATATTATTTCCAGTTATAGGAAACAATCCTGTGGTCTTCTAGCCTTTGGTTCCTTCATTCTTGCACTAAAAAATATGGCAGATTTGGATATTTTACTACACAAACCTTCCTCAATATCACTGGTGTAAAGTAAACACTAACTGTGACCAAACACTGAGCCTTGTGGCACTCTGCATGTAATATTCATCCACCCTGTCTCCTTCTTATCAGTTACAACTTTCTGTTCACGATCTGAAAGCCAGTTTTATATCCACTTCAGTGCATTGCCAGTGATACCATGGACTTATAAGTTTCTCAACAAGTCCTATATGAGGGTCTTTATTAAATGTTTTCTGGAAATCTGGAGAATTTACATCAGCAGATTCCAATTTACTGTACATATCATCAATAACACTGAAAAAGACACGGAGATTGATAAGGACTGAACAGTTACCCGTACAGTATTTTGGATATCATGCTGCGAGTGTTTAATGAAATATTTGACTTTAAACGTTTAACTAGTTTGTCTACATTTATGATTTCCAACAACCAGCATACTACCGATGTTAAGCTGAGTGAAGAGTAATTTCAGGTTGGGATTTATTACCCTTTTAATAAATCGGAATTACATTGCCCAGTTTCTATCCATTTGTCACAGTGCCAGTCTTCAGTGGTATGTTAAATTCTATAGCAAAATTTTTCAATATTTCATTCTTTACCACCTTTGCTTCTTTTGGGGCTATCTTAGCTGACATAAATGTTTACTGGTCTGCAGTCCATTGATCGTAGTCAGTACATCCCTCTCTCTCTCTCATTTATTAAATTGTCACTGATTTTAATACGATCATCCTCACCCACGAGGGAAGACAGAGGAAGTAAAATTACATTTTCCATGGTAAAAAGGGATTCAAAGAAACATTCAGGATTTCGGCAATCTCTGTTTCATGGTTAGTATGTTCTCTGTTTGTAAAAGCTAGTGCGACTGTTACTGGTATTATCTTTTTACTCCTGATGTTCTGTAGTTCCTGATGGGTTGTATTTACTGATGCGTGAAATACATGCGTCAGAGTTTTGCCTGCCTTATTATATTAACTATTTAACTTTATGACAAAGAGTTTCATATTCATGTTTGTCGTCTTAACGTTTTATAATTTTCAATTTGAATGAGGAAATATCTTTGTTATCAGACTGATAGATAGATAACTAGAGAGAGAGAGAGAGAGAGAGAAAATATATATATATATATATATATACATATATATATATATATATATATATATATATATATATATATATATATATATATATATGCAAGCATATTAGAGCCTTTAGAAACGAAAACGAAAACGAAAACGATATATATATATATATATATATATATATATATATATATATATATATATATACCTATAGAGATATAAAGATATATATATATATACAGAGGGAGAGAGAGAGCACCTGCTATTAAATAATGTAATGTATAATGTTCAGTATATGTTACGCACTCCAAAAACCTCCATTCCATCACTGTCTTTGCTTGTGTGTGAAGGGAAGAGATATTTTGCATATTCACTACAACATCCCCACACCCACTCTACCCTGCTCTTCCTCCTTCCCTACCCCATCCCCACACCCACCCTACCCCTCCCTCCCTCTTTCCCTACCGAATCCACACACCTACCCTACCTCACCCTTCCTCTTTCCTTACCCCATCCCCACACCTACCTTCTCCTGCCCTTCCCCCTCCCTCCTCTTCCTTGCATTGTCCTCTCCCCTCCCCCAACACCTCCATCCTATCCTACCTACCTTCTCCTCCATCTTTTCCTACTTCCCCATACTTTTTCCATCCTTCTTTATCTCCCCTTTGCCTCCGTCCTGTCCTATCTCTCCTCCACCCCTTCTCCACCCTGTCCCACCTCCTCCCCTATTCCCCCACCACCTGCCTCCTTCCTTGCCTCCCCCGTCTCTCCCATCAACTCTCTCCTCTCCCTCTCTCCACCATCTACATCCTATCCTTCCTCAGCCCTCTCCTCTCCCATCCCAACACTTCTCTCCCCTCCCCTTCCCCACCACTCATGTTTCCTCTCCTCCATTCCCCAACCTCCTCACCTTCTACAACCCAAACCTCCCCTCCATCCCTCCGTGTCTCACCCATCTGCCCTACTTTCTATTCAGCTTCAGATAAGTTTATGGTTTGTAATTACATAGAGTTCCTCAATGCACACATCTGTAACACTATTTTTAACATTCAGGAAACACTTGGATAATACCAAGTCTCACTCCAACCCCATGAAGCCGAAAACTTTATTTTTTAAAGCTTATTTTGTCTATAGCTGGCTTGTGTTTATCTGACGGAACTAGCCACTCTCAAAACTTAAGTCGTCGTGGCTGTTTATTATTAGATGAGGTTCAGTTCTTAGGTAGGGCTGAGTCTCCTTGGTTACTAGACAAACATGTCCCTAATTCTGGCTATCAGGCCAAGAGCTGAGCTGCAAAATGGCTAGGGGTCTTTGTCAGGTGATGACTTACTCACTCTAGGCTACGTATAGAGGATATATTCGACTTAAGATAGGCATATCGTAAGGAAAGACCTAATGAATCCTATATTCTTCCTTTTTAAGTTCAAAGAATAAGGAACCAAAGGCCAGGAGTCTGCAAACCGTTCTTTCCAAGAAGAAAAAATAAAGACAATAAAACAGAAAGCCAAATTCAAGATCCGTTCATTTCGAAATGCCTGCACGCACTGCGTTTGAAAGACTGGAGATCATAGGAAGTAATACAGGCAGAGGGAGGCAGTTCCAGATGTGACCTGTTGCATATATGAAGGACTGGGACTAACGGTTAACTCTTGCATTACAGAGTTGGACAGAAAAGGGATACGAGTTTGTTTTCTAGACGGGTGTTACGCATCCGATGTAGAGGTGGAGGGATGCAAGCAGACAGTTCAGTGGAGCAGTGACCATTGCAGTAGCGGTAGAAAAGAGATATCTAACCTGTTCATCTGAATAGTCTCTCCTGTGCTGAAAAAATAATCTGAAAATGCACCACTCGACAAGAATTTCAGTTCAGAGACAAAAATGGGTATCCCAAGGCAATAACGTGGCAATGATTTCACACATGATGTTCATTTTGCTCTAGCACGTAAAGCTTTTCTGAACTCACTACCCTCACACTCATCCCTAGAGTACAGTGGTGCTTCTCTTCATTGCTTTATCCGTACTCTGTATACGTCTTTATACATATGCAGCGAATAATATCCGAAATATACATTACCAGATGTCTAAATTCGCTGTCTAAATTATATCAGTGTAAATTCATTATGCTTAATATAATTCATTTTTTTGATTTATGGGATGACAATGCCTTGCGGATTTTTGAACGATCCTAATGCTTTCTGTTATATATGTGGAAGTTTCACTCCAAGGAAGCAAAGCGGATGATCACGTTCCTTGTAATGACAGCCTATCTACATTATTTTGGCGCTAAGACTGGCGACCAAGACAAACGATGGGCGTCCCATATCAGTTGCGTGGCTTGTTCCAACTCTCTTCGCAAATGGCTAGTAGGATGGACAACAGGGATGCCTTTTGCAGTTCCCATGGTGTGTAGAGAACCTAGTGACCACACAACAGATTGCTACTTTTGCATGACAAAAGTTGTGGGACATTTTTCCAAAAAACAAAACAGCTTTGTCAATCAAAACTCACCGTAGGCAATAAGACCAATGGATTGCACGGCAGACCTTCCCATTCCAAGGCCACCAACAAATGAATGTGTATTCCAGACTTAAGATGCAGCTGAAGATGGAGAGGCATCTGAAACAGCTGCCTCTGAGTCTGACTTCGAATATCAGCCGTCTGGCAAAGTACCCCATCTAGTCACCCAGGACGAACTTTAACGATGTTGTACATCACCTAAATTTATCAAAACAATAATCAGAACTACTCACTTCGATATTTCGAGATTGGAACTTGTCGTATCCAGACACAAAGATGACGAATTTCAGGAAGCGGCAACGAAATTTGGAACGTTTTTTCAAGTCAGACAGAGGAGTGTGCTATTGTAGCAATATCGCAATATCGCTACTGTAGCAATATTGCATTTGACTTCCCATAGACTTTGAATTGAGTCTGGCACAAGTCTTGATTTCCAAATAGTTCCCTTACGGTTTTTATCCTTCTATCTGTGCTTTCATCATTAGCTTCCTTTCCGATCGTTCTATAGCAGCCCTTGTAGATGGCCAGTGTTGTTCTCCTAGAGCAATCAGTAGTGGTGTTCCTCAGGACCCTGTCCTATCACCTACTCCTTTCCTTCTATTCATCAATGACATCCTAAGCTATACATCAAACCCTATCAACTCATACACTGGTGACTCCACCCTTCACCTTTCCATCCGCTTCTCACATCATCCATCTCAGCAGTCACATCAACAAGCAAGGGATGAGACACTGGCACTCTAAATTTCTGGCTCGGTTCATATCTGTGAATAAGGTAAGAGTAAGCTTGTTAATTTTAATGAATCAAAAACTCAGTTCTTCCACCTTTTGACCTGTCAAAATCTTCCGCTGGAGTATCTTCTTATTCTTGACACTATCCATCTCAATCCCACATCATATTTAAACATACTTGGGGTTTATTTTTCGCAGGATTTATCTTGGAAGGATCATATTATATCTTTTGTTAAATTTGCTTCCAAGAGGTAAGTTGTGCTAAGCCAACTCGATGCCTTCTTTATCTCTGAACAGTTGTTGACCATATTCAGAGGTTTTATTTGCCCCTGTATAGAGTACAACTTTCATGTGTGGGTAGGCTCCCCACATTCAGATCTTCTCAACAAGGTGGAGTCAAAGGCTTTTCGTCTCATCAACTCTCCTCCTCTTACCAGCTCCCTTCAACCTTTGTCTCTTTGCCGCACTGTTGCATCTTTGTCCCTTTTCTCTCGCTACTTCAATCGCCATTGCTCCTCATCCCATTTTTGTCGAGGTCTCTGATGCCACAGTTAACCGTTACTGCCATACATAGTGTATGCAACGGGTCAGCCCTGAAACTGTCATCGTCTGTTTGTATTTTCTACTGCCTCTAGCCCGCAATCTTTCAAAAGCAGTGTGTCCAGGCATCACGAAATAAATGGATCTTGAATTTGGATCTCTGTCATTTTATTTCTAGTTGGAGAAAACAATCCTGTGGTCTAGCCTTTGGTTCCTTCATTCTTGCATTTAAAAAATATGGCAGATTTGGATATTTTACTACACAAACCTTCCTCAGTATCACTGGTGTAAAGTAAGCACTCACTGTGACCAAACACTGAACCTTGTGGCACTCTGCATGTAATATTCATCCAGCCTGTCTCCTTCTTATCAGTTACAACTTTCTGTTCACGATCTGAAAGCCAGTTTTATATCCACTTCAGTGCATTGCCAGTGATACCATGGACTTCTAAGTTTCTCAACAAGCCCAGTATGAGGATTTTTATTAAATGATTTCTGGAAATCTAGGGAGTTTACAACAGCAGATTCCTTTTCATTGTACATATCATCCATAACACTGACAAAGTCAAGGAGAATGGTAAGAACTGAACAGTTACCCGTACAGTATTTTGGAAATCATGTTGCGAGTGTTTAATGAAATACTTGACTTTAAATCCTTAACTAGTTTGTCTCCATTTATGAACTCCAACAACCAACACACTACCGATGTTAAGCTGACTGGACTAGTGCCGGATTTGGGATGGGAGGGGCCTGGGGCCCGTTTTTGTGAGGGGCCCATCGCAAGCAACAAATTAGCATGGTGCTAAATGAAAATACATTTTTAAACCTCGCACTGTCGCAACGATTGCTTGCTCGCACGATACGACTCGCTGTCGACAACCCATGATACAGTGGGGCCCATCAAGCTCCTTGGTCTTTCGTTTTTTTGGAGCTCCTCTCTGATATGTTCTTAATCAATTTTTATGTCTATCTTTCGATCAATTGTCCATTTTTTAATCTGAAACAGAAAATTTATCTTCGAAAATGTCGAAAGTTCACCACCCAGAAATGAAAAAGCATGAGACTTTGTGTAACGTCATGTCACTGTAACTGACGTTCAGTTTGTGTAACACAACGTGCTGTGCCTGAACAAAAATATACTTCACACGTATATAACTGATTTTCAAAACTGGAAACAAAAAATGTGCAGAAGCATGAACTAAGATGGTAACATTATATACTGCAAAAATACGTCATGAAAACAATCATAAGCAGGGACTCACCACGAACGTACGTCCTGACAGTGACAGCAACTGAGCAAATACGAAGCTTGTTGGCGGCCGGCACCGGCTCCAGGGTTCCCAGATTTGAATATGGGTATGTAACCAGATTCCTCAATTGTCATTCCCAGATTCAGTTTTCCATTACCAAATTTTTTAAAAGAAAGATTACTCATGTATTTATCCTTTGCCAATATCGATCCATGTATAAGGGAAAAAAAATTATTCATTTGAAAATTAGTGGCACATGTTCCTTATTTTCATCGTCTATAGGCTAACGAATTAATCTAGTACATCATCCAATCATGTTGATTACCATCTCCAAATCCAGTATCAAATCCTGCTTTTTCATTACCAGACTGATTTTTTATTACCAAATCGGCCCTGATCTGATAATGAAAAATATCAAATGTCAGGTTGCCCAACGTTTGGTAGGAGGCCCCTTCTGGTGGGAGGCCTGGGGCCCAGGCCCCGTGGGCCCACCCCTGAGTCCGGCCCTGGATTGGACAGTAATTTCAGGTTGGGATTTATTACCCGTTCTATAAATCTATAACAAGTGCTTTTGTGGTCCCTTTGTGTAAAGGCAAGGGCGATAAGTATGAATGTACTAGCTTTAGGGGTATAAGTCCCTTGAGTGTTGCAGGTAAGGTGTATGGTAGAGTGTTAATTATGAGAGTTAGAGAGGGTACAGAGGGAGTGATTGGTGATGAGCAGTGTGGCTTTAGGAGAGGGAGAGGATGCGTGGATCAGGTGTTTGCTGTGAGACAAGTGTGTGAAAAGTATTTAGCGAAAGGCAAGGATGTGTTTTGGGCATTCATGGATTTAGAGAAAGCGTATGATAGAATTGATAGGGAGGCTTTGTGGACTGTTTTAAGTTTGTATGGACTTGATGGTAGGTTACTAAAAGGGGTGAAGAGTTTTTATGTAAATAGTAGAGCGTGTGTAAGAGTGGGAAATGCTGTGAGTGATTGGTTTCCTGTTAGAGTGGGGCTGCGACAGGGATGTGTGATGTCCCCTTGGTTGTTTAATATTTATATGGATGGTGTTGTAAGGGAGGTGAATGCAAGAGTTTTAGGTGGAGGTCTGAGTCTGGTGAATGTTCATGGTGGAGAGTGGAATCTGAAGCAGCTGCTGTTTGCAGATGATACTGCACTGGTGGCTGATTCAGAGGAGAGATTGAGGCAGTTGGTAGAGGAGTTTGGAAGGGTGTGTGAAAGGAGGAAATTGAAAGTAAATGAGAATAAGAGTAAAGTGATGAAGTGTACAAGGTTGGTAGATGGTAGGGGGATGAATATAGTTTTGAATGGTGAGTTGCTTGAGGAGGTAGAGTGTTTTAAATATTTAGGGTCACATGTTGCTGTGGATGGAAAAATAGATCCAGAAGTGATGTTCAAAATGAATGAAGTAGGAAAGGTGCTGGGAGGAATGAAGAAAGGTGTTTAGATGTTGTTCACTTGGAATGGATGTAAAGAGAAGGCTGTATGAGGGTGTTGTGGTACCGACTGCATTATATGGGGCTGAAACATGGAATATGGGTGTAGCAGAGAGGAAAAGATTGAATGTAATGGAGATGAGGTGTCTGAGGAGTATGTGTGGGGTGACGCGTATGGATCGAGTGCGAAATGATGAAGTGCGAAGGAGAACTGGAGTGTTTCAGGAGATGACTTATAGAGTTGAGCAGAGGGTGTTGCGATGGTTTGGGCATATGGAGAGAATGGACAATGAGCGATTGGTGAAAAAGATAACTAGATCTGATGTGAGAGGTGTAAGGCTGAGAGGGAGACCACGAATAGAATGATTAGACAGTGTGAAGAGAGCGCTGGATGTAAGAGGGATGTCTGTTGAGCAAGGAAGAGTGGTTGTGCGTGACAGAAATAAATGGAGAGAAACTGTGAATAATAAATGATGACGCAGTCCTGAGGGGATATTCTCCCGCATTTGGTCTGATCAGCTAGTCAGGTCAGGTGCGGGTAAGGGGATGGATCTATTATGATGTGGCAGGGGTAAACCAGCTCTGCTGTCGGGCCCTGCTGCGGATGTCACTGATTGCACTGCGCAGTTGACCCGTGTGTGGTGTGGTGCGGTGAGGATCTGTCCTTTCTCCCCTTTGGGGCTAAGATGCGAATGAATGTGTTTGAATGGATGAGTAAGTGGGGAGTGTGTCGTCCTGTCTCGGCTACCTCCCTTTCCCTGGGGGAAGCAGCCTAGGTATATGTATGTATGTATGTATGTATAAATCGGAGTTACATTACCTTGTTTCTGTCCATTTGGCACAGTGTCAGTCCTCAGTGATATGTTGAAATATAGCGTGAAGTTTATCGATATTTCATTCTTGACCACCTTTGCTTCTCTTGGGGCTATCTTAGCTGACATAAATGTTTTACTGGTGTGAAGTCCATTGATCGCAGTCACTACATCCCTCTCTCTCTCATTTATTAAAATGTCACTGATTTTAATACGATCATCCTCACCTACGAAGAAAGACAGAAGAAAAATTACTGCATTTTCTACGGTAAAAAGGGATTCAAAGAAACATTCAGGATTTCGGCAATCTCTGTCTCATGGTCAGTATCTTCGCTGTAAAAGCTAGTGTGACTCTTACTAGAATTATCTTTATATTCCTGATTTACTGTAGCTCTTGATGGGTTGTATTTACTGATGTTTCAAATACATGCTTCAGACTTTTGCTTACCTTATTGTATTAACTATTTAAATTTACGACTTTTTTTAGTTTTCAATTTAGATGAGGAAATCTAAAAAAAGTCGTAAATTTAAATGAGGAAATATCATTGTTATCAGACTGATAAATAGATAAGTATATACCGGTATATATATATATATATATATATATATATATATATATATATATATATATATATATATATATATGGTAAAGTTGGGAATGTGAAGGTGGATGGAATTGTTGGTGAGTGGGGTGTGCCTGCTGAGATAGATGAGAATGGCATTGCGTTAGTGGACATTTGTGCTGGGAGGGGGTTGGTGATAGCCAATACCCTCTTCAGGCATAAAATGATCCACAGGTATACATGGCGCGTGATGAGAAGGGTGGGTGGTGAACTGAATGAAAGGAAGGCAATGATTGATTATGTGTGTGTGGATGAAAGGATGCGAAGATGTGTAATGGATGCAAGAGTTTATAGAGGTTGGGGGAGTGGACTTTCTGACCACTACTTGGTGGTGGCCAGAATTAAAGTTCAAGTAAGATGAAGGAATAGAAGAAGGGAAAGACGAGAGGAAGGAGTAGTTGCAAGGAGAGTGGAAAGGTTACAAGAGGATGAGAAAAAGACAGAGTATAAGAGAGAAGTGGAGGAACGATTGGGCAAATATGAATTGGAGCAGATGGGAGACGTGGAAGGTGTGTGTAGAATAATTACAGAAGAAATATGTGCAGCATGTGATGTGGTGTGTGGAAGGAAGAGAAGACGGAGGGGGGTGCAAGGAACAGCGTCGTGGACTAAAGAAGTGAAACAGGCTGTGGCACAAAAGAAGAAAGCATACAATGAATGGATGAGAAATAGGGGCGTGGAAGAGGTTGAGAGGCGGAAGAGAGAGTTATATGTAGAAAGAAAGAGAGAGGTGAAAAGATTAGTAAGAGAGAGTAAGAAGAGAGTGGATGAGGAATTTGGAAGGAATTTGAGTGTAAAGTGGAGGGACTGTAAGAAAATGTTCTGGAGAGAGGTGAAAAGAGTAAGACAGGGTGGAAGTGAAGTTAGCAGAGGAGTGAAAGATAAAAATGGTAGATTACTAGTGGAGAAGGGAGAAAAAGTGAGCAGATGGAGAGAACACTTTAAGGAATTGTTGAACGTAGAGGATGGAAGTAATGCGAGCATAAGTGGCTGGGGAATGGCTGGGAGAAGGAGGGAGGTGAGAAGACAGGAAGAAATCAGTAGGATAGAAGTTGTGGAAGCAATGAAGAAAGTTAAATCGGGGAAAGCCCCAGGAATTGATGGAGTGTGTGGTGAAATGCTGAAGCATGGGGCAGAGATAGTAGTAGAATGGATGTGGAAGATGTGCAGATTGGCCTGGGAGGAAGGTAGAGTCCCGGAGGATTGGAAGTCAGGTATAATTATTCCCTTGTACAAAGAAAAAGGGGAAAAAGAAGTGTGTGGTAATCATAGGGGCATTTGTCTTCTTAGTATAATAGGAAAAGTGTATGGTAGGATACTTATTGACAGAGTTAGAGAAAGAACAGAGAAATTAGTTGGAGAAGAACAGGGAGGCTTTAGGAAGGGAAGAGGTTGTGTAGACCAGATATTCATTCTCAGATCTTTAGTGGAAAAGTTTCTAGAGAAGGGAAAGAAGTTGTATGCGGCTTTCATGGATTTGGAGAAAGCATATGACAGGGTGGATAGACAAGGATTGTGGAAAGTGTTAAGAATATATGAAGTAGATGGGAAGTTGTTGAATGCTGTGAAGAGTATGTACGATGGTGCGAAGGCTGCAGTGCGTGTGGATGGTGAACTAAGTGAATTTTTTTCTTTGAAAGTTGGGTTGAAACAGGGATGTGTCATGTCTCCATGGTTGTTCAATCTGTACATGGATGGGGTAATAAAAGAGGTACAAGGTAGGGTAGTGGATGTTGGAGTGGCCCTGGTGAGAGATGATAGTGTTTGGAAACTCCCTGTACTGTTGTTTGCAGATGATACTGTGTTGTTGAGTGAAGACGAAGGGGAGCTGCAAGGCTTGGTGGATGAGTTTGAGAGAGTGTGTAAGAAACGGAATCTAAAGGTGAATGTAGGGAAGAGTAAAGTGATGGTCTTTGAGAGAGGTGAAGTCAGTGAATGTACAGCGAGGTTGGATGGTGAGGAATTGGAAAATGTGAGTACGTTTAAGTACTTGGGTAGTGTGATGAGTAAGGATGGAGGTTTGGAGGGTGAAGTGCTTGAAAGGGTACAGCAGGGAAGAAAGGTTGCTGGTTCCTTGAAAGCAGTGATAAGAAACAGGGAAGTGAGCATGGAAGTGAAAAAGTTACTACATGACATTATTGTGATACCAACTCTAACGTACGAAAGTGAAGCTTGGACGTTGTTGGAAGGACACAAGTCAAGAGTGAGAGCAGTGGAAATGAGTTATTTAAGAGGAGCCTGTGGAGTCACATGGAGAGACAGGCTGACGAATGAGGATATAAAGGAGCGTTGTGGTATGGATGTGGATGTGATAGGAAGCGTTATGAGGAACACACTGAGGTGGTTTGGCCATGTGGAGAGGATGGAGGGTGAAAGACTGACGAAGAGAGTGTATGTGAGTGAGGTGGAGGGGAAAGAGGGAGGGGAGGCCGTGGATGAGATGGAGGGATGGGGTGGAGATGTATATGAGAGAGGGGGGTGTGGGTTGGGAGCAGGGGAGTGAATGGCGGGGGACAGGGCGACTTGGAGGCGATTTGTTTGTGGCCACCCCAAACGGGATTGAGGCGTCTGGCAATAGATAGATATATATATATATATATATATATATATATATATATATATATATATATATATATAGTATATATAGATATATATAGATAGATAGATAGATAGATAGATACAGAGAGAGAGAGAGAGAGAGAGAGAGAGAGAGAGAACACCTGCTCTTAAATAATGCACTATATAATGTTCAGTATATGTTTGGCACTCCAGAAACCTCCATTCCGTCACTGTTTTTGCTTGTGTGTGAAGGAAAGAGATATTTTGCATATGCCCTACAACATCCACACACCCACCCTACCCCCCCTTCTCTTTCCCTACTCCATCCCCACACTCACCCTACGCCCCCTTCCTCTTTTCCTTCTCCATCCCCACACCCCTTCTTCCCCCTTCCTCTTTCCCTACTCCATCCCCACACCCCTTCTTCCCCCTTCCTCTTTCCCTACTCCATCCCCACACCCCTTCTTCCCCATTCCTCTTTCCCTACTCCATCCCCACACCTACCCAACCCCACCCTTCCTCTTTCCCTACCCATCTCGACACCTTCTCTACCCCACCCTTCCTCATTTCCTACCCATCCCCACACCTACCCTACCTCCTCCCTCTTCCTCTTTCCCTACCCTACCCCACACCTACCCTACCCCACGTTTCCTCTTTCCCTACCCCATACCCACACCTACCTTTTCCTCCCCATCCCCCATCTTTCCTCTTCCGTGCATTCTCCTCTCCCCTCCCCCAACACCTCCATCCTATCCTACCTACCTTCTCCTCCATCTTTTCCTACTTCCCCATACCTTTTCCATCCTTCCTTATCTCCCCCCTTTGCCTCCGTTCTGTCCTATCTCTCCTCTACCCCTTCTCCACCCTGTCCCACCTCCCCCCTATTTCCCCACCACCTGCCTCCTTCCTTGCCTCCCCCTTCTCTTCCATCAACTCTCTCCTCTCCCTCTCCCCACCATCTACATCCTATCCTTCCTCAACCCTCTCCTCTCCCATCCCTACACTTCTCTCCCCTCCCCTTCCCCACCACTCATGTTTCCCCTCCTCCATTCCCCAACCTCCCCACCTTCGATGACCCATACCTCCCCTCCATCCCTCCGTGCCCCTCACATCTGCCCTACTTTCTATTCACCGTCAGATAAGTTTATGGTTTGTAATTACATAGAGTTCCTCAATGCACACATCTGTAACACTATTTTTAACATTCAGGACACACTTGGATAATACCAAGCCTCGCTCCAACTACATGAAGCCGCTAACGTTATTTTTTAAAGCTTCTTTTGTCTATAGCTGGCTTGTGTTTATCTAACGGAACTAACTACTCTCATAACTTAAATCGTCGTGGTTGTTTAATATTAGATGAGGTTCAGTTCTCAGGTAGGGCTGAGTCTCCTTGGTTACTAGACAAACATGTCCCTAATTCTGGCTATCAGGCCATGCAAGAAATGAGCTGCAAAATAGCTAGGGGTCTTTGTCAGGTGAAAACAAACAGAGTCTAGGCGACGTATTGAGGATATATTCGACTTAAGATAGCCATATCGTAAGGAAAGAGGCTGATGAATCCTATATCTTTCTTTTTTAAATGCAAAGAATAAGGAACCAAAGGCCAGGAGTCTGCAAACCGTTCCTTCCAAGAAGAAGAAAAAAAAAAAGACAATACAACAGAAAGCCAATTTCAAGATCCGTTCATCTCGAGATGCCTGCACGCACTGCATCTGAAAGACTGGAGATCATAGGAAGTAGGAAATATAGGCAGAGGGAGACAGTTCCAGAATTGACCTGTTGCATAAATGAAGGACTGGGACTAACGGTTAACTCTTGCATTACAGAGTTGGACAGAAAAGGGATGCGAGTTTTTTACTAGACGGGTGTTACGCACCCGATGTAGAGGTGGAGGGATGCAAGCAGACAGTTCAGTGGAGCAGTGACCATTGAAGTAGGGATAGAAGAGAAATATCTAACTTGTACATCTGAACAGTCTCTCCTGTGCTGAAAAAATAATCTGAAAATACACCACTCGACAAGAATTTCAGTTCAGAGACAAAAATGGGTATCCCAAGGCAATAACGTGGCATTGCTTTCACACATGATGTTCATTTTGCTCTAGCACGTAAAGCTTTTCTGAACTCACTACCCTCACACTCATCCCTAGAGTACAGTGGTGCTTCTCTTCACCGCTTTTTCGTACTCTCTCTACGTTTTTATACATATCCAGCGCATAATAACCGACATACACATTACCAGATGTCTAAATCCACTGTCTAAATTATGTCAGTGTAAATGGATTATGCTTAATATAACTCTTACTTCGGATTTATGGGATGACAATGCCTTGCGGATTTTTTAACAATCCTAATGCTTTCTGTTATATATGTGGAAGTTTCACTCCAAGGAAGCGAAACGGATGATCACGTTCCTTGTAATGACAGCCTATCTACATTATTTTGGCGCTAAGACTGGCGACCAAGACAAACGATGGGCGTCCCATATCAGTTGCGTGGCTTGTTCCAACTCTCTTCGCAAATGGCTAGTAGGATGGACAACAGGGATGCCTTTTGCAGTTCCCATGGTGTGTAGAGAACCTAGTGACCACACAACAGATTGCTACTTTTGCATGACAAAAGTTGTGGGACATTTTTCCAAAAAACAAAACAGCTTTGTCAATCAAAACTCACCGTAGGCAATAAGACCAATGGATTGCACGGCAGACCTTCCCATTCCAAGGCCACCAACAAATGAATGTGTATTCCAGACTTAAGATGCAGCTGAAGATGGAGAGGCATCTGAAACAGCTGCCTCTGAGTCTGACTTCGAGTATCAGCCGTCTGGCAAAGTACCTCATCTAGTCACCCAGGACTAACTTTAACGATGTTGTACATGACCTAAATTTACCAAAACGACATTAAGAATAACTCGCTTCGAGATGTCAACAATGGGACTTGTTGCATCCAGACACAAAGGTGACGAGGTTCAGGAAACGGCAACGAAATTTGGAATGTTTTTTCAGGTCAGACGGAGGAGTAAGCTCTACAGTATAGCAATATCACAATATCAGTGCTGTAGCAATATTATATTTGACTTCCCAAAGGCTTTCAATTGAGTCTGGTACAAATCTTTGATTTCCAAATTGTTCCCTTACGGTTTTTATCCTTCTGTCTGTGCTTTCATCATTAGCTTACTTTCCTGCCGTTCTATAGCTGCCCTTGTAGATAGCCAGGTTTCTTCGCCTAGAGCAGTCAGTAGTGGTGTTTCCCTGTCCTATCACCTACTCTTTTTTTTCTATTGATCAATGACTTTCTAAGCTATACATCAATCCCTATAACTCATACACTGATGACTTCACCCTTCACCTTTCCATCCGCTTCTCACATCATCCATCTCAGCAGTCACATCAACAAGCAAGGGATGACACCATGGCACACTTAATTTCTGGCTCAGTTCAAACCTGTGAATGGGGTTAGAGTAAGCTATCTTTATTTAGTGAATCAAAAACTCATGTCATACACCTTTCGACCTGTCAAAATCTTCCGCTGAAATATCTTTTAATTCTTGACACTATCCACCTCAATCCCAAATCACGTTTAAACACACCTGGGGTTTATTTTTCTCAGGATTTATCTTGGAAGGATCATATTACTTCTTTTGTTAAATTTGCTTCTAAGAGGTAAGTTGTGCTAAGCCAACTCCATGCCGTCTTTACCCCTGAACAGTTTTGTTGACCTTATTCAGAGGTTTTCTTCACCCCTGTGTAGAGTACAGCTCTCTTGTGTGGGTAGGCTCCCCACGTACAGCTCATCTCAACAAGGTGGTGTCAAAGGCTTCTCGTCTCATCAACTCTCCTCCTCTTACCAGCTCCCTTCAACCTTCGTCTCTTTGCCGCACTGTTGCATCTTTGTTCCTTTTCTCTCGCTACTTCAATCGCAATTGCTCCTCATCCCATTTTTTCGAGGTCTATAGTGCAACAGTTAACCGTTACTCCCATCCTTAGTGTATGCAATGGGTCAGCCCTGAAACTGTCTTAGTCAGTCTTTATATTCTACTGCACGTAACCCGCCATCTTTCAAAAGCAGTGTGTCCAGGCATCACAAAATGTATGGATCTTGAATTTGGATCTGTCATCGTTTTGTTTGTAGTTGGAGTAAACAATGCTACGGTCCTCTAGCCTTTGGTTCCTTCTTTCTTGCCTAAAAGAAGAATGGGAAATTTGGATATTTTACTACACAAACCTTCCTCAATGTAGCTGGTTTAAAGTAAGCACTGACTGTGACCAAACACTGAACCTTGTGGCACTCTGCCTGTAATATTCATCCAGCCTGTCTCCTTCCTATCAGTTACAACTTTCTGTTCACGTTTTGAAAGCCAGTTTTATATCCACTTCAGTGCATTGCCAGTGATACCATGGACTCCTAAGTTTGTCAACAAGCCCAGTATGAGGATTTTTATTAAATGTTTTCTGGAAATCTAGGAAGTTTACATCAGCAGATTGCTTTTCATTGTACGTATCATCCATAACACTGACAAAGTCAAGGAGAATGGTAAGAACTGAACAGTTACCCGTACAGTATTTTGGAAATCATGTTGCGAGTGTTTAATGAAATACTTGACTTTAAATGTTTAACTAGTTTGTCTCCATTTATGATCTCCAACAACCAGCATAATACCAATGTTAAGCTGACTGGACAGTAATTTCAGGTTGGGATTTATTACCCTTTCTATAAATCGGAATTACATTACCTTGTTTTTGTCCATTTGGCACAGTGCCAGTCCTCAGTGTTTGTTAAATTCTGGAGTGAAATTTTTCGATATTTCATTCTTTACCATCTTTGCTTCTTTAAGGCCTATCCTATCTGACTTAAATGTTTTACTGGTTTGAAGTCCATTTATCGAAGTCAATACATGTCTCTCTCTCTCATTTATTAAAATGTCACTCATTTTAATACGATCATCCACACCTACGAGGGAAGACAGAGGAAGTAAAACTGCATTAACTACGGTAAAAATGGATTCAAAGAAACATTCAGGATTTCGGCAATCTCTGTTTCATGGTTAGAATGTTCTCTGTTTGTAGAAGCTAGTGCGACTGTTACTGGTATTATCTTCTTACTCCTGATGTTCTGTAGTTCCTGATAGGTTGTATTTACTGATGCTTGAAATACATGCTTCATAGTTTTGCCTGCCTTATTATATTAACTATTTAACTTTATGACAAAGAGTTTCATATTCCTGTTTGTCTTCTTGACTTCATTCAGTTTTCAATTTAGATGAGGAAATTTCTTTGTTATGAGATTGATATATATATATATATATATATATATATATATATATATATATATATATATATATATATATATATATATATATATATATATATTGCTGTGGATGGAAGAATAGATGCAGAAGTGAAGTTTAGAATAAATGAAGTAGGAAAGGTGCTGGGAGGAATGAAAAAAAGGGTTTAAATGTCATTCGCTTAGAATGGATGTAAAGAGAAGGCTGTATGAGGGTGTTGTGGTACCGACTGCGTTATATGGGGCTGAAACGTGGAATATGGGTGTGGCAGAGAGGAAAAGTTTGAATGTAATGGAGATGAGGTGTCTGAGGAGTATGTGTGGGGTGACGCGTATGGATCGGGTGCGAAATGATGAAGTGCGAAGGAGAACTGGAGTTGTTCGGAAGATGGCTGGTAGAGTTGAGCAGAGGGTGTTGCGATGGTTTGGGCATATGGAGAGAATGGATAATGAGCGATTGGTGAAAAAGATAACTAGATCTGATGTGAGAGGTGTAAGGCTGAGAGGAAGACCACGAATAAGATGGATGGACAGTATGAAGAGAGCGCTGGATGCGAGAGGGATGTCTGTTGAGCAAGGAAGAGTGGCTGTGCGTGACAGAAATAAATGGAGAGAAATTGTGAATGAATAAGTGATGACGCAGCCCTGAGGGGATATTCTCCCGCATTTGGTCTGATCAGCTAGTCAGGTCAGGTGCGGGTAAGGGGATGGGTCTGTTATGATGTGGCAGGGGTAAACCAGTTCTGCTGTCGGGCCCTGCTGCGGATGTCACTGATTGCATTGTGCAGTTGACCCTTGTGCGGTGTTGTGCGGTGAGGATCTGTCCGTTCTCCCCTTTGGGGCTAAGATGCGAATGAATGTGTTTGAATGGATGAGTAAATGGGGAGTGTGTCGTCCTGTCTCGGCTAATTCCCTTTCCTTGGGGGAAGCAGCCTAGGTATAGAGTATATAGATAGAATATATATCCAGAGAGAGAGAGAGAGAGAGCACCTACAATTAAATTAATAATGTAATGTATAATGTTCAGTATATGTTACGCACTCCAGAAACCTCCATTCCATCACTGTCTTTGCTTGTGTGTGAAGGGAAGAGATATTTTGCATATTCACTACAACATCCCCACATCCACCCTACCCTGCTCTTCTTCCTTCCCTACCCCATCCCCACACCTACCCTACCCCTCCCTCCCTCTTTCCCTACCGAATCCACACACCTACCTTACCCCTCCCTCCCTATTTCCCTACCCAGTCCCCATACCCACCCTACCCCTTCCTCCCTCTTTTCCTACCCAATCCCCATACCCACCGTACCCCACTCTTCCTCTTTCCCAACCCCATCTCCACATCTACCCTACCCAAACCTTCCTCTTTCCCAACCCCATCCTCACACTCACCCTACCCCTCCCTTCCTCTTTTCCTACCCCATTCCACACCTACCCAACCCCACAATCCTCTTTCCCTACATCATCCCCACACCTACCCTACCCCACCCTTCCTCTTTCCCTACCCCACCCCCACAACTACCCTACCCCACCTTTCCTCTTTCCCTACCCCATCCCCACACCTACCTTTTCCTCCCCTTCCCCCACCTACCCTCTTCCTTGCATTCTCCTCTCCCCTTCCCCAACACCTCCATCCTATCCTACCTACCTTCTCCTCCATCTTTTCCTACTTCCCCATACCTTTTCCATCCTTCCTTATCTCCCCTTTGCCTCCGTCCTGTCCTATCTCTTCTATCCCCCTTCTCCACCCTGTCCCACCTCCCCCTCTACTCCCCCACCACCTGCCTCCTTCCTTGCCTCCCCATTTTTCTCCATCAACTCCCTCCTCTCCCCTCTCCCCAGCACCAACATCCTATCCTTCCTCATCCCTCTCCTCTCCCATCCCTACACTTCTCTCCCCTCCTCTTCCTCATCACTCATGTCTCCCCTCCTCCATTCCCCAACCTCCCTTCCTCCTACGTCCCATACCTCCCCTCCATCCCTCCGTGTCTCACCCATCTGCCCTACTTTCTATTCAGCGTCAGATAAGTTTATGGTTTGTCATTACACAGAGTTCCTCAATGCACACATCTGTAACACTATTTTTAACATTCAGGAAACACTTGGATAATACCAAGTCTCACTCCAACCCCATGAAGCCGAAAACGTTATTTTTTAAAGCTTATTTTGTCTATAGCTGGCTTGTGTTTTTCTGATGGAACTATCCACTCTCACAACTTAAGTCGTCGTGTTTGTTTAATATTAGATGAGGTTCAGTTCTTACGTAGGGCTGAGTCTCCTTGGTTACTAGACAAACATGTCCTTAATTCTAGCTATCAGGCCAAGAACTGAGCTGCAAATGGCGAGGGGTCTTTGTCAGGTGAAAACAAGCTATAGGCTACGTATAGACGATGTATTCAACTTAAGATTGGTCTGTTTTAAGGAAGGGGCTAATGTATCCTTTATCTAACCTATCCATTTGAATAGTCTCTTCTGTGCTGAAAAAATAATCCGAAAATGATAAGAATAAACTGGGGAGGGGGACATCTTCAAGGAGTGGCATCAATATGGCCTGACGTTTGAGCTGACCACCCCCCCAAAAGTCCCGCAATCCTCTCCCTATCCCTTGAAAGGAGGATGGTTAACTGTGGAGGAAGGACAGTTTGGGTCTGCAGTCCACCGGGTTCATGTTCAGATGAGCCTGGGGTTGCAACTGCTGCTACTAAGAATATGTCAAAATGCGCGTCTTCGGTACGAAAGGATTAACTTCTTGAGTCCCATTTCTTATTATTTATTTCACTCGTTTGATAGTGTTGGGGTGTACTATTCTCATGGATCTGTGTGTGTGTGTGTGTGTGTGTGTGTGTGTGTGTGTGTGTGTGTGTGTAGACAATGTAACTCAAGCAGTTTTGATCCGACATCAACCAAATTTAGAGGAAGGCTTAAGGGTCAGCCATGAGTCCATTGATTTGACTTCTAAAGCAGTATGTCAAAGTTCTAGGTCAAAGTTCCAGGTCAAAGTTCAGGGTCAAAGTTTAGAGTCAAAGTTCAGGGCCAAAGGACAAGGTCAAAGTTCAGGGTCAAAGTTCAAGGTCAAAGTTCAGGGTCAAAGGACAATGTCAACTCAAGCAGCTCTGACTCAAATTGAACCACACTTAGTGGAAGGGTCGAGGGTTAACAAGCATGTAGTGATTCGAGTTTGAGAGTGATCGATGAAAGGTCAAGGTCACAAGGCAAGGTCACTACGAAAGGTATCCCTTGAGTGAACAGAACTGAGGTAGCAGAATAAACCAAAAGAACACGTATTATGATGTACAGTCGGGGACAAGAGCTTACCTAACAATAATTCACATCCTCAACTTGAGCCTTTCCTCTGCTGACTACCACTCCTCAGCTGACAGAGGCTTGGGATGTTTCTCTGCCCTAATATTTCACCTCTTGTGGTTCTCATTTTCCTTTGCTGACCAACATTTCTAAGCTGCGAGAAGTTTGGTATGTTTCTTTATTATTTCACTTTTTGTACTTCCCACTTTTCTCTGCTGGCTTGTCTGCCCTAATATTTCACCTCTTGCACTTCTCAAGTTCCTCTGTTTGTTAATATTGCTAAGCTGCGAGAGGCTTGGTATATTTCTCTAATTTGGTATTTCACGTCTTGTATTTCCATTTTTCTTTATTGGCTAATTTTCCTGTTCTGAGAGAAGCTTGGTAGTTTCTCAGCCCTAATACTTCATCTCTTATTTCTCGCATTCCTCTGCTGGTTGTATTACTAGGCTGAGAAAGTCTGGGTATGTTTCTGTATTTCACCTTTTCTGCCTCTCACTTTCCTCGTTTGACTAATATTCCTAAGTTGAGAAAGGCCTGGTATGTTTCTCTGACCATAGACGATTCTCCTTGATATGATGCATCAGGGAGGAAAGCGAGAGTCAGGAGTTTCCCAAGCTGAATAAAATCGTCTGGAAGGAGGGAGAAGATACCAAGAGGGTCGTCAGCCACATCCAAGGGTTGCGATGACGATGACAACTGATGCACAATACTACATTCACTTTAACTTGGCGAGGATTTTCGTCCTTTGGCAGCCTGCTTCACATACCTTAATGGCAGAATAAGGGAAAATTACTGCCCTGCGTCCTTGCCATAACACTGCTTCGTCACCAGCCGCCTATTATGCTGTTAATCTTGTTACGGCTCAGCATTCAGCATGGACAGATAGCAGCTTCATCGCACATTAAAGTGATGGGAGGATAAACCCTCTTAAACTTGGGCCCATATTGCCAAAAATAAGAAGAGGAATAGTAGTAGTAGTAGTAGTAGTAGTAGTAGCAGTAGTAGCAGTAGCAGTAGTAGTAGTAGCAGTAGCAGTAGTGGTAGCAGCAGCTGTAATAGTAGTAGTAGTAGTAGTAGTAGTAGTAGGAGCAGTAATGGTTGCAGTAGTAGTAGTAGTTGTAGTAGTAGTACTAGTAGTAGTAGTAGTCATAGTAGTAGTAGTAGTTGTAGCAGTAGTAGTAGCAGTAGTAGTAGTAGTAGCAGTAGTCGTAGCAGTAGTAGTAGTAGTAGTAGTAGTAGTAATAATAATAATAATAATAATAATAATAATAATAATAATCTGGTCTTTCGTTTCCTCAAAGCACCAGTTCCTCCGATGCAGTTCAATATCGCTGGAAAACACATTTGCAATCCCTTTACCTGTGTGTTGCGGGGACGGCTCAGGCTGCTGGTGTGGGATGTGGAAGGATTATGCCAATTGTGTGAAACTGCTAATCAGCCATGGATTCTCTCTCTCTCTCTCTCTCTCTCTCTCTCTCTCTCTCTCTCTCTCTCTCTCTCTCTCTCTTGCGCGCGCGCGCGCGCTTTTGTGTGTGTGTGTGTGTGTGTGTGTGTGTGTGTGTGTGTGTGTGTGTGTGTGTGTGTGTGTCTGTGGAATGGCGACCGTGGTGGTACTTGACAACTGCGTGGTGAGCGAGGCCTACAGTATATAAAGATAATCGGAGGCCTGCTTGTCCACAGTGCCACTTCAGAATCGGCGCACGAAGTATACAGCTCGTCTCCTTCGCCTCAAAGCAACTCGGGTAAGCAGCTCTGAAAGTGAGCTGAACACTGAATCTGGGGGACGTCGCTTTTTTAACTTATTCATGCTGGTTCTGGACGACTTTCTACTTATTTATTTGCGTTGGGCCTCTCGGGTAAAATTTCACGTCCAGCCAAGTATGCGATTTACGGTTTTCCAATTGTCCAGTATTCATACTTCGTCAAATGAAGGGAGGTTTCCTTCTATGGTATTTTTTCCATAAAGGGATATGTCAATAGTTATTACCAGTAAGAGTATATGGGAAACAAGTAACGCCAAGATGGCGCCCCCTCCCGATCATCATCAGTCAGTACACTGCAGGACGAAGGCTTCTCCCATCTTTTTTCCACTGACCTTTTAGATGTCAACCAGTTCCATCCAATTCCAACGATTCTGCGAATCATCTCACCTTTTCATCCTCTGTCTGCCTCTTCCTCTCAATCCATTTCCAGGCTGCACCATCCATTTATGTCATTTTTACTGTAGCGTTTTCCTCCTCTACTTTTGTCTTCCTTACCCAAGAGGCTCTCTTTATCTCTCCATGTCACCCCTACCATGTTTCTATTCCTCAACAAGCATTCCTACCTTCTAAGGATTTTGTTAGCCTCCAGGTTCTGATTCGTAAGTTACACACTGCTTGTATACCCATCTTTTTTTTGGCATAGTGATAATTGCTTATCCTTCATGTACAGTAGTTACTGAGTTTTCCAAAGGCCTTCCATCCCATTCTTATTCATCGCTAGATTTAATCGACATGGTCTGGGTCTGCCTGACTCCCCTGCCCTATGTATATGCATTTCTCGACACATTTTAGTTCTTCATCTCCTAGTTTACTGGAAGAAACGTATTTTAAGTATAATCTTCGTCTTCGTGTTATTTTCAAGACTACCTTCAGACTCTCCCTGCTCAAGTCACCTATCATTGTTTGTAGTTCACTTGATTCACTGAAGAGGACAATGTCATCTCCAAATCAAAGACTGGTCAGTAGCCCACCATTGATGTTAATTCCTTTGTCATCTCAGTCTGTATTGCTGAAAACACCTAATCACGCAGGGATCATTTGGGTGAAATAGTTGCTTCTCTGACAACTCTCTTTATTGGTATTTCTGGCCTTTCTAATGTTATTTTATGATGGCCGTGCTGTCCCTACAAATATTTTCTAGTACTCTTCCAGACTTTGTCCTCGAATTACCGTCATTGCTGCAGCTGTTTCAACTGAATCAAATGCGTCTCATAATCAACAAATGCCATGCATAAAGGTTTCTTATATTCTGAAGTTTGATCGATCACCTGATAAAGAACTTGGTTATGCTCTTGGCTGGTTTGCATCTAAAACTGGATTCATTCCATTTGTTCAAACTTTAGTGAAAATTTGTACACAACAGGTAGAAGATTAATTGGACGGTAATGCTTTGGGTCTTTGATGTCAACTTTTTGTGTGAAGCAGAACACAAGACGTATTTTTCCATGATGTGGGCACAGATTTGACCTATATTATTTCGCAAATAGCTTTGTTAGTTCATTTAACGCAAAATCACCTGCATCTTTAATAACCTTAATGATATCATCATCATTTACTGCTTTACACCTCTTCATTAGTCTCAAAGCGTTCTATACTTCTCTTATGTAATGCTGAGGATGACCGTGTCCACTGTTCCGCAGTCCTGACCTGACTCTTCTGCTATGAATTCCTTTGCTATTTTGACTGTTTCAGTTTCGTTGTTTGTTGCTTACTTATTAGGGTCAGCAAAAAAGTTTATTTTCTTCTCATACCAACTCACTGCTTGCTTGCATCCAAGGTTACTCCATTCTTTTTTTTTTTTTTTTTTCCACGTCTATTCTTATTAAACTTTTGACCATGTTCATTTCTCTTGTCACTGACAGTTTTCTTTAGTTCAGCTGTTTCAGTGTAATCTCTTGTCCTTACATGCATGGGCCTTCTCTTCTTTACAAGTTCCTTTGTACTCTGAGAGTTTGTTACTGTTGTCTCGTGGTTTCCTGCCTCCTCTCTCTCTCTCTATCTATATATATCATCAGCCGTTGACGTCCACTGCAGGACCGGCCTATCCTTACCGAAGCAGGGACGATACAGCCAATGTATCTCTACCCAGTGGCTTACCCTATTTGGTAGAGACTGTATGTAGGGTGAGAAGTGCTTGTGAGTGTGATTGTAGTGTTGTAGTGGCTTTGGATGTGTGTGTAGTCTGTGAACCGAGTGTAATCGGCCCGCCTTAAGCCAACTGGGTGCAAGCATACTAGTATGCGACACTGGTTCAACCACAGCACCCCTTGTGTCCGCCAAAGTAGCAAGTAGCTTGGTGAACGCTTCCCAAAGTTTTTACAACTCCGGCGGGAGGCGAACCCGCTCTCACCAGCGTGCGAAACACACGCTCTACCACTGTACTACAGAGGCTCCATATATATATATATATATATATATATATATATAGATATATATATATATATATATATATATATCTGCGTTTATCATGTTCGTGAAATTTTCATTCATTTATTGTGTCGGTATTACGTCATCCATCAACTGCGAGTATTTATTCTGGATAAGTTAAAATCTGGTGCCTTCTCCCTCACTGCTACAAGGTTTGACTGTTTCCTTTAAATGAGCTTCTCCCTTTCTCTTCTGGAATCAAGTACTACTTGACTTCTCACCATTCTGTGGTCGTTACCTATATTTATTACTCTGTTCAGTGCAGTTACGTTTTTCACTGTACAGGTATGTGATTTGTCAGTGAAGATATAACTTATTTCATTTTTGTTTCACCATTTAGTCCAATTCCCATTTTCTTTAGAAGGAATGTGTTCATCATCCAGACTGTTCCTTTCAGCAAATTCCACCAGCATGTCACCTCTTGCATTCCAGATACACATTCCAAAATGCCCTACTGCAACCTCACCCACTCTCTTCTTGCCAACCTTTGCATCAAAGTCTCCAATCACGAGTATATACTTGGTTTTGCTCCTATTCACTCCATACATGTACAAACGCCCAAAGAAGTAATGACCCGATTCCCAGTACCTTGCGCTCAGATAGTTGTATCCGGCAACTGCCGCAGCCTATTTCTATTTCGTATATTGAACACCGGAAAGAGCAGTATTTAGGTAAACAACACCAAAAAGCAATATATAAGTGTTTTTACCGTGTATATCTTGCACTATGGAAGAGGAAATCTCAAGTTGAGGCTTACCATTACGAAAGAATGTGAAACGCGCAGCCTATCACTCAACGGTTTCAGGGTTAAAATGCGGAGCAACTCTCGTAATACTTATTTTGCATCCTAAATCAACAATGTTGAAGGAAAAATGTCCTATAAAATAAGACACACAGATAATGTTAAATCCAAATCACGAGAGCCATCAAATCATAAAAATAAACACCTAAAAATATATTATTATCCACATTTAAATCTCTATGCGGGATGATACGCGGTAATGAAGGAAAACAAAGCCGTGGGCGCTGTAAGCAGGATCGATCATCGACAATCAATGCGAGCATATTATTGCTCTTTAATTAGCAAATATTCCAGCAAGACAGAGATCCCGTCAGCTTAACATCAAGAAAAGGACAGTTAACGGATGGATACGAGATATAGAGAGGCAGAACATAGAAAATTTGTCAAGTAGAGCCCCTCGTCGCAGAAGACCAAGGCAAATTATTGCATGTTCCCAAGAACAACCACTAACTACTTGTGTTGCCATCATGAAGCAGATTAATCTGCTGGTATACAGTGAAGTTAGTGAAACCAGAGCAACTGTAAAGGAGAGAATTGGTCATCTTTAATTACACGATGAAATTCCAACAGTAATTATGTAGGACACTTTTATGAAAGAACTGGGGGGAGAGGCTGACAGTCAAAAACAAGAGTGCGACAGTGAAGAGGACTAAACACAAAAAGGATTGTAGTTGAAAAAAAGAAAAGGAGGGGGGGGGGAGGAATCGAGAAAAAGGCCAAAACACATCCACTCCCACTCATGGCGTGGTAATGCTTGAGTCTGACGGAAAGCCAGGCGTGTAGTGTTGCCAAAGGAAAAATTAAAGAAATCCGCTAAATTAGTTTCAAAAGCGGTAAAAATCCGCCAGACTAAGGGAAATTAACAAAAAAAAAAAAAAAATAGACGACTTTAAAAAAAAAGCCACATAAATGTAAAAATTTAAATTTATACTAACTAGATTGCAAGTAAAACCTCTAAATTTGGCAGGAAAATGGTTTCATTGGTATCACTGCTGGCACGAGTGGTGACGACGGGTAAAACGTGCCAGACGTCACTTTTTATTAATTATTGGTTGATCTATAAAAAGAAAGAAAAAAAAAGGCTAAACATAACTGATATTTTTGCAAGATTAATGAAGGAACGCTGTGGTGTGGATGTGGATGTGATAAGAAGTGTTGGGAGAAACACACTGAGGTGGTTTGGCCATGTGGAGAGGATGGAGATTGAGAGACTGACGAGGAGAGTGTGAGTGAGGTGGAGGGGGAGAGAGGGAGGAGAAGGCCAATGATGAGATGGAGGGATGGAGTGGAGAGATATGTGAGAGAGGGGGGGTGTGAATTGGGTGCAGGGCAGTGAAATGGTGGGGGACAGGGCGACGTGGAGGCGATTTGTTTGTGGCCACCCCGTATGGGATTAAGGCGTCTGGCAATAGATAGATAGATAGTTTTCTTGCACCATAAATAATGTTTGCAGGGCAGGGAATGATTATTTCCTTCTAACTCCTAATTAAATGAACGTTGCCAGACCCAGGGAGATTGTCCGAAACACAAAGAAAGCAGGTCATCACTTTTTTGGGCGATCGTACATGAAACTTCTCTGCTTCCTCATCATCACAAACTGATGTTGATGCATCGACTTGCATTAACTTCATCTTGTATCTCTTCTTCAGTGTAATTATTAAGGCTGCTACTCTCTCATTTATACCAAAGAATTCTCCACTGTTGTCACTCCAGTATTTGTTGGCCAGAAATCCTACACCAGGTTCCTTCTTTTCTTGCTGGCCTCTGTAGCACACAGTATGTGACCATCAGACAACTGAATGATTGCCTCACCTGGTCCTCTGACCTTGGTATCCCAATTAGCATCTCTCAGTTCTTCAAGAGGAATAGCTAAATTTCCTTCACTAGCAGGAGTTCAGGCATTGTAAGTCCAAAGAGTCAGTTTCCAGAGGCAGTTAGCTTTCCATCCCAGAGATTCTTAGCACCCCTTGCCTTGGAGCAGGCCTGACCCCTGCCACCGTCGGCTACTCCATTACCGCTGGGTACTCGGGGCCATGGTTTGGTAGAGCTAGTCATAGTTGTTTAGGAATGTGGTTTGGGTCAGTACCTCGCAATGCTGGCTTAGGCAATTACTGTGAGGGGAACGCTTTTCGTGTCTAACAGTGAACCTGCCTATACTCGATTCCACGGAGTCTGACCACAGAGTTATACATATAGAGTGCGCCACCCTGGTTTGAAAGTGACGCAACCGGAAGTGGCTCAGCGGCCATATTGGGATGCCCAGTCTCACGCTCAATTCAAAACAGGTAAGATGTTCTCGCTTCTCTGTGATCAGGAAATAAAATAGAATGGAAATATATTCAAGCACTGCATCAACTTCAAGAAGAGGAGGGCCTTCATTTAGGAAATAAACTCAGGGATATCCATCTTTCATGGCACACTCAAATGATGAAAGTAAAACTTGCTGCGCAAACACTGAGTTCTAGTGTAGCTGATGCATTAATCTTCTGTCGGGATTCATTACATCTCCCACAGTTTAAGGATTGTCAGGGTACAGTTAAATTTCTGCAAATGGCTGATAAACTTTTTGATGTACTGAACTCGAGAAACAAATTTGCTAGAGGAATGAAAGCAGCACTTCAACCTGAGACAGAAGTAGTTTCAATGTCATTCTTAGATCAAGCATTTGCTTATCTAATGACTATCACTAATTCTGATGACATCCTCATGTACGAAACTTCTAGAAAGACACCTTTCATTGGTTTTTGGCTGCCATTAAGAGTGTTCAGGCACTTTATAAACAGTTTGTAGGTGTAAATAAGCCACTCCAGTACTTTCTAACTTATAAGCTGTCACAGGATCACTTAGAACTCTTTTTCTGTGCAATTCGAGCATCTGGTGGCTTTCGAAATAACCCTTCTGCGTTAAACCTCATGGCAGCATACAAGAGACTCCTTCTGAGGCATGAAATAAAAACGTCAAACGGGAATGTCTCTGCACAAGACCTCACTGAAGTGCTCACATCTGCAACATCTAGCAGTGTCATGAAGAAAGCTTTAGAGGATAAAACTGAAGATATTATGATGGCAAGAAGATATGATATCATTCCTCGTAGTCCTGCCCAAGAAGATCATGATTATGTAGACTGTCCAAACTTTACAGATGTGTCAGATTATAAGGAAGCTGCAGTAGGTTACATTGCCGGATATGCAGTTAAAATGGTAAAGAGAAATATTTCATGTCCAGACTGCTTGTCTGCACTTACAGCAACAGAAATTAAGAACAATGATAAAAGTTGTGCATTGATACTGGTTAAGGACAAAGGCGGCTTGATAAAGCCCTCTATGAGTGCTGTGTCTGTCTGCAGATCCACAGAGAAAATATTTCAGAAAATGTTGAAAAGTCATGACAAAGAGCTACGTAACATTCCCAGAATTTCCTCTCTAGTTGCATATTCTGTATTGAAAGAGACTGGTAGCACTGCATTTAAAACACATAATTCCCATATGTTTGAATGTTCACCTGATAATAATCACATTTTTTCTCTTATTAAAGCAGTGGTGCTTGCATATTGCAAGATACGTTTGCATCATCTTGCAAAAGCAACCACTGCTAAAGTAAGAGGCTGTTATGTTAGGAAAACACTAACTAAGTTAGTATTATTTAAGAACCAGTAAGTGAGGGCACTCACCATCCACTCAATTAATGTAATGCTATTAATAAATTGGTATATGTTCGCTTCTAATCGTTGATTTTTGTGTATCCAAAGTAAAATGGTGCGTAGAGACAAGGTAAGGGGACCGGGAATAACTTTTCTTCTCACTTCATTCAGAGCGCAATAGTAATGGAGAAAAGGCTTAAAATAGCTAAAGTAATTATACTGATACTTGCTCTATCTATTTACATCAGGATATAATGCAAAAAACACTCGGGAAAGGTTAGTATTTGTGAATTATGATGAGCTGTACGGGAAGGTCGGGACTCGGTAGAGTGGGCATCCTAAGATGGCCGCCGCGCCGGGCCCGCTGGCTTCACTTATCGTCCATACCACAACACAGGGACGCGCGCTCTATATGTATAACTCTGTGAGTCTGACGCACTGATTTTGCCAGCCGAGACAGATGGATTTGGTAACACTGCGCGATACACTCGGGCGGTGATTGGTGGATTTCCTTCGTGGTTGAACACACACCAAATTGACTTGGTATTCCAACCAAGGCCCTCATTGATTTGTAAGATACCGAAAAATACAGATACAAATTAATGCAGTGATACCTTTAACGATAAATCTGAGCCTTTTAAATTACTAAAGATAAACTTGAACGACAATGATAACAAAAACTAAGTAAAGTAGCGATTGTATGCATACAGACAAATCAGCGACCATGGCGGAAATTCAGACGTTCATGGCGAAGTGGTTCCGAGGTCCTGTGAAGGCTCGAGTGTTTTTCCTACCACTAATACACAGTGTCACAGTACAGTCTACACCATGCCCTTCGTTACCTCATCTGCTAATATACAACCTGACCCTAGACACGCTTACCTTATCTTCTAATAATTATTTGTGTGAGCACCAACACACACACACACACACACACACACACACACACACACACACACACTGGGGTTAATACATGCTATTCTCAATATATATAGTGTACAGTCGTGGTCATAAATAATCACCTAACCTCCAGAACCCCGTGCGTCAGGCTGCCTCGTATACGTGCAGCAAGTCACAGTGGAACAAGAGGGGCTGAGAGGGAGGGGCCAGAGAGAGAGAGGAGGGTGGGTGGGGGGATGAGAGATGGTGCGGGAGTGGACTGAGGGAGGGGAGGGAGGGTAGGTAGGGGAGGGAGAATGAATGCGAAGTGGTGGTCATATATATATATATTTTTTTTTTCATTCAGGGCATGATATAAATGAGTTAATATTTGGTAAATAAGGACACACTACACCTTATTACCGGTGTCAGATAACAAACTTTAGATAGGTCAAGATCGAAAAAACACCAAGTCAACGCATTTCTCGACTCATTTTGGCTTGTTATGCGCAGGTGACTGGTAGCGGAGGACGTATAAATGGCGTGGAGGCAGGCAACGTATCAGTTAGTCATAGGAAACCGTATGGACTGGTTGACAGTGCGTCTTCTGCCGCGGGGTATATTTCTTGGCCCCCCCCCCATTCATTTTCCTGGCTAGCCTATGCCCTTATTATGGTATTACTATTACAGTGTACTGTACCTACCATATAGCGTACCTAATTTTGCCTTACTAAAATATGAATAGTCGATGATAACCATGTGTGTGTGTGTGTGTGTGTGTGTGTGTGTGTGTGTGTGTGTCAAAAGGCAATAATATCTTGGAAATGCCAAAGAGGATAAAAAAAAAAAAAAAAAAACTACGTCATTCTACCCCCCCCATCAAAAAATTAGGTTCTACAGGTAATTTCCCATTGTAATACAAATTTGAGTAGGGAACATAGTGAATAAGTATTAAATGGGGGGAAGGCCGGTCGACAACTGCAAATTCGCCCCCTCCCTCTCTCTCTCTCTCTCTCTCTCTCTCTCTCTCTCTCTCTCTCATACCTTCCTACCTACCATCCCTCCTTCCCTACCTTGTGTGTGTGTGTGTGTGTGTGTGTGTGTGTGTGTGTGTGAATGAAAGAATTATATGAAAAATTGGATAAATATGCTGAGAACTATCAAACATGCGTCCCTTCTCTCCCTTCACGGAGGGTGGCCAAGAGAGTGAGAAGGAGGATGATTAAAGAGACATACACATCTTTATGGTCCTTAAGTGGAGGAGTCATAAAGCCTCTTTTTCTCTCTCCAAGTGACAGGCAAATCAGAAATCCGTCAAATCAGGGTATGGCAAATCGAGTAAAGTGTAATCTCATGCTTACTTAGTAACTGAAAAGAACAAAGGAAGATAATCAAGGAAATTGGGAGATGGAGTTAGTCTATTATATATATATATATATATATATATATATATATATATATATATATATATATATTGTGTCCGACTCAGGGCATAGGCTTCACAGCCTGCTATCAAGGCCCAGCAGTCCTCCTACATACCATACACCTCTACATGTCACCACTTCGGCGCTAACACCCACCGTCCATATTGAATACATGCTAGGGCTGTCTCATGCAGGACTGGTGTATTGGTATTAGCGGTGGTATTTTTGCGACATGTCGGCGGGTCTTCTGGTAGATCAGTAAAGCCTGATTTAATGAAATTCAAATATATATATATATATATATATATATATATATATATATATATATATATATATATAGTTGAATCCTCCATCACAAATAGTATAGTTCCCGCTGAATTATAAACAGAAAACCAGAGAGAGCGAGATAGAGAAAAATCCTCCGCTTGATCTAACGGAAATGTGCGTATGCGTTGACCTGGTGTTTTCTCGATCTTGAGATAGGTGGTGATATCAACGGCTGGCTCGTGAGAGAAATATACTGACTTGACAGATCAAAATTAATATTAGTAAAAGCCAGATACTTCTGTTTATCAGCATATTTTGACTTCGGACGCAGAATGGAGTCTTGATGACTTTGACTTCCGTAATGTTTAAGAATCCTCCTTTACCCTTTCATATAATTTTTTTTAAAACTAAATATCATATGCAACCAGTGACATGGCTGTGTCCTCAGCAAACATGATCATCCTCTCAGTATACACTCCCTCTATACAGTCACCATCATGTCAACTATTTTATGGCATCTCTATAAGAAAAGGCTGTTGAAACTAACTGTGCATAAAACGTAAACAAATTTGATGTCTGTGCACATGGGTGGATATAATAACGATATCTCTCATAAAATGTTAGAAGGAAATAGAAACAAATTCCTACTCAAACTCCCAAAATATATTGTTTACTGACACTGGTAAAGCCAAAGCAACCAGGAAGGGAAGGTCCACCCCCGTACCATTTCTCCTACCTACCCTCCCTCCCCTCCCTCAGTCCACCCCAGCACCATCTCTCATCCCCCCACCCACCTTCCCTTCTCTCTCTGGCCCCTCCCTCTCAGCCCCTCTTGTTCCACTGTGACTTGCTGCACGTAAACGAGGCAGCCTGACGCACGGGGTTCTGGAGGATAGGTGATTATTTATGACCACGACTGTACATACACATTTTCATTACCTTCATAGGTAACAGTAGCTTTAAAAATCTGCATTTGTTTGTATTCCCAGTCAGATGAGGTAAAATTATTCCTTACACGAATAAGTTTAGTGTTTGATTTTCCAACATTTTCGTATCATCAGAGACAGACAGACAGACGGACACCCTACCCCTGGTCATTATGCACCCTCTCCTCAAGCATGTTTCTCTGTCCCCTCGACAGAGAGCCGGGAAAATAATGGATTACATCACTGTAGAATGAACCGAATTTTTGTTAATGGTGGAAGAAAGGAAAGTAAGATAAAAGCAGACCCGATGAGAAAATAATAGTTGAACTTTGCTGCTATAATAAAACCGCGTGTAGTGTGAATGAAATAAAACATAATGAAATGAATTTAAATAAATCAGTCGCTGACTTGTCCATATGCATACAGTCGCGACTTTACTTAGTTTTTGTTATCACTGTCGTTCAGGTTTATGTCTGAGTATGTGTGGAGTGACGCGTATGGATCGAGTGCGAAATGATGAAGTGCGAAGGAGAACTGGAGTTGTTCGGGAGATGGCTGATAGAGTTGAGCAGAGGGTGTTGCAATGGTTTGGGCATATGGAGAGAATGGATAATGAGCGATTGGTGAAAAAGATAACTAGATCTGATGTGAGAGGTGTAAGACTGAGAGGAAGACCACGAATAGGATGGATGGACAGTGTGAAGAGAGCGCTGGATGCGAGAGGGATGTCTGTTGAGCAAGGAAGAGTGGCTGTGCGTGACAGAAATAAATGGAGAGAAATTGTGAATGAATAAGTGATGACGCAGCCCTGAGGGGATACTCTCCCGCATTTGGTCTGATCAGCTAGTCAGGTCAGGCGCGGGTAAGGGGATGGGTCTGTTATGATGTGGCAGGGGTAAACCAGTTCTGCTGTCGGGCCCTGCTGTGGATGTCACTGATTGCATTGCGCAGTTGACCCTTGTGCGGTGTGATGCGGTGAGGATCTGTCCGTTCTCCCCTTTGGGGCTAAGATGCGAATGAATGTGTTTGAATGGATGAGTAAATGGAGAGTGTGTCGTCCTGTCTCGGCTACCTCCCTTTCCTTGGGGGAAGCAGCCTAGGTATATAGATAGATAGATAGATAGAATTTAAAAGGCACATATTCATCATTAAAGATATCATTGCTTTAAACTGTATCTGTATTTTCCGGTATCTTACAAATCAATGAGGGCCTTGGTTGGAATACAAAGTCAATTTGGTGCAGGTTCAGACACAACGGAAATCTACCAATCACCGCCCGAATGCATCGCGCAGTGTTACCAAATCCACCTGTCCTCGTCTGGCAAAATCAGTGCGTCAGACTACGTGGAACCGAGTATAGTATGGTTCCACCTGACAAGTATAGCTTTACTGATTACTGGAATGCACAAGCTTCTTTGCCACATCGTCAGTGTTCCTTGGACCATGATGGACGGTATAATTTATATATAAAAAGGCATCTAGGAAACAGATTATAATCATTAACCTAACATCATCTAACCAGACTAGACTCCAGGCAATCAAAACCTAACCACAGAATGCTTGCTTACCAATTTACTGTGAAGGTCTTGCAGAAAGTCAGTGTGTTATTTCACAGCAGGGGACGACTGTGGTGAGGGAAGTTTTCCCATTTATTGTTACCAGTGATTATAGTTTTTTTCAATATACTATCTGGCTAAATTACCAGAGAAGAAACCTCCTGCCTGATTTCATAAAAATATGTTTTATTAACAGTTACAAAACCAAAAATTCCATATGTGTCAAAAAGCAAAATAATATTGCTTCTCGTATTCAAGGAGCTAATTACTGCTGTGGTGCAGGTGGCAGACACCTTTATGTGGTAGCACCATTATAGTCGAGTGGTGGAGATGTCTGGTTATACAACGTCCCTCAGTTCTCCCTGTCCAATGACAGTAGGATAGTAGACTGCAAAAGAAGGCCAGTTTCACTCTGCAGTTCACTGGATACACATTCAGAGGAGCCTGAGGCTGCAACTACTACTGTTACCACTGTATCTGACCCCTCCAGTTCAAAAACTCTGTCCTGTGCTGAATAAAATGGCCAGGTAATAGATACAACTAGATATTATAGTTAGTTTACCTTCACATGACAGAACTGGGTCATTTCCACAACATGAATAATATGTCATGGTTAAGTGAAATTCAGTTAGCCATAGTTAAGAGGCAAGAAGGAGTCTCCGTGGTCACTAGCCGAATCAACCCTCCAGTATGACTACACTAGCCCTTCAGCCAAACAGAGGGATTAGGGATTTTTGTCAGATCAGAGAAAAATTAAATCATTATAGATGTCCACACTATAGGTGGAACGTGTCCGAGCAAGTGGAATGTGTCCGAGTTGAGCAGCTTTTGTTGAAAATGATGCTAAGCACAGATATTATTTACACTTACCACCTTCCACTGCAGTTTCACCTGTTGCTGTAGTTGAACCGAATTTCACTTTGCTGTTTGCTTGCCACAAAAGTCAAATAAGCACGTCGTGACTTGTGACTATCATGAAAAGCATAATTTGTGCTTTGTACCAGTACGGCGGCAGCAGCACCAGACATCACCATGCATAATCGGCCACACCTAGCCTCTCACAATCGTTATTTCTGAACCAGTTTTCGTTATTTAAGTGGCCAGTCCTATATTTTTAAGGGTGACCAGTCAAATGAACTATTCCAAAATATCTCAGCTTCAATAAGTTCACCGCTATAACAATTTTAAAAACACATTAGGCATTTTTTTATATAAAAACTTGATGAATTTTGAATCCATTACACATGGTGATATTAATTTAGCCATGTGGAGAGGATGGAGAGCGAGAAACTAACGAGGAGAGTGTACGGGAGTGAGGTCGAGGGAGGGAGAGGCCGATGATGAGATGGAGGGATGGAGTGGACAGATATATGAGAGGGGGTGTGAGCTGGGAGCAAGACAGTGAATTGGACAGGGCGACATGGAGGCGATTTGTTCGTGGCCACCCCTTACGGAATTCAGGTGTATGACAATGGATAGATAGATAGATATTAATTTTTTGCAGGATTACAATAAGATGTAATTCATATCTTGAAGTTCAGTATTCCCAGAAATACCATTAGAGGCTGCCCTGACTTACACCCACCTACCAGTAGACTCTGCCACTGCGTAAATCGGGGGTCAGCAACCTTTGATGGACTGGCGGCCGGAACTGCTCTGTTACTAGACTGGCGGAGCAGACGTTGTGAACTTGTTAAAGACTACACCCCCCTCCTCCAATAATAATAATAATAATAATAACATGAATATGAATATGAATATATAAGAACACACGTTAATAACATTCATTCAAGGCATATTTCGTAAAATTATACTGAAAATATTTATTAAGTTAATGCATTAGAAACAAAAGTAATAAGCAAGATGCTTACCCAAGCCTTCTGACGGACAAAATTCACCTATCCTCACTAGCGACTGGTAGACTGATGGGTTGCCGCCAATACTGACTTGATGGGGAAAGGGGGGCAGCATTTTTAAACTGTCGTTTTTTTTTTTTTTTTAGGAAAATTATCACACCAACTTAAATAAAGGGACTTCTTTTAAATAATCATTAGTTATTAAATGCATCGCATGCATATTATCGTTTATCGCACAGGCCAAATTATCGCAACGGGCAATAGTATTTGCACATCTGGCAGTGCTGGATCACTGAGCGCTGGGTGCAGCACGTCATAGCCTCCTAAGCTGAGCTCAAGTCTGTTCTGATACACACTTTTCCCACCAAACAAACTCGAACTAGTGTTTGTTAAATGATTAACAGCCGCTAAGGCTTACTGGTTTTTCACTTAGTTTGTGAAAAACGGGAATATTTTAGTGAATTTGTGGGGCATACTGGCGGGCCGGTCAGATTAAGTTTACTGACCGGTCAGGCCCGCGGCCGTAGGTTCCCAATCCCTGGCGTAAATATTCTTGCTCTCTTCACTTGCTGGCTCGTATAATAATAATAGTAATAATAATAATAATAATAATAATAAAAATAATAATAATAATTACACTACTAATCAAAATAATAATGATAATGAAAATCATACTAATACTAATAAAAGAAAGATGTCCCTAAACAAAAAACACTTGCTATTTGTATTCTGAGAGGCACAGTTGGCTTTGTGGCAACTTTCCCGCCAAACAGACAGACGGATGAACAGATTTGACAATCAGACAAAGATAAATGTAGTTGAATAGATTACACAGTTATACAAAAAGAATAATATAGACAAATAGATTAGACAGTTAGACAGACAATGATAACTATATATCTCCTCTCCTTTCACTGATCCACCTGGTGAACAAGCCTACATCTTTTCTGTCCTTAATGACCTAGAGCAGCTTGTACATCAGCCTGTCCGTATCCCTGACCGCCAAGGAGAGAGCTCCAACATACTTGACCTCTTCCTTACAACCAATCCTTCATATACACTTAATCTTTCCTCTCCGTTGGGCTCCTCCGATCACAGCCTTATTTCCTTGACCTGTCCTATCACTCCGGTACGGCCTATGGACCCCCCAAAGAATCGTTGACTGTGGCACTTTGGAGCTGCGGATTGAGAGGCCCTCAGGCAGTACTTCTTTGAATTTCCCTGGAATGATTATTGCTTCCATGGCCGGGAGCCATCTGAGTGTGCCTTGCGCATTAAAGAGGTTATTCTCTCGGACATGGAAGCATACATTCTCTTTTCATATCCTTTGATTAATGCAAGGAAGCCTTGGTTTAATCACGCTTGTTCTAATACTGTCCGCAACAAGGAGAGGGCCTATAAAAGGTACCGGAGCCAACCCACCCCTGAATCACATCTTTTTTATGTTTCTGTCCGAAATCGTGCTAAGTCTGTTCTTTGCTCTGCTATAAATTATTTCATCCGTACTAAATGCTCTCAACTCTCCAACTCGAATTCTTCCTGCTCCTTCTGGCACCTTCCCAAAAACCTTTCCAATAACTTTACCTCATCATCCTTCCCTCCTCTTTTCTACTCTGATGTCTCTGTAGCTCTTTCTTCTACTGATAAATCAGATCTCTTCACCCAGACTTTCTCCTCCAATTCCATCTTCGACAATTCCAGTGCTGTTCCTCCATCACTTCCCCCCCTCTGACTTCCTCATGGCAGACATTAAAATTTCTTCAACTGATGTATTTTCTGCCATCACTGGCCTCAATACTAACAAGGTATATGGGCCTGATGCAGTCCCTCCTGTTGTCCTGAAGAATTGTTGTTCTGTGCTTACACCCTGCCTAGGTAAACTCTTTCTCCTTTGTCCTTCAACTTGTACCTTTCCTTCTTGCTGGAAGTTTTTCAACTTGTACCTTTCCTACTTGCTGGAAGTTTGCTTTCATTCAGCCAATCCCAAAGAAGGGTGATCATTCCCAACCCTCTAACTATCGTCCAATTGCATCCTGTGTTTCAAAAGCTTTCGAGTCTATTCTTAATAGAAAAATTTTAAAGCATCTTTAGTATCATAACTTTCTGCTCGTCAGTATGGGTTCCGTCAGGGACGCCCCACTGGCAATCTTCTCACCTACCTTTCAGACTCCTGGTCATCCTCCTTTCGGGACTTTGGCGAAAGCTTCGCCATTGCACTTGACAAAGGCTTTCGATCGAGTCTGGTATAAATTTTTAATTTCCAAACTGTCCTCTTACGGTTTCTATCCTTCTATCGCGCCTCCATCTATAGCTTCCCCTCTGGTCGCTCTGTAGCCGCTGTTTTAGACGGCCATGGTTCTTCTAGATCTATCTGTAGTGGTGTTCCTCAGGGCTCTGTCCCATCACCAACTCTCTTCCTTTAATTCATCAATGACCTTCTAAGCTGTACATCTAACCATATCCACTCGTAAGCCGATGATTCCACCCTTCACCTTTCCATTCGGTTCCCACAACGTCCATCTCAGCAATTACTTCAACAAACAAGGGATGAGGCTATGGCACACCTAATGTCTGAATTGGTTCGCATCTCTGACGAGGGTAAAAATAATCTTGTTGTTTTTAATACATCAAAGACTCAGTTTTTACACCTATCAACCCGACAAAATCTTCCACAGGTGTACCCACTAATGTTTAATGCTATCCAGCTCAATCCTGCATCATCCTTGAACATGCGTGGGATTTCATTCACTCGGGACATATCTTGGATAGATCATATTGCATCTCTTGTAAAAACTGGTTCCAAGACATTGAGTGTGCTAAGCCGATTCCGTACCTTCTTTACCCCTGCACAATTGTTGACTCT
>NC_137002.1:9774115-9929115 GCF_032717465.1 Coenobita brevimanus | reverse complement strand
CTAACTTTACATGTCCTGCCTCAGGGTGAGTTTATGCGATGTGTGTGTGTGTGTGTGTGTGTGTGTGTGTGTGTGTGTGTGTGTGTGTGTGTGTGTGTGTGTGTGTGTGTGTGTGTGTGTGTGTCTGCAGATATAAGGGACTACAAAGACGAGCAAGTTAAGGGATGGAGGGAGATGGTCAAACTGCTAAGTAAACCAGCTGTTAACTGCAGATGATACAGCGCTGGTCTCAGATTCGGTAGGCAAACTTCAGCAAAACTTGTATCTGAGATTGAAAGAGTGTGAAATGTGCATGTTGAGAGTGAGTGCAAGAAAAGAGCTTGGTGATGAGATGTTGAAGAGTCTTAGCAGAACGATATTACCGTAAGTCTGTTTGAGAAAGTTTTTGAAGAAAAGAAGTGTTGTTGGCATTTGGGGTGGAAGTAACAGCTGATGGACGTCAAGACCCTGAAGTAAGTAATAGGAGAAGGAGCCAAAGTATTAGGGGCGTTGAGAAGTGTGTGGAAGAAAAGTTGTGCGTCTCTTCAGGCCAAGATGGGTATGTGTGAAGGCGTATAGCTGGTTTGTTGTCACCTGATTGAGCTGGGTTATTCTCATAACTTCAATACTAAGTTCTGATTCCATAAAATTCAGTGAGCCTTAGTTATGAGGTAAAAACGAGTCTCCTTGGTTACTGGTAGAATGGTACAGTCAGTGTACCTACGCTAGGCCATCAACTGAACTGAAAACGGATTAGGGATCTTTGTCACATAAAAACAAACCGATGATTGTGAAACCAACATTGCTGTGTGGATGCGAGGCGTGGATCATGAAATCTAGGGACCAAGAAGGGTGGAATCGCTTGAGTTTAAGGCCCTAAGGTCTATATGTGCGTTGAGATGGTGATGGTGTGACAGGGTGTGAAAGCAGACGTAGTGTAATGGAAAGGGTAGACCAGTGTGTGTTAATGTGTTATGGCCGTATGGAGAGAATAAGTGAAGAGAGATTGACTAACAAGATATAAGGATTGTAGTAGATGGAATCAGACCATACTACAGTGTGAAGTTCTTATTACGATTTAATATCAGAGATGAAAAGTCAGCAATAAAATGCCTAGTTAGAGTGGACAGAATATCTATACTACGCGGGAAAATAGTTAAATGTTTTGGAATACATGAGCAAATGAGGGATATTTTTTACATGAGTAAAGCTGCGATATTCTATCAAACATCGTACTTTTGACACCATTCATTACTTCTTCTACTACTACTACTACTACTACTACTACTACTACTGCTGCTGCTACTGCTGCTGATGCTGCTACTACTGCTACTACTACTACTACTACTGCTACTACTACTACTATTGCTACTACTACTACTACTACTACTGCTACTACTACTACTGCAAACAATAATGATAATAATAATAATAATAATAATAATAATAATAATAATAATTGTTATGACACATGAGAAAAGTTATATTCTATCAAACATCTTACTTTTGACACCTTGCCTTACTTCTACTACTACTACTGCTACAAACAATAAAAAAAATAATAATGATGTGCTAATAACTTGTAAATGATTCCAGGCAATACTGTCACGAGCTTGGAGGAACTTGCCACGGTAGAAATGAGTCAGTTTATGGGTGTGAGGCGCTTGTGTATGGAAGCTTCTGTAACTCTTCATCTTGCAAGTGTTGCATTGGTACGTTGAGTGAAGTGTTGTGATTAATCTGATGTAGTTATAGCTAATGTTTCTAACCTAATTCAACTTACGGTGAATTGTGAGAGCATATCAGGCATGAATATCGTAGCTCGGCAGCAAGTATGCGTCAGTAGACAGGGACAGATCCAGCACTTTGGAGAAGGGTGAGGGGAGTGATTCCTAACAGAACTGCCACCAGTTGATATTCATCCTGAATCATGACCAAATTTTTATAACTTATTACAAAATCTTTTTCATTTAAATGATTATATGATAATTTTTATATAAGCTATTTACTGGATATATTTTGAATATACCATTGTTCTTTTATTATCAGTAACCATAGGTCTTCCGAAAATAGAGGGGCTACTCCCCCCACACCCCCAAAATAATGCTTGAGCATACATGAAACAGTATACTTAAACATTGCTACAAAGTGTGGTAATGCTGTGCCAGCATACATGATGTATGGAAACAGTATACTTGAACATTGCTACAAAGTGTGGTAATGCTGTGCCAGCATACATGATGTATGGAAACAGTATACTTGAACATTGCTACAAAGTGTGGTAATGCTGTGCCAGCATACATGATGTATGGAAACAGTATACTTGAACATTGCTACAAAGTGTTCTAATGCTGTGCCACAGTCCAGAAAGCAGTGTCTGGCACTCAGGCTGTTAAACATGCCAAAGCTGCTGTATCGTCAAGAGCCTTTTATTTTATTGGCCGGGATACAGCAAAGCATGTTGGTCAAAACTGGATGAGGAGTGTGCACTGGTGCAAAATGGTGCACACTGTTGCAGCAACGGTTTTTTTTTTTTTTTTTTTTTTTTTGTAATAGAAGAACGAAGGAAGGAAAAACAAATGAATAAAAAAAATAATTCATACACCAGATTACTGGTGTCCTCTGTTCATAAAATATCTGTAACAGTTAGACTTGAACAGCTGTGGGTTGAAATTTGGAGGGAAACAACTCTGGGGAAGCGAGTTCCAGAGAGATGCAGTTCGAGGAATGAAAGAATTTTGATAAGCAGAAGTTCTGGAATATGGCTGAGTGACATTCCAGTCATGAGCGCTACCAGATGCCCGAGCACTAGGGAAGGCATGGAGAGGTGGCACCATAGACGCAACCTCGTCTGAGCATTTGCCAAAAAAATTTCTGTAAAATAATGCAAGGGAGGCAACATTTCTTCTTACTTGCAGGGGATGTAGTTGATTTGTAATGGCAGGGTTGTTAATAATTCTAACAGCTTTGTTCTGAATTTTATCTAGTTGTTTTAATGCAACCTCTCCACATCCATTCCACAAGGGTGAGCAATATTCAAGCTGAGAGCGCACATGACTCTCATAAATTATAGCCAACTGCTCATCAGCGAAGAAGTTACGGACTCTGTACAATAATCCAAGTTTCTTTGAGGCGGTTTTAGCAAGTGATCTAACATGAGACGTCCAGCTGAGGGCATTGTTCAGTGAGACACCAAGAATTTCAATACTTTTGGAGACGGGAATATTAGTGGCATTGAAGGTAATGTACGAATCTGGCAATATCTGTCTATTAGTAAATTGTATATATTTAGTTTTACTAGCATTAAAAGAGACAATGTTGTTTTGTCCCCATTCACTGATCGTAGATAGGTCTTGATTTATGGAGATGGCTGTACTGAGTTGAGAGGTAGAGATATCAGACTCTGTATGGGTGTCTGAGTGTGATTGAACTATGTAGAGTCATCTGCGTATGAATGGATGGGATTGTGAGTGACAGATAAGAGATCATTAATATGAACCAGGAATAGGATTGGCGCCAGAACTGACCCCTGCGGCACGACGGCTTTAATTGAGTGGAAATTGGAATATACATCATCTACTTTTACTCGTATTTTCCTGTCACTAAGATATGAAGAAATCAAAGGAACAAAAGACCTTAGTCCATAGCAAGGGAGTTTGGAAAGCAGGGAACGGTGCCATACTCTATCGAAAGCTTTAGAAATCTCAAGAGCTACTGCATGATTTTCTCCATGTAGATCAATTGATTGATGGATGGTATGAGTTAGGAGATTGAGTATGTCAATGGTGGATTTTTCGTGGCGAAAACCATATTGTCTATCACTAATTAAGTTGTTGGATTCAGGATGTTTAACAATGTGCTTATTAATAAAAGTTTCAAATATCTTACGAAGAGAAGATGTGACAGCTATTGATCTGTAATCTGAGGGATCTGAGGAACTTCCTTTCTTCGGAATTGGGTGGATATTGGCTTCTTTCCATGAATTTGGGAATGAAGAACAACGTATGCATAGTCTGAATAATTTAGCTAGAACAGAGGCAAGTTCAGGAGAACACTTTTTCAAAACAACTGGCGGAATTCCATCTGGGCCTGGAGCTTTATTGGTGGGTAAATTGTCTAGGATGGATTTTACATATCTTGTCAGTAATTTAAGTGGGGCAGTTTCGGGAGAGTCAGGTTCTAGTACTGGGACATTCTGGCTGGTATCGTCTATGGTAGAGTTTCTGGCAAATGTACAGGCAAAAATATCTGCTTTCCCACGCGGGTCATTTGTAATGTTGCCATCTGAAGATTTTAGTGGTTGCTGTATTTCCTGCACAAACCATCTTAAACTGGCTCCTGTGACGTCATAGTGACGAAGATTTTCCAATGCGAGTTGCTAAATAGTGTATTTATTATTCTTAATTGTGGATGGCTAAGGAACACAAATATATAGGTTGTCACTTGGCACGAAGACAGAGGATTAATGGCTCTGTCTGATCCTGTGTGAGCCTCAGAGTTTAGTTTTATCTCCGTAATTATACTTTAATCTTTTTTAATCTAATTGATGCCAAACTAATTGCTTCTAACCTCATTAAGTTTTGTCTAATCTAATCATATCTAATATAATGAAACCTAATCTAACGTAATCAAACCCGGCCTAATGGGATCCAGTCAAATATAATGTGGCTGTTAAATTTCAACCCAATTTATTTTCAATTTTATTTAATCAAAGCAAATCTAACCTAGTCAAATGACACAATGTTATCTGATCAAATAAAACATAACCTAAACAAATCTAACAAATACACGTTAATTTAATCCAACTCAGTAATTTCTTATGTCTAACTGACGTGATTAGAGGACAGACCACTAAGTAACCAAAGTAAGTTTTGAGACAATTGCACTTAAAGTTTTTGTAAGTGTCCGTAAGTGCAGACGCGCGTTTAGCCTAACAAAGTATAGATGAGAATAGTTGCCTGGTCTGGCTAACTATATCTTATGCAAAAAACAATTAGTTATTACATTCTCTACCTAACTTAGCTTTACACTCCAACTGGTATACTATCCAATACCATCTGGTATCCTATATATTGGTATAATATATACATACTATATGGCTACTCAAACACTCAGCCTCTGAGTCCCCAGAAAGGGGGGTGACCATAAATGCCCCCACCTTCCGTCCCTCTCCTGGTGACGACTTGAGCTGCCTGGAACCACTGTCTGACTCACTTCTTCTTCATTTCTGCAACATTCGCGGCCTTTCCTCTAACTTTCGCTCTACTGAGCACCACCTCTCCTCCTCTAAATCTCACCTTCTCTTTCTGACTGAGACTCAGCTGTCTGATGCAACTGACAGCAAACCCTTTTCTGTATCATCCTAATTTCTCTATAATCATTTCAGAGCCAAAGGTGGATATTGTGTATATACAGTATACACAACGACTTATCTTGCTCTCGTGTTCCAGAACTCGATTCTTCTGAATTCTCTACACTCTGGCTTCGGCTATCCTGTCATTCTCGGACTAAATATATCTGTGCTGTTTACTTATCCCCTAATTCTACTATCAAAAATTCATCGACTATCTTACTTCTAGGATGGAACACATTCCATCCATTTCTCCTTTCTCTGAAATCTCCATTTTAGGAGATTTCTATGTTCAGCACCACCTTTGGCTCTTCTCTCCTTTCACTGATCCACCTGGTGAACAAGCCTACATCTTTTCTATCCTTAATGACCTAGAGCAGCTTGTACAGCACCCTACCCGTATCCCAGACCGCCTTGGAGAGAGCTCCAACATACTTGACCTCGTCCTTACAACTTATCCTTCTGCTTACACTGTTAATCTTTTCTCTCCGTTGGGCTCCTCCGATCACAACCTTATCACCTTAACCCGTCTTATCACTCCAATACAGCCTGTGGACCCTCCAAAGAAAAGTCGTCTGTGGCACTTTGGAGCTGTGGATTGGGAGGCCCTCATGGCAATACTTCGTTGACTTTCCCTGGAATGATTATTGCTTCCATGGCTGGGAGCTATCAGAGTATGTCTTACGCATTACAGAGGTTATTTTTTCGGGCATGGAAGCATTAATTCCTTTTTCGTATCCTTTGTCTAACATAAGAAAGCCTTGGTTTAATCACGCTTGTTCTAATGCTGTCCTCAACAAGGAGAGGGCCTACAAGAGGTACCGGAGCCAACCCACCCCTGAATCACATCATCTTTACGTTTCTGCCCAGAATCATGCTAAGTCTGTTCTTCGCATTGCTAAAAATAATTTCATCCGTACTAAATGCTCTCAACTCTCCAACTCAAATTCTTCCCTCTCCTTCTGGCACCTTGCCAAAAACCTTTCTAACAACTTTACCTCATCATTCTTCCCTCCTCTTTTCTACTCTGATGATTCTGTAGCTATTTCTTCAACTGATAAAGCAAATCTCTTTGCTCAGACTTTCTCCTCCAATTCCACCTTAGACGATTCCGGTGCTGTTCCTCCATCACTTCCCCGATCTGACTTCCTCATGGCTGACATTAAAATTTCTTCAGCTGATGTACTTCCTGCCGTCACTGGCCTCAGTACTAACAAGGCATATGGGCTTGATGGGGTCCCTCCTGTTGTTCTCAAGAACTGTGCTTCTGTGCTTACACCCTGCCTAGGGAAACTCTTTTGTCTTTGTCTGTCAACTTGTACCTTTCCTTCTTGCTGGAAGTTTGCTCTCATTCAGCCAGTCCCAAAGAAGGGTGACCATTCCCAACCCTCTAACTATCGTCCAATTACTTTGACATCCTGTATTTGAAAAGTTTTTGAGTCAATTCTATCTATCTATATACCTAGGCTGCTTCCCCCAAGGAAAGGGAGATAGCCGAGACAGGACGACACACTCCCCATTTACTCATCGATTCAAACACATTCATTCGCATCTTATCCCCAAAGGGGAGAACGGACAGATCCTCACCGCACCACACTGCACAAGGGTCAACTGTGCAATGCAATCAGTGACATCCGCAGCAGGGCCCGACAGCAGAACTGGTTTACCCCTGCCACATCATAACAGACCCATCCCCTTACCCGCACCTGACCTGACTAGCTGATCAGACCAAATGCGGGACAATGTCCCCTCAGGGCTGCGTCATTTCTCTCCATTTATTTCTGTCACGCACAGCCACCCTTCCTTGCTCAACAGACATCCCTATCGCATCCAGCGCTCTCTTCACACTGTCCATCCATCCTATTCGTGGTCTCCCTCTCAGCCTTACACCTCTCACATCAGATCTAGTTATCTTTTTCACCAATCGCTCATTATCCATTCTCTCCATATGCCCAAACCATCGCAACACCCTCTGCTCAACTCTACCAGCCATCTCCCGAACAACTCCAGTTCTCCTTCGCACTTCATCATTTCGCACCCGATCCATACGCGTCACTCCAATCATACTCCTCAGACACCTCATCTCCATTACATTCAAACTTTTCCTCTCTGCTACACCCATATTCCATGTTTCAGCCCCATATAATGCAGTCGGTACCACAACACCCTCATACAGCCTTCTCTTTACATCCATTCTAAGCGAACGACATTTAAACACTTTTTTCATTCCTCCCAGCACCTTTCCTACTTCATTCATTCTAAACTTCACTTCTGCATCTATTCTTCCATCCACAGCAACATGTGACTCTAAATATTTAAAACAATCTACCTCCTCAAGCAACTCACCATTCAAAACTATATTCATCCCCCTACCATCTATCAATCTCGTACACTTCATCACGTTACTCTTATTCTCATTTACTTTCAATTTCCTCCTTTCACACACCCTTCCAAACTCCTCTACCAACTGTCTCAATCTCTCCTCTGAATCAGTCACCAGTGCAGTATCATCTGCAAACAGCAGCTGCTTCAGATTCCACTCTCCACCATCAACATTCACCAGACTCCGACCTCCACCTAAAACTCTTGCATTCACCTCCCTTACAACACCATCCATGTAAATATTAAACAACCAAGGCGACATCACACATCCCTGTCGCAGCCCCACTCTCACGGGAAACCAATCACTCACAGCATTTCCCACTCTTACACACGCTCTACTATTTACATAAAAACTTTTAACCCCTTTTAGTAACCTACCATCAAGTCCATACAATCTTAAAACAGTCCACAAAGCCTCCCTATTAATTCCATCATACGCTTTCTCTAAATCCATAAATGCCCAAAACACATCCTTGCCTTTCGCTAAATACTTTTCACACACTTGTCTCACAGCAAACACCTGATCAGTGCATCCCCTCCCTCTCCTAAAGCCACACTGCTCATCACCAATCACTCCCTCTGTACCCTCTCTAACTCTCATAATTAACACTCTACCATACATCTTACCTACAACACTCAACAGACTTATACCCCTAAAGCTAGTACATTCATACTTATCACCCTTGCCTTTATACAAGGGGACCACACAAGCACTTGCCCAGTCAATTGGCACCATACCTTTCGCAAAGCACACATTCAACAATCTTACTAACCAGTCAACAATAATCACTCCACCACTCTTCAGGCATTCCACAGCACACCCATCCATACCTGCAGCTTTCCCTGTTTTCATCTCCTCTACTGCCTTCTCCACTTCCTCCTTCGTGATCAAAGAATCATTCAGCTCTCTCAACACATTTATTCCTTGCACCCTTCCATCCGCCACAATCTCAGCCACCCTTTCCTCCTCTACATTTAACAATCTTTCAAAATACTCTGCCCATCTCTTCCTTACTGTATCCATCTCAATTAACATCCTTCCATCCTCTGCTTTTACTCGTTCTTCCTTCCCAGACTCTCCCTTTCGCACCCTTTTCACCTCCTTCCAAAACATTTTCTTATTCTGTTGAAAATTCTCTGTCAGCCGCCTACCCCACCTCTCATCTGCTGCCACTTTAGCATCACACACAGCCCTTCTCGCTCTATTCCTCTTTTCCTTATACCTTTCATATGATATCTCATCCTTCCTCTGCAGCCACACTTCATATGCACGTCTCTTCTCAGCCACAGCCATGCTTACTTCCTCGCACCACCATTCACTTCCTTTTCTTACACCACCACCCACACGTCTCACACCACACACCTCTTTTGCATGCCCCACCACAGCACTCTTAAACAACTGCCATTCCTCCTCCATGCTGCCATTTCCCGATCTTTCACTGCATTCCACTCTTCTTTCAATTTCTCCTGATACTCTATTTTTTTCTCTCTTTTATCCAACTCACTCACTTTCAAAACCTCCCTGCCACACCTAACCCTCCTAGCTCTCACCCATCTCTTACCTACCCTTAACTTTCCCTCCACCAGGTAGTGGTCAGACATACCTCCACCCTCCCCTCTCAGAACTCTCACATCCAACAATCTTCCTATTACATTCCTAGACACAACCACATAGTCCATCAAAGCTCTATCAACAACCCTTCCACCCTCCTGTCTCACCCATGTATACATATAAATATCTTTCTTCTCAAACAGCGTATTCCCAATCACCATCTCTCGCTCAACACACATCGCTATCATTCGTTCCCCATTTTCATTTCTTCCAGGCACACCATGCATACCAACTACGCCTTCAACTGCTACATTTCCCACTCTAGCATTCAGATCTCCCATCATTACCACATTCACATTCGCTCCAAAACTCTGCAGACACTCATCAACATCATTCCAGAAAGACTCCCTCTCTTGTTCATCCCTTTCACTACCAGGCTCATATGCACTCACAAACACCCACAACTCACGTTCAAATTTCGCTTTCACCCACATCAGTCTTGATGACACCTCCTTCCATTCAATCACACATTGCTGTACTTCCGGACTCACTAACAAGGCCACACCTTCTCTTGCCCTTCTTCTATCAACACCTGACAATCTTCCACTCACACTTCCAAACATAGACTCCCCCTTCCCTTTCATCTTCGTTTCACTCAAAGCTAACGCGTCCGACTTTCTTCTCACAAACATTCTCCCAATCTCCTCCCTTTTAGCCTCAATCGTACTACATCCACGCACATTCATAGACCCAATCTTCAGGGTACGGGGATAACTCCATCCCCAATCCCTTTCTCTGGCCTGTCTCTTTTAGGAACTAAAAAACAGAGGAGGGGGTCCCTAGTCCCCTCACCCCGCCCCTTTTAGTCGCCTTTTATGACACGCAGGGAATACGGTGGCAGTATTCTTCCTAACTCAACCTGGCCGCAGAGTAGTAGTACCACCTCATAGTGCGGCCAGGTTGTGTCCCCCTTCTTTCTGATCGTCAGTACGGGTTCCGTCAGGGACGCTCCACTGGCGATCTTCTCACCTACCTTTCAGACTCCTGGTCATCCTCCTTTCGGGACTTGGCGAAAGCTTTGCCATTGCACTTGACATCTCAAAGGCTTTCGATCGAGTCTGGGATAAATTATTTAATATCCAAACTGCCCTCTTACGGTTTCTATCCTTCTATCTGTTCCTTCATCACTAGCTTCCTTTCTGGTCATTCTATAGCCACTGTTGTAGACAGCCATCGTTTTTCTCATATTTCTATCAACAGTGGTGTTCCTCAGGGCTCTGTCCTATCACCAACTCTCTTCCTTTTATACATCAATGATCTTCTAAGCTGTACATCTAACCCTATCCACTCGTACGCTGATGACTCCACCCTTCACCTTTCCATTCGGTTCCCGCAACGCCCATCTCAGTAGTAAGTTCAACAAACAAGGGATGAGGCTATGGCACACCTAATGTCTGACTTGGCTCATATCTCTGACTGGGGTAAAAATAATCTGGTTGTTTTTAATGCATCAAAGACTCTGTTCTTACACCTATCAACCTGACAAAATCTTCCAAAGGTATACCCATTAATGTTTAATAATATTCAGCTCAATCCTGCATCATCCTTGAACATGCTTAGGGTTTCATTTACTCGGGACTTATCTTGGAAAGATCATATTACATCTCTTGTAAAATCTGCTTCCAAGAGATTGGGTGTGCTAAGCCGACTCCGTTCCTTCTTTACCCCTGCACAATTGTTGATTCTATACAGAGGTTTTATCTGCCCCTGTGTGAAGTACAACTCTCATGTGTGGGGAGGCTCCCCACATAAAGCTCTTCTCAATTGAGTGGAGTCAAAGACTTCTCGTCTCAATAACTCCCCTCCTCTTACTGACTCCTTTCAACCTCTGTCTCTTGGCTGCACTGTTGCATCTTTATCTCTTTTCTATCGCTACTTCAATGGTCACTGCTCCTCTGAACTGTTTGTATGAATTCCTTCACCTCTACGACGGGCGCGTAGCACCCGTCTAGCAGCAAATTCTCATCCCTTTTCTGTCCAGGTCTCTAAATGCAAGAGTTAACAGTTACTTCCAGTCCTTCATTTATGCAACAGGTCAACTCTGGAACTGTCTCTCTCGGTGTGTATTTCCTGCTTCCTATGTTATCCAGTGTTTCAAACACAGTGTGTCCAGACATCTCGAAATGATCGGGACTTGAATTTGACTCTCTCTTGTTTTTTGGTTTTCTCTTGGAGGGAACTGTTATTGCGGGCTCATGGCCTTTGGTTCCTTCTTCCTCGCATAAGAAAAAAAAATATTGGTATATTGTTGGTTGCTATCTTATTGGTGCACTGTATTTATGAGTGTTAGCAGGAGTGGCCATAAGTCTTTAAAAATGCACACAAAAATGCAGTAAATGGTTAATATTAGTGGAAGAAATGTTAACATGTTATTGCATTAAGATAAATGATTAATATCATTTAATAATTGATAATAAAAAGAAAATATGACATTAACATAGACTGTTGCTCCTATCAGGCACTTAGAAAACATAAATAATACACGTACAGAAAACATACATATTACATGTACAGAACATATATGAAAGTCTTATAAGTACTCACCATTATATGAGATACAGGTGTGCATGACATGGTGGCAGGTGTGGGCGGGAGGGGGGCGTGGCAGGAATGGGCAGGAAGGGGTCGTGGCAGGTGTTGCGGGAGGGGGACGTGGCAGGTGTGGGGGAGGGGGACGTGGCAGGTTTGGGAGTAGGGGGGCGTGGAAGGTGTGGTGGGAGGGGGATGTGGCAGGTGTGGGAGGAGGGGGCGTGGCAGATGTTGGGGGAGGGAGGCGTGGCAGGTTTGGCGGGAGGGGGACGTGGCATGTGTGGCGAGAGGGGGGTGTGGCAGGTTTGGCGGGGAGGGGTGTGTGGCAGGTGTGGGGGGAGGGGTCGTGGCAGGTGTGGCGGGAGGGGGGGGGTGGCAGGTGTGGGGGCAGGGGGGTGTGGCAGGAGTGGCGGGAGGGGGCGTGGCAGGTGTGGGAGAGGGGGGCGTGGCAGGTGTGGGGGGAGGGGGGAGTGGTAGGTGTGGAGGGAGGGGGCGAGGCAGGTGTGGGAGAGGGGGGCGTGGCAGGTATGGGGGGAGGGGGGCATGGCAGGTGTGGGGGAGGGGGTCGTGGCGGGAGGGGGGTGGCAGGTGTGGGGGGAGGGGGCGTGGCAGGTGTGGGGGAAGGGGGCGTGGCAGGTGTGGGGGGAGGTGGGCGTGGTAGGTGTGGCGGGAGGGGGCGTGGTAGGTGTGGGGGGAGGGGGGCGTGGCAGGTGTGGGGGAGGGGGCGTAGCAGGTGTGGGGGGAGGGCGGCATGGCAGGTGTTGGGGGAGGTGGGCGTGGCAGGTCAATACTACTTTTATGGTTATTAAACAGGAGTTAAAGGCTGCCTTTACTTTACCAAACACTGTATCCGTCAGAGGTGAGTTTGTTGTTTGTGTCTCGGGTGATAAAGCAATATCAGGTTATTTGTGAGTTCCTTGTTTGTCCTTTTAATATTCTCTCTCTCTCTCTCTCTCTCTCTCTCTCTCTCTCACACACATCTAGCTTTCAGCTTTACTACTCTTTCCTGCCATTCTCTCAGTTTCTATTGACACTGTCTGATACTGTACATTTCCGCTAATCACTATTGACATGTTTCATTATACTTTTTTATGCGCCTGACTCTGGGCATAAGTTTTCCAGTCCCTTCCCTAAAGCACAGCAGGCTCCTACTTACCACACACCTCTACATGTCTCCACTACGGCGCTAATACCCACCGACCATACTGAAAATCTGCCAAGGCTGTCTTCTACAGGATTTGTGTATATTGATATTAGCGGGGCTGTCTTTACATGTCGGTGGATGTCATGGTAAATCTGTAATGTCTGTTGTAACGATATTCAAATTCTCATTTTGTTCCCTGCCCCAGCCGGAAGTAGAACCTGCTTCCATTAAGACAGTAGACCACCTCTACCGACTCGACTACCACCTCCCCACCAAAACTACACAAAAACACGGTTCAGTTCTTTCCCACTTTTCCTGCTGTTCGTTTAGTTTCTGTTCAAGCAATTGCATACATTGCCACCAGCCACTAATAACGTGCCGTATTACAGACTGCCACAAAGACTCACAAAAACACACTTTCAGCTGTTTCTTACTTTTTCTTGCCGTTCTTTCCATTTCTCTTTACCCACCAGTGACTGTTAACGTGTTGTATTACAGACTGCCAGCTTAACTACACACAGTCACGATGTTATACTGCTGTTCGTGGCCGTTGCTACTATGGATGCAATTGTCCTGCAACATGTTATCCTGAGCCACTCTATCCGTGCGCCTCCAAAGCATGCAGGTAAATCCCTATACTATGTTCACTTCTACCTAAGAAAACTGGGCCATTTCTTTAGCCTGAAGTATCAGGTAAGAAAGTCTTTTTGGTTGTGATTGTCGGATTCTTTTTTATGTGTCATAACTGGGTCACTCCTTAGCTTTACTTGGGAGTAGGGATGGTAGATGGTGGCAACCATCATCCACTCACATGATGCAGTGCTGCCTACTTAGTCCTTCACCTTTATCATTCTGTTCAGTATCTGCCCTCCTCTCTCCCTATTTCTCCCATCCTTCCTGGAACTTTTCATTACTCTTCTTTCCACTTCAGGTAGCTCTACACTGAGTGACAAGCCTATTAGTTTCCTGTGACCCAGGAAACCATTTACAAGTCTGGGCGGTAACTATGTAACCAAATAATGGGTGATGTGGAGCCTGCTATGGTGCTTCTGTTAGCTGAGTGAAGAGGCACCAATGCGGCGTCCATCCGGAACCAAACCTCCACACTCTTCCCCGCTCCTCACTGTGACGAGGGGTTGCCGACCGGAAGGGAGCACCGGTTCACTGCATGGGATAACCCTGCAGGGACAATTGCTTGCCTGTGGTTGATGGGCCTGCTCAACCAGACACAGCAGGTTACTCAACAATAGTCTTGACAACATCTTGTGGTCAGAAATGAGTCTAGTGGTTGCTATTGTAGTTTTCTCTTTTACCTGTCAAAACTGGACCACAGCTTAGTTTTACTCGTGAGAAGGACTGTCTCCTTGGTTGATTTTTACCTGTCAGAACTGGGTGCCCCTCACAACTAGAATACTAAGTCATGGTTGCAGGTAATCTGATGAACATTAGTAATGAAGTAAGAATGAGTCTTGTTGTTTTCATCCAATGGAACTGGGCTACAGCCAAGTCCTGAACACAAAGTCACAGGTGCATGAAATGCGATATATTTGACCTGGATTAATAAATAAATTATGGTGTGTGCATCCACCAGTCTCAGTAAACCCACATATGTGGACTAGTAATAATAATAATAATAATAATAATAATAATAATAATAATAGTAATGATGATGATGCTCGTGATGATGGTGATGATAACAAAGAACAATGAACACAAGGCAAAAACGAGATTACTGTCCTCAAGGGGTGACGGTGGCATTATCGGAAATAATACTTTGTTCACAGCCAAGAGGTTTGGATTCAGTCCCTAGACTGGCCAGCTTATTTGTACTCAGAACTGAATAAAGCTGGATGGTAATATTGATGGTTGGATGTCATAGTCTGGGGAAGACAGAGGCTTAGCGAAAATTAAATGTTTGCTTGGTGCTCTTATGCGCCTGATGATGGTCTAGTGACCAGAATGCCCAAGTCGGAGTGATGACCTTCCTTAAACTTATCTGCATGGTGTTCGGTTAGGTAATGCCATCAAGAAAGGCAGGCTGATCATCTATTGTACCTTTAAACGTACTTTATTACTGTATAACTCATAAATATTTGTGTAAGCTTATTTGTCTTCCTTCCTCAGCTGCTGCCGTTACTACCCAGTAATCAGGGAGTTCTGTTATGGTGCAGCGTGGTTGACAAGGATTGTTCTGTGTCTGTGTTCTTCTTTTACGGTGTAGTGTACTGTAGATGCTGGAGAGGGACGCCTTCACGTGTTGGCACTGATAGAACTTGGCGACTCCACTGCATGGTTATACAAACGTCCCTCGGTTCTCTGCCTATTCCCTAGAAGTAGATTGGTGGAAGCAGGAGACAGGCAACTTGGGCCAGCAGTCCACAGGGTTCATGACGGATGAGCTTGAAGATGCAACTACTACTAAGGTGCAGTGTAATCGTTAGGGATTTATATTACTTCTTCCTTACATAAGCTTCTTTTCTTCTCAGTTGCTGTCGATATTGCCCTACAACCAGCTCATGTCGTAATGGTGTAAGTTACGGGTTTTGTGCGCATAATGTCGACTACTACCTTGCACGTTACCAATATATCTTCGTTAACGCAAGTGCAACGTGCTCACCATCCTCCAAGTGCAAATGTTTGGAATTCTGTACACCGGAAAGGGAGTGTTCGGACGTAGGAGGCTATTGCATAAGGAAGGAAGAATGTTGTAGGGATGGCTACGTCAAGTTCAACTGCGGCTGCCGCACTAACGACTGCTCTTGCTGCGTCCCAGGTAAGAACTCATCTGACGGTCACTGCTGTCTCAGTGTTTATACGTCCTATTGTTAATCCACTTTAACTTGGCATAGAGTTTAACCCTTTTGCAAAATATTTCCCGTAGCTCAGTGGTAAAATAAGAATACTACAGCTCTGCCTCGATTCCGTAGCACTTCTTCGTGATTAACATCATATGCTAGTGTTAATCTCCCACAGCTCAGCATTCAATATTAAGAGACGGCAGTTTTACGCCTAGTTAAACACAGAGTGTAATGCCTTCAAAGAAAAAGAAGAGAGTAACTAGTAGGGGGAACTCTGCCCGTAAACACCCGGTATTCACTAATATTTCACTCTTGTAATATACCTATACTCATGTTACACTAACTTGACTTAAAATTGCTATCTTTCCATCTTGAATGCTGAATTTTTAACTATAGATGAACACCAGATAATTCTGCTATTCATGAAATCCCATGGAACGATATAGAGCTACGGTATAAGCATGAAGAAATGCTATTGGAAGAATGTAGACAGTCTTTTTTCATATCCCGCCACTGAGATTCATGAAATGTTCTGCAAAAGGACGAAAGTCTGGGTCAAGTTAAGGTCTAACGAGAAGAGTCAGTGTAAAGATCTCGAGGAAGATGAGGAGGGTCTCTTACGGGATTTTACTGACATGTGTCTGTTGTAAAGTGCTGTGGTTGGTTCATTTTTACCTGATGGACCACTCACACCACTTGAATACTAAGTTCTCATTGGGTGAAATTTGATGAGCCTTAGCTATCATGTAGGAATAAATCTCCTTAGTCACTAGTCAAAGTGGCCCTTCAGTCTGCCTACACTTGGCTACCAACTGAAGTGGCAGGGATTAGGAATCTTTGTCGGGTTTAAATGAAACACAGTGGAGTCTCCTTAGTTACTAGTCAAAGCAACCCTTCAGTCTGATTACACTTGGCTGCCAACTGACGTGGAAAAGGTTAGGAATCTTTGTTAGGTTAAATCAGAAACGCGATAGCAAGCATAAGGCTCCTGAGGAAAAAGAGAATCACTTGGCGGGAGTGTTCATTAAGACTAACATTTCACTTTTGTAATGTACTCTTTCCACTCTAATGCCCTAGTCACACTGCAGGTACGACTTGTCGCAAAACTGAATATCGCGAAACTAGTCCCCGACCACGGAGGTCTCCGAGCAGTCGTGCCACTGATCGGCTACCGGTGGTCATCCAGTGTCCGTCCAACGTCTGTCCTGTGAGGGGCTGAACGGCGACCATGGCCAGGAACACACAGGTCAAGACACCGACGAGTGGCCGGCCGGTCATCGGCAGGCCGCCAACAAACGGTGGCCGGTCCACGTCCTGCATGTTGTAGTTTAGACCGCGACCTCATGTAGCGGTCTAGGCCGCCACTAAACCGACACCGGCCGCGGGTTGGCCGACAGCTGGTCTCGACCCAGCCCACCACCTGTCGCTCGACCAATCACCGGCTGGACGGCGGCCGGACTTCAACCACCATCCAGGACAGGAGGCTTGTGGATGGCGGCCACCTCAGTCCAGTCGTTGCCTTGACTGAGTGCGGACTGCCACCACAGAGAGCGGGTGGTGACCAGCCTCCGTCCGGATGGCAACCACCTCTTAAAAATCAGGTGTCACCTGCCAGTCGCAGTCCGTAAGCTGGCCAGATGCGGTCCACCCTCCCACCGAGAGGCTTCTGTGCCACGACATCGGTGCTCACGGGGAGGTTTTTCATGCAGCTCGAAAAACCTCGTGGCGATTTTTTGGTCCTCATGCTGGCCTGCAGCTAGGCCGCCGAGACATATGAAGACCGGTCGTAAACCTCACCAAAACCACCCACGACTTGCAGGTCGCGGGTGGTTTGCGATAAGTCGTACCTCCAATGTGACTGGGGCCTAACATGGCCTAAAATTGACATCTCCATCTTGAATGCTGAGCTGTTGCAAGTGATTAACACAAGAACATAATGCTAGTCACGATGAAGTGCTATGGAAAGGATGTAGAGCCACAGTGTTGTTGTATTCTGCCATTAAGCTATGGGAAATAATCTGCAAAAGGATCTGATTCTGGACCAAGTGTTGCCTCAAGTTATAGGGAGAGAATTATCTGCATTGGTGGTGGAGAGGGATGCCTTCGTGCGGTGGCACTGATATAAATGGGTGGCTCCGCTGCCCCATTATAGAAACGTCCATCAACTCCTTATCCCCCGAAAGGAGGTTGGTGGACTACTGGATAAGGCCAGCTTCAGCCTGCACTCCACCGGGTTCATGTTCAGATGAGCCTAGGGCAAACAACAACATCAACAGTTCTCCATCATTCTTTCACCTTAACTTGGCCAAGATTTTCATCCTTTTACAGCTTATTTTATTTAGTTCAGCTGCAAAAAAAGACAATGCTACGACTCCACAACCTATTTTATTGTACTTCGTAACATCGTATTCTGATGTCAATATATTTTTACAACGCAGCATTCAAGATGGAGAGATGGCAGTTTTAGGCCAAGTTTGAGTAAAAAGACCATCGTAAAGTTAGAGTAAAAAGGCCATTGTAAAGCTGTCGAAGAAAAGTAGTCAAATTAAGGGAGAGCTATACCCACATGGCCTGTGTCTGTTTGTGTTGTTTCCTGATCACCAGACATCTCTGTTCTGTCCACTTTAACTTGTCTGTTATTGCCGTCTGTCTGTACTGAATGCTGAGTTGAGGCAAGGACTGTCTGCAACTGCACAAAGGTGTATATATATATATATATATATATATATATATATATATATATATATATATATATATATATATATATATATATATATATATATATATATATATATATATATATATATATATATATATATATATCTGTGTGTGTGTGTGTGTGTGTGTGTGTGTGTGTGTGTGTGTGTGTGTCAGACACAAGTGGTCTATCCCTCACGACTTCAGTGCTAAGTCGTGGGTGCATAAAATCGACGGGTCTTAGTTATGAGGTTGGAATGAGTCTCCTTGGTTACAAGTCAAAGCAAATCTTCAGCCTGACAACATTAGGCCGTCAGCTGAGCGAATAGGAGTTATAGATTTTTGTCAGGTAAAGTAATTCGCTGTAATTCTTTGCCTTTCTTTTCAGAGTCCAGCAGAGCAAGAGCCGACTCGTGCCTCCAATGCAGTGCCAGCAAGTAGACGCCATCATGGAGACAAACCTCTACACACACAAGGCTGTCATCTAAATAGAGTAGTAGTAATAGTAGTGTTAGTAGTAACTGTAGTCCCATGTTAACCTGAACTGTGAACCTGGTGATAGTAGTGACAGAAGTAGCAGCTGCTGCAGCCCTAAGTTAATCCATAATGTGAACCCAGTGAAATGCAGGCTGAAGTGGCCGGGTGACATACCCTTTCCATTTCTTTTTAATTTATGAATTTATTCATTTATTTATCTGCTAATGTGCGGTTTTTGTCGTCAGCCCTTCAATCGGTGGCGTAATTAACTTTTATATTCCTGTTGCCACCAGCTTATTAGATTAAGCTTTGGAAAAACATGTTTGTGAGGCAGGTAATGAAGGCAATCATCTGATCCCTCCATTTCGAAAACCTTCTTTAGTGAAAAAGGGAAAAGTCTTTTGAACGCAGCAGAATATACAATGAAAAATAAGAATGAAATTGTCAAGAGATTAAAAAATAAATTAAATGAAATAAAAGTCTCCGGGTTCAGTTGACTGAAAAAAATAAGAGTTTCAAAGTATCTCTCTCTCTCTCTCTCTCTCTCTCTCTCTCTCTCTCTCTCTCTCTCTCTCTCTCTCTCTCTCTCTCTCTCTCTCTCTCTCTCTCTCTCTCTCTCTCTCTCTCCAAAAACTACAGAATTTATTGGGAAATACAGTTCTTATTTTAGTTTTTTCAAGATGGCGGCCATAAAAGTTGAAAATTTCTCCAAACTGATAATTTTTGTCAATAAATAATTACATTAAGGAATCCGATGCCAAACTGCTATTTTTTATTTATTGTGGATTTGAAATAATGCTCATCATTGCAAAGCAAATTGTATTTGAATAATTAAACTCTTGGCAAAATAAAGCATTCCTAATTGGCCTGTGTGACTGTTTCTTTACTCCTTCACACGTGGACAGAATGACACGAAGGCGATTGGTTTGTGGCCAACCCTTCTGGTTTTAAGATTTATGAATATAGACGGACAGTTATATAGATCGAGAGAGAGAGAGAGAGAGAGAGAGAGAGAGAGAGAGAGAGAGAGAGAGAGAGAGAGAGAGAGAGAGAGATGAATGAATAGGTGAATGAAAGGATGGATGGATGGATGGAAAAACAGAAAGCTATAGACAGACAGACAGATACATAGATATAGACAGACATATAGTAGCGGCACACACATGGACAAGTAAGAGGTTACCATTGAGTAGGCTGTGATAATATCAAACAAGCAAATAATTAAATGTCCAATAACCTTTCAGAAAAACATTTTATTCACAAGAAATTTTCATTTGTCTAAACGTCTTTGGAGATTCCGTAACCCCTCTCCCTTAGCGATTTATTCTGCAACTTACACCCCAGACTCTTCTTGTATCTTTTCCTCTTTTCATAAGCTCGAGAGCTATTTTTGAATACTGTTGGCTTTGCTTGTATTACCGTAGCTTTCCCTACTACCTCCGCTGGTTCCCTTAACACGTTTATTAACCTATCATTCAACCCATCAGTGTCACATTCTGCATAACTTAGAACCTTATTTTTTTTAAATTGAAATACACATTTATTTTAGCTTACCTTTATCGGACATATCTTTTTTTTTTATCTTTAACCACCTTCCTTCTTTCAGTTCTGAAACTGACTGACTGCAACTCACCATTCTGTGGTAACTTACTATATTTACTTTGTTGATGTCACATCAGTCACTGTGTTGTTCTTATCTGCCATAATGAAGTCATTTTCATTCTTTGTTTCTCCATTTGGGCTTCTCCAGGTCCATTTTCTCCCTGTTCTTTCCTGGAGGAATGTGTTCATTATTTTCATGTTATACGTTTCAGCAAAATTAGCCACTATTTCACCTCTGTTATTTCTCTCTCTGATTTTCCGAGACAGCGCCTACTCGCTTTCGGTGGGACACTGCCCGTAAGCATAGGAAACAGTGCCGTTGGACCTTTAGTAGATGATGATCCAACAGGAACGCCCGTAAAATCATTACCAGTGGCATTCATGTTTGGTCAGGGTGGCTGTGGTAAATAATCTTACCTCCTGCCACATAGTTCCTGGTGAGATGTTAGTTTTTTCCCACATTATGTAGTATAATCAGTGGAGCTCTGTATATCTCTAGGGGATTCCATGGTCCTCTCATCCACCACCCAGGGAAGTGCCAGGCAGCAGTGGAATCCCGTCCCCTGGCCTGGATATATATATATATATATATATATATATATATATATATATATATATATATATACTGTAATTTTTGAGGAGCTAATATCAACTGACCTGGGGTCGGATTATGTTCCAATAGCCATGAATACACTTTATGTCAAGTTTTATCATAATCTATCGATGGCTAGGGGTGCAACAAGACGAGTGAAGTAATCATGATGTGTAATTTTTCTTGGTAATTTATGATAATTTTTCTAGGAATCGTGCAATGTACAAAACGTTTATTGGACGAAAACATTAAACTATATCTAAAAATGGCATTCGATCATCGAAAACAACTGCTGCATGAGTTTTAGGTAGAGGCAATGTCAGAGTCGTGCACTATCAGCGGACACGTTTGCGCTTGGGGCAGCACAGGTCTGGCTGCACACGGCGGCTATGCTCCACTGCTTGAAGCACGTTCTGTTGGTACGGCTGACCCCTGGCTGTTGAAACATTGTCAGACGTGAGCTTAACGCCTATCTCGGCGCAGTCGTTGACTACGTTAATGGAATGCACATTTGCTGCTCCCGCCTGGAACGTTCTGTTGGAAACCCAGTTTTCAATATACAGCACCAGAAATCCCGGGTTGATTTTAAGCTGCTACATCCCGAACCAGCAATCTGTGTTTGCTAGTTCAGACAAGCTGGTTGTCGGCGACAGAACTGGAAAGTTTGGCTTACCATAGCCAGAGCCAAAGCACAGTCTATAAGGTTGCATTGGTATGTCAGCTGGCCTATGCTGCAGTATGTGGTCTGCCAGTGCACGTCGTTCGGCAGCAGGGACTTTTTCATTGAAGGGTGCCAGTGGCAGCATTTCAGCCATCAAATACCACAAGTGCCACTGCAGGGCCCTGATGGCAGACACTGCAATAGTAGAATCAACTGATTTGTACTGTTCCAGTTGACGGTAGAGTGCAAGATCATTCCAGGCAGCATCCACAGCATTGTCACAGGTCAACCACCACGTTGCATAGATGTGGACGATGAAAACCGCAAATATGCGAAGCTTTGGCACCTGTTGGCTCATGGCGATGGAGCTCGGTGGAAGAAGCACAATGCACTGCTCCATCAGAGCTAGCTTTAGTGTATAAAGCAGCTTGGCCATCCATCAAGCCTTGTGAAGGGCTCCTGGTTGCTGAAGTCTCACTGGAGTTTGCTCGGCGACCGACTTGGCGACCAGCTAAGTGGTTGGCTCAATGACCGCCTTGGCAGCTAGCTCGATGGCTGACATGGTGGCCGGCTTGGCGGCTGGCTTGGTGGCTGCCTCAGTGGCTGGTTTGGTGGCTGGACAGGCCACTTGACCAGTGCTTGGTGCACTCAGGTAGATGAGACACAACTGAATGAATTCATGAGTCACCCCACTGGTAATCAGACTCTTGTGCAACACATTCCATCAGGTTAGCGTGCAACTTTCCCAAGAAATGTGACTTGACATCACAGAGACTATAGAAGGTCGATTGTGTGCTGTCTTCTCTGGTCAGCAGGTGCCAGTTACTCTGTAGACGCCCGAACAGACTTATCTCTGGCGAGCGTGATGTCATGTTGAGGGCATTGAAAACACTACTCAGTATCACTTCACCAATATGATTTTGGCACCTGGACCAGAGCAGTGGCCTCCCTAGTGACACCTCGATGGCAATGCAAGCTGATGTCATATGACCAGTGTTGGATGCTATAGTGACAAAAGCCATATTGATGATTTGGTCGGTGCAGCACTGTTTCTTGCAGCAGATTACATGTTAGTCGGGAAACAATTGCTCCACATGCTTCATTTGTACCTTTCTGTTTTGCTGGCACACCGAGGAGTTTGCGTTGGGCAGAATCCCCAACCACAACTGTGAGACGTTCTTCTACCCGTTATGCATTACTGAGCGTTGGTGTCAGCTTGCTATCCCAGTGTAGAGTACATATGGAAGGTGGTTTCCACTTCTCACATAGCTGGTCACTCAATGACTTCAGCACATGATGGCGTGAGTGATCAGCCATCGTGTAGGACAGAGACACTGCTGATGGATCGCCATCCAACTCTGTGATCAACTCATGCATGAAGGTAGCCCACTGCATCAGTGTCATCCTCAGTCAAGTAGGCAAGTGCCACTAGGCTCGGTCGACTGAGAATGTCGTGCGGTATAAAAATAGTGGTTCTGCTTTTCTTGCGCTGGCAGTTATGTGGAACAGTTTTGCTCATATGAATGGCTTCTTGCTTGTCGTTGTCTGTACTATTGTCACTATCTGACACAGCTGGATCACATTTTAGTCGTTTCTTGTTGAGCCTGGTTGGAATGTGCAGGAAGGTTAGCTGCCACTGTCGCTTCACTAGTGCCATCAGCATGGTATCAAGCACACCGAAAGAAACCAGCCTGTCACTTTTTATGCTGGCCAAGAAAGCAATATCCTCAGGATTCTGAAACAACTCTGCAGCATTTAGGGTCCAAAGTGGAAATGTGGCATCTAGTTTTTTCATAAAAGTATTCTCTGTTTTGATGGAAGCCTCAGTAGAACACCTAGCCCGCGGAATACGCTGTAGTTTCTTGCCTTCCTCGACAAGTGTGATCATCTTGTCACAAGCTCGTTGGTCACTCACCATCGGTATATTGGCCTTATTGTAGAACGGCTGCACCTGCTCCAACACAACCTGAGCTGCTTGAAACTGCGACAGAGTTCCGGTACTTCCAGCAACAGTATGTCTATTGCAGTTATAAATTATGCACCTCAGAATCTGTCGACCACTTGGTAGCTTAGCTCCAGTAATCGTGGCATCGTCATCAGTTATACTGGCGCCCAAACCAAAAATCTGGCACCGTGTTCTTATGCAAGAACCAGAAGCCTTACTGGAATCGGAACTGGATGTGGTAATTTCGGTCAACTACTTCTAACTGTCAAAACAAAATTCTGAATTACATGTACTAAGATTTGGTTAATTGAGGAACGAGCAATTTTCAAAGCAGCGTACCCGAACAACTCAATCTACTATGGAATACATATTTATTCCGGTATTAATCTCACTAGACAATTATTATCAGCAACGTCAGAAAACACTACAACAGAACCCTCTGTCTTCGGCAGTTCATAGAGCCTAGCAATATCAAACAGCTAAATGGTTGTCGCTAGCAATTCCAAGGCGTCGGTAAAGCACAACTCTGTGTGCATGCCTGAGTGGCGGAGACCAACACTGATGCAGTGAAGCAGCAGAGGCGAAGAGGCGAGTACAGCAAAGATCTCTAATGACTATTTATATAATAATTTTTATGATTAGCCTCTACAATTTTTCTATTTTGCAAACATGCGTAGAGTGGCGTTCACATACACCAATAATAGTGCTACCTGACATGGATGAATTCTACCTGGATGCGCCTTTGATGTAAGCATGTAACGCCATCTAGTGACAAAATTGTAAGCTCGTAGTGCATAACAAGGCTAGTTGAATTTTCATAGGCTTTGTTGCCCCCCCTCTACAGCACCAATGATTGCAGTAAAATTTTACAAGTTTTAAAACGGCATACAATGTAACACTTTTATCACTCAGGCAAATAATATTTCAAGAAATCTATACTTTGATGCACCCAAATATCAATGACTACATACATACATATATATATATATATATATATATATATATATATATATATATATCTCTATATATATATATATATATATATATATATATATATTTATATATATATATATATATATATATATATATATATATATATATATATATATAGTAGGTGGGAGCACTCATCATCCACTCACTCGATGTAGTACTGCTCTCGGGTGTCTGCCCTTTCCTCTCCTCCATCCTTCTTTCCTTCCATCCTCTTCTGTCTTTTTTTCCTTCATTCTTTCCTAGTCTTTCTGCCTACGGGCGACTTTACACTCCCTCCTCTAACTTTCTTTCCTTCATTTTTTCCTCTTCCTTCTGCCTTTGGGTGACTCTACGTGAGTGACAAGCCAAATGGTTTCCTGTACACCAGGAAACCATTTACTATGCTGGATGGTAACCATATAACCATCTTTTGGCGCCTGGTTGTTCAGTGGGTAATTACGGTGCTCCAATCGGATTGAGGCGATGAAGGTTTATATCCAAGGGCTGGTTGGGGTTTATTGCTCACGTAATGCCACTCAGGGATGAATGATGCTGGTCACTCTCATCCTAAATGTCAGGGCCAACTTGCCTAGCCTCGGGCTCCTACACTCCTCCTGGGGCAATGTAGGACTGGATGATATATATATATATATATATATATATATATATATATATATATATATATATATTGTTATATAGCCTATGATTTCATCATCCTTTGTGTAATTTTAACGCACAGTATGCTGCATGTTTGATCACGAGCGTGTTCTGCCTCAGTTCCCCCCTTCTACCGTTATAGTAGAGTAAGTCGTCATTTCTGTTATTCAGTGCGGGATTGTCAACTCTTTGTCCCCATGGCTTCATTTGCGCGTCCTTCTTACAAGTTGTATCAAGCTCTGCTGGCCCGTATATAATGAGCTCAGTCTCTGCATCATTGCCACTTTGATCTGCTCCTCATTTTGTTCACATCTCTGTCCTCCCCTGTACAGATATTATTATTGTGAGTGCTCAAGAAATCTCCAAACATCTAGCAGCTGTGTGTAATTTGAGTATAACTGTTGTTGCATTTTTTCTTGTACTGTGTAGCATAAGGTTAATTCTTAGGCCTAGTGATGTCTTTGTGATTAATGTAGGGTTTTATATCAGTCATTTTTGATAATATTTTGTATCTGTAATAATTTATCTTGCATTAACTGAGCATTACCCGGTGTATTTTCATTTTATCAGGGCTGACTTAGATAAATTTACTCTTGCTAATTTCGTGTTAATAGAGGCTATTGCAGTTAACCAAATATTTAACCTGTTTATTTGCCATTACATTATCCTTATGAGTCCTGAATGTTTTGTTGTTAGTTTGAGCATTAAACTTTAACTTGTAATTTTATCTAACTCTTTTGTTTTGAACCTGGAACTTTACGGGACAGTAGTGATTTTTAGTGTTCTCACTTAAAGTGTACATTATCTTTCTCTGTTCCGTAACAATATACATATATATATATATATATATATATATATATATATATATATATATATATATATATATATATATATATATATATATATATATATATATATATATATATATATATATATATATATATATATATATATATATATATATATATATATATATATATATATATATACATACATAGAGAGAGAGAGAGAGAGAGTAGAACCTCTGTCGCAGCTGCCTTAGAGTTTTTTTCATTCCCAGGTGTCCACTAGTGATCTGGTTATGAGACTCATTCAAGATCTCGGACCTCAACTTCTTTGGAATCACCAGTTGCCAATACTTGCTGAGGCCATTGGGTGTCTCCCACTGGCTCTCCAGTAGTCCGCTGTTCAAACGAAGAAGGTCCCACTGACTCCAGTAGCTCTTGGTCGCAGGGCTTATCCTGGAAACTTCTTCACAATATGGTCGCACTGTACTCTGCTGCAGCCACTCTAGCACTGGTGGTAAATATGCATCCTCCATCTGCATCCTCGTCTGGTCTTGTTCATCTGATGCTGGCCCTGTCACTGCAGTACGGCTGCATCTCTTACTATGAGCTTTTTTACTACACTGCTGGCACTCCGGATCTCAAGGCTGACAACTCAGGCAGTCAGCATTGCAATGTACCTGCCCAGGATGGTGCTGCAGCTCACAATTGTGCTGGTCTAGCTTCCCGAGCCAGCGTGCCAATTGTCCTTCCAGATTCTTTGGCGTTTTCAGTCACCTGAATGCCACATGGTCCATCCTGATGATGAAGTAGGTCCCATACAAGTAAGGATGGATGAAATCAAGGTTCTTCATCACTGCCAAGAGCTTCTTATGGGTCACACAGTAGTTCCACTCCGGTGGACTGAGCTTCTTGATGTAATACACCACCACATACTCCTTGTCAGCCTTTTTCTGAGACAATGCTCCACCAATACAACAGTCACTAGCATCACAGTTCAAGATAAATGGCTGACTCTGATCAGGGTACAGCAATACTGGAGAGCTTGCCAACGCATGATTGAGTTCGTTGAATCCTTTCTGAGTCTCTGCTGTCCATGCAAACTTCTGCCTTTTTCCCAACAGCTTGTGCAGAGGTGCAGCCATCATTGCAAAGTCGTTGACAAAACGGCGGTAGTAGGTACACAATCCAAGGAAACTCTGTAGCTCCTTCACACAAGTTGGAACTGGCCAGTTTTCCACAGCTGCCACCTTCTCCAGCTCAGCATGGACGCCGTTCTCGCCTACAATGTGTCCCAAGTACTTTACTTCCTTCTGAACAAGTAGCACTTCTTGGGGTTCAGCTTGAGGTGCACTGTGTGGATCCTGTTCAACACCTCCAACAGCCTCTCCAATTTCTGGTTGAATGCCCGTCCAAACACAATAACATCGTCCGGATAGATGAAAGCCATCTGCCAGTGCAGGCCTTCAAGTACACGGTCCATGAGACGCTCAAAAGTAGCTGGGCCATTGCATAGGCCAAATGGCATCACTTTAAACTGCCATGAACCCCACTCGTATGAAAAGACTGTCTTCTCTGTCCTTCTCTGCAACCTTGACCTGATGATATCCTGCCTTCATGTCTAGGGTGAAGAACCACTTAGCACCTGACAGAGCATTCATGGTGTCATCAGTTCTTGGCAAGGGATATGCGTCCTTCACTGTCACATCATCCAGGGCTCGATAATCTTCACAGCACCTTATTGAGCCATCCTTCTTCCTTACCAGAACCACTGATGATGCCCAAGGACTGCTGAACTTTTCAATAAGTCCTTGACTTTGGAGATTCTCCATCACCATCTCCATTTCTTGCCGTTGGGCCAGTCCCATCCTCCACACTGGCTGTTTAATCTGGTGGTGATCCCCAGTGTCTATACTATGCTCCATCAGATCAATGCACCCCAGGTCTAGGTCTCCAGTGGAGAAGACATCAGCAAACTTCATCAGCAGCTGCCTCAACGTCAGCACTTGTGGGCCATCCAGGCATTGGCAACTCCTTGAGAAAAGGTCTTGTAAGTGCTCTGCCAGATACCCATCATCTTTGACCATGCTCCTTTTACAGGCCTTCCTCTAGTGCCATTCAGGGTTCACCACCTGGCACAGTCCAACAATTTCTCCCTCACTGACCATCATTGGCCACCACAAGCGGCACTTCATCTGCACCTGTTTCCATCAGAGTTCTCCCCACCATCACTCCGGCCTTTGTCTTGCACTGTACATTAGGCTCCACCACCCCTAGACAGCTATCAAAAGAGCCGCTCACCTTACACTGGAACAACAGTTCTGATTTTGTGGGCATGACTGTAGTGCGGAGCTTCCTCACCTACCCACCAGAACTGGTATGTTTGACCGCCATGACGGGAACCGACCTTCCTCGAACCTTCAGCTTCATGGAGCAGAAATCCAGCTCACATCCCATGGACATCAGATAGTCCAGACCCAGAATGCAAAGATCCTCCATCTCGGCCACGTAGACTGGAAGAGTGGCCTCTTGCCCTGTCATTTGAATCCAGACTTCAAGGGGTTCCCTCAGTTCTGCACGAAGCCCAGTTATGCTACACAGTTGTTCTGATGACTCAGGCAGATACCGATGATGTAACACATCAGGCCTCACAGAAGTCTGCTGTGAGGCCGAAACAATCACCAGGGAACACTTCTTTCCATCTATCCTTCTGTCTATTCGCAAACTGTCGATTGCAGTTCTCTTGCACATTCTTGGTGGTGGGGCAATTTGGGAAAAGCCAGCTGGTGGTTGCCCCTTAACACGAGCCTCTACTACTTTTCCACTTCTTTCTGGTCTTCTGCAGCCTTCTTCTTAGCATCCTTTTTCTTCTTTGGACACCCAGAACTGAAGTGCCCTACCTTGCTACATGTCCAACATGCTTTTGTTACAACTGAAGATTTCGTTGCACTGCTCTGTTTTTGTTCCTTCTTCCATTTGTGACAATCCTTCTTCTTGTGCCCCAACTTCCCACAAAACCAGCAGCCTCCTCCGTTCTTCTCCTGTTCCCTCTTCCACTTGTAGCAATCTTCTTTTCTGTGTCCTGGATTTTCACGATACCAGCAACTTCCTACAAATTTTTCCATTTCACATACCTGCCCCTTCCTTGCCTTGAATCCTACACTACGACCTGCCTGAAAAGTGGATGGTCTGGACCCGACATAGGACTCAGATTCTTGAGCCATGATTAGTGCTTCTTGCATGCTTCTTGGTTGTGCTTGCTTCACTTGCACTGTCAACTCTGCACTATCAAGAGCATCGATGAATTGGTTCCACAGAATGGCCAACAGGTTAGGTGCTGCTCCAGGGTATGCCTTGTACGCCATACTCTCCAGGTCATGAACAAGCTGTTGTAGGGATTCTCCTCGAGCCCATACACGGCTCTCGAATCTTGCTCTGTAAACCTCAGTCTGCTACATGGTTCCATATCTGCGCTCCGGCACTTCTACTAGGGACTGATAACTGTTCCTCTCCATCACTGACATCTGGCCCAAAATTTCTACTCCAGCACCATTAAGGCTAGTAGCAAGTTGCACTGCCCTCTGCCTATCATCCCAACCATTCTGATCCGTAAGTAAAACAAACTGTGCACGGTAAGCTTCCCAAGATACTCTAACATCAAATTCCTGAGGTTTCTTTTTAATTGGACCCCCACTATAGCCATGAATTTCACTAGTTTGGGGCCTAAAAACTGGGGCATCATAATTAAGTCCAGGACTTAAAACTCCTACATTTTCATTGTTCAACCGTGTAATGCTACTTTTAAATGCTTGGGATCCGTCAAGATTCACCATACACTGTCCATTCTTTTCTTATACTCCCTGTACACTAACCTGAGGCTCAGCAGTGCAATATTTCTCACTAATTATCTTCACATGGTCGACTACATGCTTCAACTGGTTGTCTACATGCTGTCTGCACTCCATCACTATTTCCTTACTACTTGTCTTTAACTCGTCGTCTACTTACTTCAGGTGGTCGTCTACATGCTATCTGCATTCCATCACGCTAATGCTTACTTCATACTTCTGCTGCTCCTAAATGGTTCGACCACAATTGTGCTAGAATAACAGAACATAAAACAATAGCCTATAATACTTATACAAGGCCAAAACCAAAGATGCCTTTAACTATCATTGAAATATCAGAAACCATGCAAAACTATTATCAATCTTTCTAAATCAAACTTTCTACATAGACAGGCTTACAAACTACTAAACAACCCAAATGATAACAAAATATTCTGGTAAACCCTTAATTCATTGAAAACTAACTTCACTAACACCACTTTCTTTCCCCCATTACAGTCCCCTAATGGAAATCTAGTATTTGACCAACGTGGAAAAGCCAAACTTCTTGTTGACATTTTTTTCAACAAACTCAACTCTAAATACAGAAAATCACAATATTCCTGTACTTGATTTTGAATCCCTCCAAATACCTTCTTTCATGATTCACACTAGATACGTACAATCTGTATTACAGAATCTCTCAGCAGACAAAGCTACTGGTCCAGATTAAATTCCTTCAATCAATCAATCAGTCAATCATTTCCTGTGGCTCCCCACGGGATGTATAGGGCCTCGATGAACTGTCTTCACCATTATTTGTCTTTTGCCATCTCCTTCGGGTCCCACCAACACTCCTCTCCTGCTCTTTTCATTGTCCTCAACCAGGTTTCCCTAGGCCTACCTCTACCTCTTCTTCCTCTAGCAGTCCACTGTAGTACATCCTGTATTAAACTGCCTTCTTTTCTATATATGTTCCCCAGCCACTTCCAGCTAGACAGTCTCACATATTCATCAACTGGTTCCACTCTCGAAATATCCCTTACTCTTTCATTTGTAACTCTGTCTTGCCACTGTAACCCAAGAATCCTTCTCAGTACTTTATTTTCAAATCCTAATACTTTCTGATCTGTTGCAATTGTACTGTACCATGACCCATGCCCATAAATTAAAATTGGTTTAACCATGGACTTGTAAATTTTGACTTTAGTATGCATCGAAACCATATTATTATTCCAAACAGATTTCAACATTCCAACAACTCGCCAAGCCAGTGTAATCCTCTCCTCAATTTCATTGTTTAATGATCCATTAGATGATACAGTCATTCCCAGATATTTAAAATTTTCAACACTCTTCACGACATTATTCCCAATTATACAATTCATTGGGTTCTCCACATCCATATTAATAATTTCAGTCTTTCCACAGTTTATTACCAATCCCACTTTTTCTCCTTCCTCCACCAGACAATCAAGCACCCTCTGCATTTCGTAAATACTTCCGCAAATCAGTACAATATCATCAGCACAGTCCAAATCCATCAGCTTCTTATTTTCTTTCCAGCTAATTCCTGCACCTGTTCTCCTTACAATCTTTCTCATAACATAATCCATATCCAAAACAAACAGCAATGGCGAAAGACCTCCTCCTTGAATCATTCCTGACCTAGCTTCAAATGGATCACTCAAAGAACCACCCACCATTACCTTACAAAAAGTACCTTCATGCAGGCTTCTAATAATATTTACGAACTTTTCTGGTAAACCACAGAATCTCATAATTTTCAACATAGCTCCACGTGAAACACTATCAAACGCCTTTTCAAAATCCACAAAACACATACCAAGTGGCATTTTCATCTCATTAGCTTGTTGCATTAGATGCCTTACAATACAAGTTCCTTCAATAGTACTTAAAAATTGCTCCTCAGTGCTGGCTTCTATATTTGCAAAATTTTTCCCCTTATGCATCCGTACCTCAAGTTTTCCAGTCTCTTGGAAAGAAGCAAATATCCATCCCGTTCCTAAAAAGGGGGCAACTTCTGATCCATCAAACTGTAGACCAATTGCAATAACTTACATTCTTGGTAAAGTTTTTGAGACACTAATTAACAAACACATAATCAGGCATCTAGAAATCAATAAATTAATAATCGGCAGTATGGATTTAGACAAGAACGTTCAATTGTAGACATTCTTTGCCTTCTTACCCATCAGATTAACAAAACAATAGACCAACACGGTGAGACACACACAATATATATCAAAAACATTTGACAGAGTATGGCACCGGGCCTTGTTGTCTACGATGTCACATTATGGCTTTGCATCACTGGTTCCTCTAATTTCGTCTTACCTTCATAATAGAAAAATGCGGGTCATGGTAGATGGAATTTATTCTCAGTTTCATTCCATAAATGTTGGCGTACCTCAGGGATCAGTTTTGGCGCCAATCCTCTTTCTCATTCATATAAATGACCTATCTGTCACTCACAACCCAATGCACTCTTATGCTGATGACACGACCCTTCATAGTTCTTTCACATTTAGTACCTCCTTTACACAATTTGATATTATAAATTTCCTAATAAACACAGCAATTTCTCTGAACCAGGATCTTTCTAAAATTAATCAATGGAGACAAACAAATCTGGTCTCATGTAATGCTCAGAAAACTAAATACATTAATTTCTCCAACAGAAAGAATCCCTCAGACTCACATAATTTTAAATGATGTCAATATTCCCATATCCACTACAACTGATATCCTAGGTGTTACTCTAAACCCCAGCCCAAACTGGACAGCTTATGTTAAATCCCTTGCTAAAAATGCTTCCCAAAATTGGGCCTTACGACAGAGTTCAAGAGTTCTTCACTGACGAGCAGATGACCACAATATATAAAAGTCATGTGAGTTCTCTGATCGAATACTGTTCACCACTGTGGAGTGGATGTGGAGCGGTTGCATTGAGGCAGTTGGACGAAATTCAAAATAAAGCCATTAGATTAATCAATAATTCTGCCATTACGCAGGACCTTCCTCCATTATCAGTACGTACCGATGTTGCTTCTTTAGCATTATTTTATCGATATTTTTACTGTAAGTGCTCTGATGAACTAGCTTCAATTGTGCCTCCCCTTCACATTTTCTCCCGAAATACTCGGGCAGCTGGGAGTGCCCATGAACTCACACTCTTTCCCCCGCAATGCAGAACCTCTGCTTATCAAAATTCATTTATCCCTAGAACTACTACTCCCTGGAATTCACTTCCTGGGAGTTGTTTCCCACAAACATTAAATCCACTTCAATTTAAATCCGGTTGTTATAAAAATTTTATGAATGGAGGATGCCCTTAGGTACAAGGACTTATTTTTTTTTATTTTTTTTTTTCCTTCCTCCATTCATTATCTCTCTCTCTCTCTCTCTCTCTCTCTCTCTCTCTCTCTCTCTCTCTCTCTCTCTCTAAAATCTACTTCCTCCTTAATGCGGTGACGTAATTTTTTCCACCACCAGACGCTTTTCAGAAAGAGTCTCTAGTAATGGAGGGGTTAATGATGACCATATTTAACCCCTTTAGTTCGACAGGGCTCTCCTACCCTGAATAAAACCGTGTAATGGTGACACCTGTATAACCACTTGGATCAATTAGCTGACTATACAAACGTCCCTTAACTTCCCTGACCATATAAACGTTCCTTAACTACCTTGACTATACAAAGGTCCCTTAACTACCCTGATTATACAAACGTTCATTAACTACCCTGACTATACAAACGTTCCTTAACTACCCTGACTATACAAACGTCCCTTAACTACCCTGTCTATACAAACGTTCCTTATTTACCCTGACTATACAAACGTTCCTTAATTACCCTGACTATACAAACGTTCCTTAACTACCCTGCCTATACAAATGTTCCTTAACTACCCTGACTATACAAACGTTCCTTAACTACTCTAAGTATACAAACGTTCCTTAACTACTCTAAGCGTACAAACGTTCCGTAACTACCCTGACTATACAAATGTCCCTTAACTGCTTACTTGTCCCCAGAAAGGAGGCTGGTGAACTGAAAGAGAAAGGCAACTCCAGTCTGCTGTCCACTGGGTTCATGTTGCAGATCAACCTGAGGCCGCAACAACAGTAGCAACCAGAGCCGGGAGTGCTTTGTTTTCAGATCCGTCAAAGTTTTCGAATTTTCCCATCATTTGGCAAAATTTACCCCCTCCCTCCCCCCGTTTCCTTGCTCCTTGTTGTCCTGAGGGGCTTCGGACGCATCGACTGGGACTTGATGTGCGGGGGAGCCACAGCAGGGTACTTTAATGATCTCCATGGTGTGTGTAAGTTTGGTTGCTGGGTGAATGCCGCACTTGCGTCTCCACTCTGTTCTGCCCTCTCCCCTCTCCTTAGGTCCCTGCTGCTCCCTCAGCTAATTTTGCAAGGCTCTTTTCTTCTATTGTTGCTTCTTCCTTCCTTCTTTTTCTCCTGTCCTCTCTATTCTGTCTTTGGCTTTAAATAGAGTGGAATTTTCCACATTCATCTAAATCTCATCAACGACCCTTAGCATGTTGCAACAGAAAGGTTTAGGGTGTCATGCCCGCGGGCTGTTGGTCTGGCCAAGTGTAGTGATCATAATGGTTTGGCACCATCCCAGTGTGTGACCTCTGGGGAGGAGGACCTCTGTGGAGAAGAACGTCTGTGGAGGAGGAACTGTTACTAAGCTGTAGTTTTCGGGTTTGGAGGTGCTGTTTCTTAGTGGTAGGACTCTCGGCCAATAGCCGGTGGCCCATCATTGTGTTGAGAGACTTTGCTCTCCCACACGGTGTTGCTATCCCTTCTTGGGTACAGTAGGGAGTGCATGCTTGGAGCTTCGTCTATGCTTAGGTTGTTGGGCGGGCCTCTGGACACCAGGTTCTGCCCAAACAATCCTTTCTTTTCGACGGTCATGTTGAGCCTTTTCTTTCTTATGCAAATGATGAAAATTGTTTCTGGTTCCCCCTCCCCCGGCTCTGCCGATGTTTTGACCCCAGTGACGACCCTGGCTTCTCTTCCTGATACTTCTCTGGCTCTTTCCACTGTTTCCCAACCTGTTTCATCCTGCTAACCTTCACCATCTCCTGCCCCACAGTTCCTTACATCTACAACACAGTCCACCTGTTCATCTTCCATAGTAGCTTTTGAACCTTATTTGCCTCCACCCCCTCGTCCATCTACCCGTCCTGTTTCTTTGGAGTCCTCGTCCTGTCCCCATACTGCTTCACAACTCACTAACCCTGTCCTGGCCATCTCTCTTTTTGGACCCCAGGACTAGTCTCAATATTTTAACATCACTTCTCAAACAGGTGCCCTCTCGCTTTATCTCTCACTGTTATGACAGGTAGGCTTCGATATTACATGCTCTGTTCAACTCAATGGCTCTCTTCTTCAAAAGGTACAAAACGCTGCTCAAGCACAAAAGTTACTTATCTTTTGGCAGTAGAAACTTTGCTGACTGCTCTGAAAATATCAGATTCATTCTCTCTGAACAAAGCCACCAAATACTTTCAATTCACTACTAGATGATCCCTCCCCATGGACGCTGCCAATAACAACCAAACATTTCCAAGATTGTATTTAAATCTCGAGATCTTCCATCCTCCATTATCATCTGGGCACAGTCATTCCTGTTAAGGAATGTTCCTCCCCGTCGTCAGTGCACTTCCTGCTGGCGTTTTGGTTATCCAACAAATTAATGCTAATCACAGGCTGTATGCCCCAGCTGTTCACAGGTTGGACTCTCTGAGTCCACATGTACATCGACCTTCCAGTCCTGTCCGAACTGTTGGGGGGGGTGCATCATACACCCTCCTACAGAAAATTCCCTGCTTATATTATTGAGGCCAAAGTGTCCCATATCCGATGGAAAACGACTTTCCCTTAGAAAAGCCCATCAACAAGCACGTCACTTGGGGCACTCCCCTGGCATCTCATATGCATGCTTGGCCCAACCCACTCCTAAATCACAGGTTCCAGCTCATCTAGTGTCTCTACTTCTGTACCTCTCTCCAAATCTTTCGCTGCTTTTGCCTCTCTTCCTGATCCCTCTTCCTCTTTTCCCACTCTTGATAGTTCTGCTCCCTCTACCCCACCTCCTTCCCATACAATATACTCACGTTCTTCTCCTCCCTCACCTTCTACCCGAGCTAGTAAACGTAAACACGTACTGTTGTATCCAATATATTACCAATATACTGGGAATCGAACCCACAGTGGGGACAGAGGGACAGGATACAAAATGTTGACAATGTGAAATAACTTTCATCTGGTCTTGGCGTAATGGATTGCTGCCTGGCTCTCACAAGAGAGTCCCGGGTTCGATTCCCGGCATGATGGTAATATACTGGATGATTTTTCCTGTGCAAAGTACAGATTTCTCTCTTCATGCTGCTATATCCTCTCATTCTCATATTCCTGGTCTCTCTCTCAGTTCCTCTATTGCCCAGCTTATCTAGTGTTCTCCCTCCTCCAAACAACAGCGCCATAATGCTATGTCACCAGCTCGCACTCAGCCTTTGTCCTCTCCTATGGAAGCAAACTCCCTGCTAAGTATCATTAATTATCTTCATGCTACCTCTTTCTTACCTACACTTGTCCCTACAGAACTACATTTAATCCTTCCCCACTCCCTCCTACTTCCATGCTTCCTACCTCTTCTCAGCCTCCCCCTCCCATTCCTTCTACCTCTCCTGCACCTCCTCCTCCCTCCTCTTCTGTTTCCCTTTCTTCCTATATCCAGCCACCCACCGCTTCTGTTATCACTACGCCCAACATATCTCCCCTAATCTCTTCCGTTCTTGATTTATCGATGTCTCCTGGATTCTCTGCCCCTCAACACTTTAAGCAATCTCTACGCTCCTCCAACACTTGATTCTCCATTTTGTCATGATACTTCTTCAGTGGAATATTAGAGGCTTCCGTACCCGTCGTAAGGACATTCCTTTCCTTATTGCCTCCCATAATCATTTTACCTCCCTTCAAGAACCATTCTTCGTACTTTCTCAGTCCCTGTTCCTGGCTATATTTTTCTTGGATCCCCTTCTTCATATGACACTACCCTCCTTATCTGCAATGATGTCCCAGTAGAACTTCTTTCAGTTTTTTCTCTTATTCCTCATACTCTGGCTCCATCCATAAGGCTAAAAGTTCTGGGTGGGGGGACTATGTTTTTTTAATTTCTGAAAATACACCTGTTGCAGCAGTTTAGTCCCAACTTAATAGAATATCAAGCCGTTGGGCTCCTCTGATCACCCCTTATTACCTTAACCTGTCCTATCTGTCCAGTACGGACTGCGAACCCTCCAAAGAAATGTCGTCTTTGGCACTTTGGAGCTGCAGATTGGGAGGCCCTCAGGCAGTACTTCTTTAATTTTCCTTGGAATGATCATTGCTTCCATGACCGGGAGCCATCTGAGTGTGCCTTGCGCATTACGGAGGTTATTCTCTCGGGCATGGAAGCATACATTCCCTTCTCATATCTTTTGACTAATGCAAGAAAACCTTGGTTTAATCATGCATGTTCTAATGCTATCCACAAGAAGGAGAAGGCTTATAAAAATACCTGACCCAACCCATCCCTGAATCACATCTTTTTTATGTTTCTGCCTGGAATCGTGCTAAGGCTACTCGTCGCTCTGTTTAAAATAATTTCATCCGTACTAAATACTCTCAATACTCCAACTCGAATTCTTCCCGCTCCTTCTGGCACCTTTGCAAAAAACCATTCCAACAACTTTAGTCATCATCCTTCCCTTCTCTTTTCTATTCTGATGGCTCTGTAGCTATTTCTTCTACTGATAAAGCAGATCTCTTCACTCAGACTTTCTCCTCCAATTCTACCTTAGACGATTCCAGTGCTGTTCCTCCATCACTTCCCACCTCAGACTTCCTCATGGCTGACATTAAAATTTCTTCAGCTGATGTATTTTCTGCCATCACTGGACTCAGTACTAACAAGGCATATGGGCCTGGTGGAGTCCCTCCTGTTGTCCTCAAGAACTGTGCTTCGGTGCTTACACCCTGCCTAGGTAAACTCTTTCGTCTTTGTCTTTCAACTTGTACCTTTCCTTCTTGCTGGAAGTTTGCTCTCATTCAGCCAGTCCCAAAGTAGGGTGACCATTTCCAACCCTCTGACTATCGTCCAATTGCTTTAACATCCTGTGTCTCGAAAGTTTTCGAGTCAATTCTTAATAGACAAATTTTAAAGCTTCTTTCCTATCACAACCTTCTTTCTGATCGTCAGTATGGGTTCCGTCTGGGGCGCTCGACTGGCGATCTTCTCACCTACCTTTCAGACTCCTGCATGGTCATCCTCCTTTCGGGACTTTGGCGAAAGCTTTGCCATTGCACTTGATATCTCAAAGGCTTTCGATTGAGTCTGGCATAAATCTTTAATTTCCAAACTACCCTTTTACGGTTCCTATCCTTCTATCTGTTCCTTCATCTATAGCTTTCTTTCTGGTTGTTCTATACCCGCTGTTGTAGACGCCCATCGTTCTTCTCCTAGATCTATCAACAGTGGTGTTCCTCAGGACTCTGTCCTATCACCAACTCTCTTCCTTTTATTCATCAATGACCATCAAGCTGTATATCTAACCCTATCCACTCGTATGCTGATGATTCCATCCGTCACCTTTCCATTTGGTTCCCGCAACGTCCATCTCGGCAGCTACTTCAACAAAAAGGGATGAGGGTATGGCATACCTAATGTCTGACTTGGTTCGCATCTCTGACTGGGGTAAAAATAATCTTGTTTTTAGTGCATCAAAAACTCAGTTTTTTCTCCTATCAACCCGACACAATTGTCCACAGGAGTACCACTAATGTTTAATAATATTCAGCTTAATCCTGCATCATCCTTGAACAAGCTTGTGGTTTCATTCACTCGGGACTTATCTTGGAAAGATCATATTGCATCTCTTGTAAAATCTGCTCCCAAGAGATTAGGTGTGCTAAGACGACTCCGTACCTTCTTTACCCCTGCACAGTTGTTGGCTTTATGTAAGGGTTTTATTCACCCTTGTTTAGAATACAACTCCCATGTGTGGTGAAGTTCCCCACAAACAGCTCTTGTCAATAGGGCGGAGTCAAAGGCTTTTTGTCTCATCAACTCTCCTCTTCTTACTGGCTCCCTTCAACCTCTGTCTCTTGGCCGCACTGTTGCATCTTTATCTCTTTTCTGTCGTTACTTTCATGGACACTGCTCCTCTGAACTGTTTGCTTGGATCTCTCCACCTCTACGACGGGTGCGTAGCACCCGTCTGGCAACAAACTCTCATCCCTTTTCTGTCCAACTCTCTAATGCAAGAGTTAACAGTTACTCCCAGTCCTACATTTATGCAACAGGTCAACTCTGGAACTCCCTCTGTCTGTATTTCGAGTGTTTCAAACGCAGTGTGTCCAGGCATCTCGAAATGAACGGATCTTGATTTTGGCTCTGTTTTGTAATGTTTTTGTTTTTTCTTGAAGGGAACGGTTTGCGGGCTCTGTCCATTGGTTCATTCTTTCTTGCATTAAAAAAAAAAAAAAAAATCCCACCCCAGAGTCAGGCTCTTCATATCAATATCCGGTTTGTGGCTGATTCTTCCTTAGTTGCAGATGCCTTAGGTAATTATTTTAGTCTTAAGTCTCATCTCTCTCCAAAATTTCATCGCCTTAAATCTGACTCTGGATCCGTATCAATTTGTTTCTTGTCAGCTGAGGGAATTCTTAATATTCCACTCTCTCCTTATGAATCGTCGTTTTCACTTAAAACCTGTACAAATGCAAGTGTAGGACTTGATGGCGTTCATCATAGTATGTTAAAACATTTTTCCCCACAAGCCACGTCCTTTCCCTAGGCCCTCAAAAATTAATTTTGACCTGAAAGTTTTTTTTCCCTCTAAATTGGTATATAGCAATCATCCTCCCGTGTCTTAAACCTGGTAAACCTGGTCACCATCCTCAATCTTTCCGTCCCATAGCCCTGACTACTTGTTTATCCAAACTGCTTGAACGGATGGTCAATACTCGACTCATGTGGCACCTTGAATCCCGTTGTCTTCTTTCCTCCTAACAGTTGGGTATCGCAAGACACGCAGCACCTTAGAGCCTCTCCTAGAGTCGAATATTTTATCCGCTCTGCTTTTTTCACTTCGCCATTCTGTCAGTTTTATCTTTTCTTACTTAGAAAAAATGGATACTGCACGAAGGTATTATCATCGTTTTCCTCGTTCCTTTGGTCTGCATGGTCACAAAACTGTTTTTCTTCCTAAGTTTCCTTCCCTCTGAACCTTTCATGTCCGTCTAAGAGATCACCTTTCCCGTGCCTTTCCCCAACATAAAGGTGTCCTACAAGGCTGCGTCTCTAGTAATACCCTTTTTCTTATACTGCCCCTGTTTTGGCCTCTCTGTATGCTAATGACTGCTAATTACACTGCAGATTCACACCTGCCTCGTCTCCAATCTCTTCTTCATTCCGCCATCGATGCTGCCACCACGTGGGCTACTACTCATGGTTTTCGTTTTTGTACCTCTAAATCCTGTGCAATAACGTTTACGCGTTCACGAACCATACCACAGCCTTCTCTGTACTTATATAACATCCCTTTTCCCTACCGATCCTCTACCACATTTGACTCTCGGCGAAATTGGAATGCGCTTATTTCTTCCCTCAAGTCTTCTACTCTTCATCGTCTTCATTTGCTGCAGACGTTGTCTCACCTTTCAAGGGGTGCTGATTGTGTCACACTTCTTCGTCTTCACTCTGTCCTTATTCTTTCCAAACTTGATTATGGTTGTCAGGTCTATTATTCTGCCTCCACTCGCACTCTTTTAAGGCTAGATTCTGTTCATTGTACTGGTCTTCATTTAGCTCTTGGTGCGTTTCGGTCGACTCCCGTTACAACTCTTTGTACTGAATTAGGCATTTCCCCCTCCCCCTCTTATCATCTTTCTCTTCTCATTATCAGGTCCTATACACGTCTACTTCAGTCTCCTACAAATGTCACTCCGTCCGCCAGCCTTCTTCAACGCTCTTTTCCTCGGTCTCCCATCTTCTTCCATTCCCCCTTCGGGTCCCCACTCTTCTTCAGTCTGTTGATTTTACCTTTCCTCCTGTTCCTCCACTTCGTCCAGTTTCCTTCTCACCTTGGCTTCTGCCTCCTGCTGTGATCTGCCCTTCATTTCTCCCTTGTTCTAAGTCTTTTTTTCCGCCAGATACTCTACGCTTCCTTTTTCTAGACTATATGTCCTGTCGCTCTTCTGCCACGCATATCTTTACTGACGGCTCTAAGTTTCGTCATGGTGTCGGGTGTTCCCTGACTCCTCCCAAAGTACACTTCCTTCTGTTGCAAGTATCTTCACTGCAGAACTGTATGCTATTCTTCTTGCTCTGAAGTCTCTTCCTAGGTTCTCCTCCTCCACCTTTGTTAATTCACCCATTCACTCAGTGAGCTCACTTCCTTACACACCACACCTTCACATCACCCAAATACAGAAGTGGCTGTTCCGCCTTTTTCTTCAGCAAAAGTCAGTTCGCTTCTGCTGGGTTCCTAGCCATATTGGGATTACAGGTAACGAACAAGCTGACTCATTGCCATGCTCTGCTGCTTCCTCCTTAGGTCCTCCCTCCGCCCCATTCCTGCCTTTGATTGTTTCCCTCTTCTAACCCGCCTCTTCCATGATCGTTGGCAATCCTCGTGGAACCAACAGGTTGACAACAAACTTAACAGTGTTAAACCCCCTGTTATTCCCTGGTACACATCAACCCACCCCAGTCGTCGATGGGAGACAATCCTTGTTCGTCTTCGCTTGAGTCATACCCGCCACACCCATGGTCATTTAATGAGCCATGACCCTCAGCCCGTCTGTTCACACTGTAACTGCCCCATGACTATCCGTCACCTTTTTCTTGATTGCTCGTCTACATTCCCACACCTTGTCTCAGCTTCCTCTTCCTATCCTCACCACGTCGGTCCCCACAGCTTACTGATTTCCTAGGTGACTCTCCCACTGTTTCTATTTCCAGTATTATATCTTTTCTTACTGCACTTCATATCATACATAAATATAATTATTTACCCAGCTCCCTTCTGCCTTAGTGCCAAATAGCCATTTTATGGCTTGGAGCAGTTCTTTATTGTTCCTTCCTTCCTTCCTTGGCAAAATTTATGTTAATCTCTCTCTCTCTCTCTCTCTCTCTCTCTCTCTCTCTCTCTCTCTCTCTCTCTCTCTCTCTCTCTCTCTCTCAACCACCGGACTATTTTTGCTTAACTTAAGGATCTGTATCAATGAATGGGCTAGTTAAGGATCGATCAAACCCTCCATTTCAGAAAGTCTCTCTTCAGCTGAATTAAGTCGTCTGGAAATAACAAGAATAAACAGAACAATCGGAGTGAAAGGATTAATTTAAGTACCAGTGTTTATGTGAAAAAGTTACGCCTTGTTAAGCGATAAACCAAGGTACGTATTAACACCCTTATGTTTGGGACAACTCTAGTATTTCTTTCCAACTCACGCCAGACGGTTTTATTCAGCTGAGAGTGAGTCATGGGAGCCCGAGAGTGTTAATAATCTTAGCCAGTGTCTGCGATGGACAAAGCAATTTATTATTAGCGGGAAACGCGTTGTTTTGAATTTTGCAGTTTCAGTATCCACTCTGGTTGCTTAGTAGGTGTATGAGTGATGACAAACGTTACTTACAACCACTATAATATACACTTTAATATATATTCAGATATTGGAAGTGAAGTGGTTGGTAGGTCTATCTATCTATCTATTGCCAGACGCCTCAATCCCGTTCGGGGTGGCCACAAACAAATCGCCTCCACGTCGCCCTGTCCCCCTCCATTTCACTGCCCTGCTCCCAACTCACACCCCCCTCTCTCATATACTTCTCCACACCATCCCCTCATCTCATCCTCGGCCTCCCCCTCCCTCTCCCCACCTCCACCTCACTCACAAACACTCTCTTCGTCAGTCTTTCACCCTCCATCCTCTCCATATGGCCAAACCACCTCAGTGTATTACTCCTAACGCTTCCTATCACATCCACATCCACACCACAACGCTCCTTTATATCCTCATTTGTCAGCCTGTCCCTCCATGTGACTCCACAGGCTCATCTTAAATAACTCATTTCCACTGCTCTCACTCTTGACTTGTGCCCTTCCAACAATGTTCAAGCTTCACTTCCATACGTTAGAGTTGGTATCACAATACTGTCATGTAGTAACTTTTTCACTTCCATGTTCACTTCCCTGCTTCTTATCACTGTTTTCAAGGAACTAGCAACCTTTCTTCCCTGCTGTACCCTTTCAAGCACTTCACCCTCCAAACGTCCATCCTTACTCATCACACTACTCAAGTACTTAAACGTACCCACATTTTCCAATTCCTCACCAATCAACCTTGCTGTACATTCGCTGACTCCACCTCTCTCAAAGACCATCGCTTTACTCTTCCCTATATTCACCTTTAGATTCCGTTTGTTACACACTCTCCCAAACTCATCCACCAAGTCTTGCAGCTGCTCTTGGTCTTCACTCAACAACACAGTATCATCTGCAAACAACAGTACAGGGAGTTTCCAAACACTGCCCTTTCTCACCAGGGCCACTCCAACATCCACCTTACCTTGTACCTCTTTTATTACCCCATCCATATACAAATTGAACAACCATGGAGACATGACACATCCCTGTTTCAACCCAACCTTCAAAGAGAAAAATTCACTCAGTTCACCATCGACACGCATTGCAGCCTTAGCACCATCATACATACTCATCACAGCATTCAACAACTTCCCATCTTTTTTTTCTTTTTTTTTTTTTTTTATGTGTCTGACTCTGGGCATAGGCTTCACAGCCTGCTCTCAAGGCCCAGTAGCCCTCTTACATACCATACACCTCTCTGCATGTCACCACTTCGGCGCTAACACCCACCGTCCATACTGAATACATGCTAGGGCTGTCTCATACAGGACTGGTGTATTGGTATTAGTGGGGGTACTTTTATGACATGTCGGCGGGTCATCTGGTAGATCAGGAAAGTCTGCTATTACGATAATCAAATCCTTAAACTGTTCCCTGCCCCAGTCAGGATTCGAGCCTGGGTCCATCAGGACTGCAGGCCGTCTCTCTACCGATTCAAGCCACCGCCTCCATATATTCTTAATACTTTCCACAATCCTTGTCTATCCACCCTGTCATCTGCTTTCTCCAAATCCATGAAAGCCGCATACAACTTCTTTCCCTTCTCTAGAAACTTTTCCACTAAAGATCTAAGATTAAATATCTGATATATACAACCTCTTCCCTTCCTAAAACCTCCCAGTTCTTCTCCAACTAATTCCTCTGTTCTTTCTCTAACTCTGTCAATAAGTGTCCTACCATACACTTTTCCTATTATACTAAGAAGACAAATGCCCCTATGATTACCACACACTTCTTTTTCCCTTTTTCCTTTGTACAAGGGAATAATTATACCTGACTTCCAATCCTCTGGGACTCTACCTTCCTCCCAGGCCAATCTACACATCTTCCACATCCATTCTACTACTATCTCTCCCCCATGCTTCAGCATTGCACCACACACTCCATCAATTCCTGGGGCTTTCCCCAGTTTAACTTTCTTCATTGCTTTCACAACTTCTATCCTACTGATTTCTTCCTGTCTTCCCACCTCCCTCCTTCTCCCAGCCATTCCCCAGCCACTTATACTCGCATTACTTCCATCCTCTATGTTCAACACTTCCTTAAAGCGTTCTCTCCATCTGCTCACTTTTTCTCCCTTCTCCACTAGTAATCTACCATTTTTATCTTTCACTCCCCTGCTAACTTCATTTCCACCTGTCTTACTCTTTTCACCTCTTTCCAGAACATTTTCTTACAGTCCCTTCACTTTACACTCAAATTCCTTCCAAATTCCTCATCCACTCTCTTCTTATTCTCTCTTACTAATCTTTTCACCTCTTTCTTTCTACATATAACTCTCTCTTCCGCCTCCCAACTTCTTCCACGCCCCTATTTCTCATCCATTCATTTTATGCTTTCTTCTTTTGTGCCACAGCCTGTCTCACCTCTACATTCCACCACGCTGTTCCTTGCACCCCCCTCCGTCTTCTCTTCATCCCACACACCACATCACATGCTGCACATAATTATTTCTTCTTTGAATATCCTGTACACACCTTCCACGTCCGCCATCTGCTCCAATTTATATTTGCCCAGTCGTTCCACCACTTCTCTCTTATACTCTGCCTTTTTCTCATCCTCTTGTAACCTTCCCACTCTCCTTACAAATACTCCTTCTTTCCGTCCTTCCCTTCCCTTGGTAGGTATACGGGTGAAAACAAACGCATAAAAAAATCTAATACACTTCATACTCATTCCAGTTTGGCGATAAAGTGTATCGATCTTGTATGATTTCAGGCATGTATACAAGCAATCTTATAACACAGCTTAAGCCTAAGGAAGTCTATAAATACATCACCAGGGTATTTTTAGAGGTGCTCTGCTGCCTGAGAGAGGACCTAGCTCAGCAAAAGAGAGAGCCTAACCAAACAAAAGGATATCAGAGAAATGGAGGTAGTCATTAGTTACTTGAGAACCTAGCCAATCAAAAGCATATCAGAAGCACATAACACACACACACACACACACACACACACACACACACCAAAGCCTAACAAACAAGGCCTGTTGTAGACTTGGCTTACATATTTTCTAAATATTATTTAAGCAGGCTTAAAAAACAGCTTGAATCCGACCTTCAGTAAATATTGTTTATATACTGTATGGGTAAGCTATCATACACTCGTACACCTTAAGGTTTAAGCATTACCAATTCATTTGTGAAGCATTTGTAAGGTATATACATTATAAAGCACACTGACATTGACTTTAAGGAGGTACAGCCTAAATTTTATCATTCATGGCGATATTTAAACATTACAAGTACCACCAGTTCATAACTTCATACATAATCAAAACGTTAATGGTACCATAAAACCTGTACATTTAGCCAATTTTTCAGCTTTCGACTGTAAAGGTGGTGGTGTTTGTATGAGCTACTCCAAAGCTATTGTGGCGTTATAAGGTTGGGGTCACCACTGTGTCATTTTTGGTTATGGGGACATATATTTGACTAAGTGTTACACCAAGGCAAATGGTTAGGATAAATAAAAGCCAATATGTCGGGCAGAAATAGACAGGTAGTGATTATTGACTTGGAACAATACAGCGTTATTGCATGGTTTCAAAATAGTAAAAGGCCATTACATTACAGCATGTGTAGATCAATTACATGAATAAATAGTTACAGACTAAGAATATGAATAATGAATTTAGTGAGAAGAGGGAGTGCCAGGCTGTTGTGTTTATGTGTATCGTATATGTAAAGTTGTACCATGTGGCCAGATTTTACCAGGAGAGATGGAGAGCAAGGCAGGTAGTAGCCGGGTGAAGTTCTGAGTGGAAAGAAGGGCGAGCGAGGTCACCCGCTCAGTTTCAAGCCCCCTAATGAGGTAGGCTGAGTACCGGTAGGCCTAGGTCGCCTGAATAGGCAAATTTGATTGGTTTAGGCACCACTACAGGATGAGAAATCGAATATTATTGGTGGTGGCACAAGTAGCCATGTTAACTCCGAGAACAAGGTGGGGAGAAGCCACGAGGGAAGGAAACCATGTGTGTGAGTGAAATGCGAGGTACAATACTTTGTGGTGCAATATATGCCACAGCACTCCCCCCCTCCGTTTATGGCAGCAAAACAGGAAGAAAAGAGAAAAAAAAAATGATTAGGGTACAAGGTATATATATATATATATATATATATATATATATATATATATATATATATATATATATATATATATATATATATATATATATATATATATATATATATATATATATATATATATATATATATATATATATATGTATATATATATATATATATATATATATATATATATATACAGTATATATATATATATATATATATATATATATATATATATATATATATATATATATACAATTTTTAAAGTGAGCAAACATTGGAAAGTGATTTGAATGTGTTAATTACAAATAGCAGTTGTTATAGACTAAGAAATAGTAGCTGGGTATATCTTTCTGTACGAGAATTTGACTAGTGCTTAGTTATTATGAGCAAATGAATGTGAGAGTTATGCCCGCCTTTACAATTGAGCTATTATATGAGGTAGCACACACACAAAAACAATTCTGTTCCATATGAATGTAACGTAGGTGTGATGACTTGGAGTGTCTGAGGTTTTTGGTATCAGATTATGCTGGAGTGTAAAATTGTGGTGGTTTGCTGAGACGGACTGATTGTGTGTAGGTAAATGTGGTAGTTATTGATGTAGTGTGTAGGGTTGTGGTTAGTGGTGGAGGGATTACAGGAATGACGGGTGTTGATGGATGAGGGGTATTGACTGGGTGAGGGGTGGGGACTGGTGGGAAAGAGTGTGGGGCAGTATCGACTGAGGTTGATGGAGAGGGTGGGTTAGGGTTAAGGACTGGGTAAGGGGCAGGAGCTGGGGTTGACAGAGAAGGTGGATGAGGTGTAAGGACGGGTTGAGGGGTGGTGGGTGGGGGAGTAAGGTGAGAGGTAAAATAGTGTGAGGTTGACAGAGAGGGTGGGTTAGTGGTAGTAGGGTTAGTGCTGGAGGTAGGGTTTGTGGATGATAGTGTGGGTGGTAGTGAGGGAGTGTTTGCATCAGTGGTAAAGGTTTGCTGTACACTATGACGCCTGAGTCGGTGTGTGGTGGTAATGACAGGTAGCGGAGGGTACGAATTGACAAAGGGGATGGGGTTTGTGTGTGTGTGGGTGGTGCATGTAGGTGTTGGTGCTGAGATTCGAGGTGTTGGTTGTGTGCGTGTTGTTGGTGGGCTGGCAAGGTTGGGGGATGCCTGTGACTGGGTTTGTGGTATGGCTGGTTTGACTCTGTCTGCAGAGATTGTGGATGATTTCCCCTGTTTGTATATCGTGACTGTTTTGTCTGAGTTTGTGATCACAGGGTATGGGCCTTCATATGGGGTTTGAAGTAGTGAAGTGCATTGACACCTCCTCACAAAGACCTGTTCAGAGTCTAGTAGGGGGTGCAGGATGAACGTCGTCTGGTGCTGGCAAGAACGAGGAGGGACTTGTCGTAGTGCCTGCATTGCCTGCTGGAGCTCTGGGAGGAAAACCAGGGCCGGCATGCCTGGTTGCAGAGTGAACTGCCCCAGCAGCCTCAAGTCTTCCCTGTACGTTAGCTCTGCCAGGGAATTCCCGATCTCATCCTTCTCCATAACCCTCAAGTTTAGGAGGAGAATTGGCAGCGCAGCCACCCGATTCACTGGGTGGGGAAGTGCCCTCAGTGCTTCCTTCAGGCGACAATGGCAGCACTCAATCATCCCATTTGCCTGAGGGGGATATGTGGAGGATCCGTGGCGTTTAGCACCCAGGAAGTCCATTAGGTCCTGCCAGGCCCGAGATTCGAATTGGGGGCCTTGGTCTGTGTTGACCTGTGGGGCGCCAATACGAGCAACTGATTGGGTGAGTGCCACGTGACGGGGTTCGGTGCCATATGTGGCTAGGGGGGGGGTGCCGTTTGCTGCGATCAGGTCAAATGCGGGTTGTTAAGTCGTTTTGTGGTCAGAGGTAGGAGGGACATACTGAATGCAGCTCCAGTGTCAATAAGGTATTTTGTGCCAGAGATGGTGTCTTTAACCCATAGTAGTTCCCTGGAGCCAGCAGAACGTGTTGTGGCTTTGGGTGTGCTGATCCTGAGGGGGCATTTGATGTGTGTGTCGGGAGACACTACTGGGACTGTCTCCCACCATATGCATTTCCCATGAATATGCAGGGTGGTGCACATCATCTGGCTTCCATGCCAAAGTGCTTGTGATATGTACACAACACGAAATTGTCCCATGCTGTTTGGGGATTAGCATTACGAACACTGGGGGAACATCGATGGAACACAGAGGGGCTGGGGGATGGATTGCAACATTGGGGGTCTGCGTGATGAAGCCACTTATTTTACTTTCCAGCTCGTCTGTTCTATTTGTTAACTTTGCTATTAAGGTACACAACTCTGACATGGAACCATTTTTGTTCGCAACACTGTTCACTGACACCGCTGTTTCACTAGGGGTGGCACTGGGGGCTATGATGGGGGAAAGAGAGGAGTGTGCACTTTCTGGTTGATTGGCGTAATGCTGTTGAGTTTCGCATAGAGTGTTCGCCCTCTTGATGAACTCAGCAAGGGACGTGCAAGGGCCCAGGGATGCTAGGTTGGAGTCAGAAGTCTGGTGGCATAAGCTGGAGGAGTTGATGCCAGAGGAGGTCATCTGATAGGGTGGCCCCAGCTGCCGTGAGAGTGGCTTAAATGTGGGCAAGGAGGGCTGAGGGGTGCTGCTGTTGGGAGTGAATTGCATCTAGCTCCATTAAAAGTGCCTGCTTTGATTTGTTTAGGGCCCACAGCAGACTCTCCTTCAAGATTTTATATTTGTGCCCTGTAGGTGGTTTGAGGAGTACGTCTTGTACTTGAGTTGGAAGAGTGCAGACAACTGCTCTGAATTTGTCATCATCTCTGGTATCTTCAGGTCACGCTGCATCAACTTGTGTAAACCACATGTTAATATCATACATGTATATAAGAAGGGATAGTCGGATGTGTGGCAAGGTATCCATATTGTTAAAATACTCCAGGAAGTCACCAATGTGGCGTTATAAGGTTGGGGTCATCACTGTCATTTTTGGTTATGGGGATATGTATTTTACTAGGGGCTACACCAAGGCAAATGGTTAGGATAACTAAACACCAATGTGTTGGGAAGAAATAGACATGGCACTGATTATTGACTTGGAACAGTACAGAGTTATTGCATGGTTTCAAAATAGTACAAGGCCATTACATTACAGCATGTGTAGATCAATTACATGAATAAATAGTTACAGACTAAGAATACGAGTAATGAATTTAGTGAGAAGCGGGAGTGCCAGGCTGTTGTGTTTATGTGTATCGTATATGTAAAGTTGTACCATGTGGCCAGATTTTACCAGGAGAGATGGAGAGCAAGGCAGGTAGTAGCCGGGTGAAGTTCTGAGTGGAAAGAAGGGCGAGCGAGGTTGCCCGCTCGGTTTTAAGCCCCTTAATGAGGTAGGCAGAGCACTGGTAGCCCTAGGTCGCCTGAATAGGCAAATTTGATGGGTTTAGGCACCACTACAGGTGAGGAAGGATAAAGAAATCGAATATTATTGGTGGTGGCACGAGTAGCCATGCTAATTCCAAGAACAAGGTGGGGAAAAGCCACGAGGGAAGGAAACCACGTGTGTAGGTGAAATGCGGAAAAGCCACGAGGGAAGGAAGCCATGTGTGTGAGTGAAATGCGAGGTACAATACTTTGTGGTGTAATATATGTCACACTAGAGAAAGGGTACAGTGAAAATTAAACTATACTATTTGGTTAAGAAAGAAAAAGGAACAATCATGTTAATCTTGAAACTTAACCTAGCCTAGGCTGACCATTTTCATTATTTTAAGTCAATTTAGTTTTGTATTCTAAGTACTCCGTTCCTCCAATCCACATTAATTCGAGCTCTACCTGCTTGGTAGGGTTTATAACGTAGCAGGCTCACTGAAGAATTTGTATCACGTATGTAAAAACAATATAAATAAACAAAATTTAAAACACACTTTCTTCTGCCTCAAATTTGTACCCGTAATTTCCTTTTCTTTTGTAAACAATAAAACACCGTAAAACTAGGTCAAATATAAAATTAGTCTATGTGAAACTCAAAAGCTTTTCTGCCGCGTTGCTTGTATTATGGCAGCACTTACCATACTATGTTCTTTATACTACATCACGGAAAAAAAAAAAAATCTCATCAAATTAACCAGTACTTCCTGTTGTAACATATCAACGAAAACTTTTTCACATATACTGGGTTTCATTACGACTAACCTTCGTAAATCTTAACTTTTGGCCGAATTAAGAGTTTGTGGAGCCCAGTTAAGGTTATTTTGCTGCTGTAAGAGTTCTGAGGCCGAAACACACCGTATAAGCTAGTACTTTAGGGGAGAATGACAGCATCATAGAGAATGACGAAGACAAGAGAACAGGAATGAACTAGAGCAGGAAATAGAAGAGCAAAGGGAAACAAAAGACCAGAAGTAAGACTGAGAGACACAGGAAAGAGAGAAGCGGAGAAAGAAGAAGAGAAAAGGGATGGACCGAAGTAGCAGAGAAGAGGGGGATAGAAGAGAAGAAATGAGGCAGACAGAGGAGAAGAAAGGAGGCAGGAAGAGGAGAAGGTAAGAGGCAGGCAGAGGAGAAGGGGAGGTTAGAAGGAATGAGAAGAGGCAGGTAGAGGAAAGAGAAAGGGGAGACAGAGGAAAGAGAAGAGGAAGGTAGAAGGACAGGGAAGAGGGAGGTGGAAGGACAGAGAGAAAGGAAGTAGAAGGAATGAAAAGCGGGAGGTAGAAGATAAAAGGCTGGCAGAGGAGAAGAGTGAGGTAGAAGAGAAATGAAGAGGGAGGTACGAGAATGGAGATGACAAGAGGGATGTAAAAGAGAAGAAAAGAAAAGAGGGAGGTAGAAGAGAGGAGAAGAGAAGAGAAAAGAAGAGAAGAGGGAGGTAGAGGAGATGAGAAGAGGATGACCGGAGAGAAGAGAAGAGGGAGATAGAAGGGTTGACAGGAGTAGAAGAAAAGAGAAAAGGAAGGTAGAAAAGACTAGAAGAGAGGGGTAAAAGAAAAAAAGGAGGTAGAAGAGAAGAGAAGAGGGAGATAGAAGAGTTGACAGGAGGGAGGTAGAAGAGAAGAGAAAAAGAAGGTAGAAGAAAAGAAAAGATGAAAGTAGAAATGAAGAAAAGAGAGAGGTAAAAGAGAAAAGAGAGGTAGAAGAGAAGATGGAGGTAGAAGAGTTTAGAAGAGGGAGGTACAAGAGAAGAGAAAGGGAAGGTAGAAGAGAAGAGAAGAGGAAGGTAGAAAAGAAAAGAGGTAGGCAAAACATAAAAGGAGGTAGAAGAGAAAAGGGGGGTAGAAGAGATGAGGGAGGTAGAAGAGAAGGGAAGAGGGAGATAGAAGAGAAGGGAAGAGGGAGGCAGAAGAGAAGAGAGAGGAGAGGTAGAGGAGAAGAAAAGAGGGAGGAAGACAAGAAGAAAAAAGGGAGGTAGAAGAGAAGAGAAAAGGGAAGTAGAAAAGAAGAGAAGAGGGAAGATGAGATGTGAAGAGGAAAGTAGAAGAGACGAGAAGAGGGAAGTAAGAGAAGAGAGAAGAGATGTGGGAGGTTCAGCCAGGAGCAAAAGTCAGCCAACAATCTCCAAACAGCATTGTATCTTTCCTTCCATATTCTTAATTCTGCCTGGAACGATTGAGTGTATCCTTCCTTCCCATACTCTTTTGTATTGCTCTGTATTGCCGTTTGTGCTCTATATTGCTGTTTGTGCTCTAATATTGCTGTTTGTGCTCTATATTGCTGTTTGTGCTCTATATTGCTGTTTATACTCTGTGCTACTGTTTGTGCTCTACAGTATATTGCTGTTTGTGCTCTACAGTATATTGCTGTTTATGCTCTATATTGCTGTTTGTGCTCTATATTGCTGTTTGTGCTCTATATTGCTGTTTGTGCTCAATATTGCTGTTTATGCTCTATATTGCCGTTTGTGCTCTATATTGCTGTTTGTGCTCTACAGTATATTGCTGTTTGTGCTCTATATTGCTGTTTGTGCTCTATATTGCTGTTTGTGCTCTATATTGCTGTTTGTGCTCTATATTGCTGTTTGTGCTCTATATTGCTGTTTATGCTCTATATTGCTGTTTGTGCTCTTTATTGCTGTTTGTGCTCTTTATTGCTGTTTATGCTCTATGCTGCTGTTTGTGCTCTGTATTGCCGTTTGTGTTCTATATTGTTGTTTGTGCTCTATATTGCTGTATGTGCTCTATATTGCTGTTTGTGCTCTATATTGCTGTTTATGCTCTATACTGCTGTTTATGCTCTATACTGCTGTTTGTGCTCTATACTGCTGTCTGTGCTCTATATTGTTGTTTATGCTATATACTGCTGTTTATGCTATGTACTGCTGTTTGTGCTCTATACTGCTGTTTGTGCTCTATACTGCTATCACATAAAAATAGACGGAGAACTGTCAGCGAAATCGTGCTCATGGCTGTACAAGAGAAGAGAGATTAGAAGAGAAAGGAAAGTAGAAGAGATAAGAAGTGAAGAGAAATGTAGACGTGATCAGGGGTAGAGGAGTAGAAAAGACAAGAGGCAGCTTGAGGGAAGAGTAGAGAGGACTAAAAGTGTGAAGAGAAGAAGTGGCTAAAAGAGAAGTGAGGAGAAGCAGCTTAAATATGTTGCTAGATGTGAAAAGGTGGCTGGAAGAGAGAAGCCAAAAAGAGAAGAGGGATTTAGAAGAGAAGAGAGGGTTGGAAGAGAAGAGAAGAGAGGGTTGGAAGAGAAGAGAGGGTTACAAGAGAAGAAAAGAGAGGGTTACAAGAGAAGAGAAGAGAGGATTAGAAGAGAGGAGAAGAGAGGGTTAGAAGAGAAGATTGGAGAGAGTTAGATGAGAAGAGAATTAGAAGACAAAAGAAGACAAGGTTAGAGGAGAAGACAGGGTTAGAAAAGAAAAAAAGACAGTGTTAGAAGAGAGAGAGAGAGAGAGAGAGAGAGAGAGAGAGAGAGAGAGAGAAGAGTGGGTTAGAAGAGAAGAGGAGAGCAGGTTAATAGAGAAGAGAAGAGATGGTTAGAAGAGACGAGAAGAGAGGGTTAGAAGAGAAGAGAAAAGGGATTTAGAAGAGAAGAGAAAGTTAGAGAGAAGAGAAACAGGGAAGTTAGAAAAATGAGAAGAACAGAGGTGGCTAAATGGGGAAATAAACGAAGTAAAGAGATCAGGGAGTTAGGGGGGAAGAGAAGGCGGAGCTAGAAAAGAAAAAAAAAGAGTAGAGGTAGCAAGAAGAGAGAAAAGGTGGCAAGAAGAAGAAATGGCTAGAAGAGAGGAGGTGAATAGAGGAGTGAAGGAAATAACTACAAGAAGACAAATCAGAAGAGAAGGGAAGGAAAAAGGTGGCTAGAAAAAAGAAGAGATGACTAGGTAACAGTAGAAAGGAAGGGAAGTAAAGAGAAAGGGGGAGTTGCTTTCACGTAAAGCGAATACTTGGATAAAAGAGAAGAGAAAAGAGGAGAGGAAAAGAAATAATCATAATCAAAGAGAAGGTGTGGCCAGATATGGAGATGTTGCTAGAAGACAAGCGGCGGCTAGGAAGAGAAGAAAACAGGTGACAAAAGAGTGGAGCAATGAAGAAAGAGCAGAGAAGCGAACATGGGTTGGAGTGGAAGAGGAAGGGATGAGATGGGAGGGGAGGACATGGAAGGAGAGCTGACAGATGAGGGGAAAGTATACGGAATGAGAGGAGAAGAATCAGGTACAGTCATAAGAAAAACTATCGTTACCCTTCAGAGCTATGCACTATGACACAACGACGAAGTGTTGTGGAATGACGGGACAGGAAAGTTTGTACCTCAAACCCGTCCATGTCGGATATGTGAGACACAGATATTAGAATTTGTGCTAGAGGTAATAAAAGCTAATTAGATCGATTGGCCTCTGTGCATAGAGACAATACGTTTTATTATCCGGCACCGAAGTCATTAAATAAAAATATAACCGAATGGTCTGAAGTCGGCAACACACATGCAGACGGGCAATGAGTATGTGCACCCATGCCAGACGTATGATAGTATTTCAGCCGATACAAGCCAACTTAGTAAATTTCAGCATAATAATGATATGTATTGCATTCTACATAGAATAAATGTTGAGTAGAAGGAAAATAATAATACATGTTCAGTCTTATTGCTTTAATATTTTGTATACCCACCCCCTGCTTCCAAAACATCCTCTAGACGACTGAAGCATCCACCTGAGGCATTTAACCACTCATCTAAATCAAGCAAATGAACTCGTGCACCCTTGCTAGACTGTCATTAAACACACACACACACACACACACACACACACACACACAGTCGATGCCTATAGATTTAATACCATTCCAAATAATTTATTTGTTGTATTCTATAGATAATCAGCGTTGAACAGTAGGAAAATAATAAACCTGCCGAGTTTCATTATTAATCCCCGGCGGGGCACTAAGGGTAACGCAATCACGTCCTATATATTTCCCCGCCAGATGGCTCATTCTTGCTCATTATTCCAACTCTTGTAATGAGCTTGTGATATGGCAACACTAGATAGGGGAGGGGCGAACAGCAAGGACCCGCCCACACAGCCCAGCTAACGTTCGTTCAGCATCGACCAGTCCTGGGGGTAACGATACTTTTTCTTAATAAGGTTCACGAGAAGAGCGGACGAGGAAGAGACTGCACGACCCATCATAATGCCTAAGACTTAGTTTGCCCACTAACAGGATTATTAAAAATTTCATAAGCATCCTGTTTTCCTAGGTATCAGTGCAGCAGTCGTGCACTGTTTCTTACACCATACTATACTGTAAATGCAATATAACTGATTATTTCAACAGGTGAGGGTAATTTCGGCTGGATCCCATTGTTACCTGGCACGTCCTTGGGTGGCGGATAGGGAAAGGCCTTGTAGACATACGTGGTACAGCAATAGATGGCGCAGCCCATGGGACCCCCTTATGATATATAGGACTCCACAGAATGTACTGAATATGATGGGACAAAAATTACATCTCACCAGAAACTATGCGGCAGGGATAAGAGATTATTTGCCACAATCCCCCAACCAAACATGAGTTATACTGTTAATGATTTCACGGGCGTTCCTGTTGCATCATCATCTACTAAAGGTCCAACTGCACTGCCTCCTGTGTTACCGGGCGGTGTTCCTTCGAAAGTGATTTGGCATTGTCTCTGCAAATCAAAGACTGGGACATTAAACAAACTGAAATCCAGGAAGATCTACTCTTACAGTGTAGGGAGCCTCACAGAATATTACAAACTTGACACATTAATGACTGAATTGGAACACATTAGTTGGAATATTTTAGGTCTGAGTGAGATCCGCAGAAAAGATGAAAACCGAATTCAGTTCCAAGACACCAACCACCTATTTTACTACAGAGGAAGGCAAAATGAAAGAGTTAGTGGTGTAGGATTTTTAATTAACAGAAACCTTGCAGAAAACATTGTTAAATTCAGCACTGTCTCTGACGAAGTAGCATGGACTGTAATTAGACTAAGCAAAAGATACACCCTGAAAGTAATACGTGTATATGCACCGATTCCTCAAAGTTCGGATAAAGATATAGATACATTGTATGATGACATCTCCCAGATTATGGATGAAGGAAAGACAAAATATACTATACTCATGAAAGAACTCAGTGAAAAAGCTGGCAAATCGAAAAATGGAGAAGCATGTAGCTATGAGAAAATTCGGAGTGGGGGAAAGGAATGACGGAGGTGAACAGGTGGTAAATTTTGCTGAAATGTATGACATGAGAGAAATGAGCACATTCTTTCACAAAAGAACAGGGAGAAAATGGAATTGGAGAAGTCCAAATGGAGAAACAAAGAATGAAATCGACATCACTATAGCAGATAAGAATAACACGATCACAAATGTCACAGTTATCAGCAAAGTCAGTAGAGGAAGTGACCATAGAACGGTGGGTTGCACAGCCAGATTAAATTTCAGAAGTGAAAGAAAAAATGATTAAAAATAAAAAGATATGCCCAAAAAAGTAAGAAAAAGCAAATCAGCCTTTCAGTGAGAAATTATGAACAGATTTCAGGCTCCAAAAATTATGCTGAGTGTGACATTAATGAGTTGAATGATAGACTAATAAAAATACCAAGAGAATCAGCTCAGGCAGTAGGGAAAGCTAATACAACCAAAGCTAACAAGTATTAAAAAATGATGCTTGAGATCATGAAAAGGAGAAAGGAGATGAAAGTAAAAACAAAGAAAGATGAAACAGAAAGAAAGGTTTTAAGTAAGCTTATCAGCAAGAGACAGAGATAAGAAAAAAGAAAGAGGAGCATGGATCAGATCAAAGAAACCATCAAAAAAGGAAAAAGGCTGAAACAGGTCCGAAGTAAAATGGCACTAGGAAGGCAACAAATTATACTACTAAAACACAAAAGCAGTAAAGTTATTAAATGCAGAGGTAGGAGAGTGAGGAAAGTTGAAGAACTTTAAAAGAGCTGTATGCATCAAAGACAATTGTACCAATAGCTAGTTTTTCAGCTGACACACATGAAATACCTGAAGGGACACCAGACGACGTAAACATTCCTCTTGTATGAAAAGAGGGAAGGCGCCAGGAGAAGATGGAATAGTAGCAGATTTACCGCAGGATGCAGGAACGGAAGTGCAAACCAGGCTCACCCAATTATTTACTCAGTGTATAAAGAAGAAAATTCCCAAAACATGATGTAATGCAATAGTTTTTTGATTTACAAAAAAAGGCTACTCAAAAGATTTTATTAACTATCAACGCATTAGCTTATTACCAGTTATTTACAAACTCTTCAACAATAAATATTTGGAAGAAACCCAACCTCTTAAACAGGCAGGATTCCGAAGCAGGTATTCGACTACTGACAATCTACACACAATGAATCTGCTAATTGAGAAAATTGCAGAATATAATGAACCATTGTGCTTAGGTTTTGTTGATTACAAAAAGGCTTTAGACTCAGTGGAGCACATAGCAATTTTAAATTCACTGTGGGAACTAGGAGTAAATGAGAACATTGTAGAACTGCTCGAAAATATATATACAAAAGGAACTGCTGCAGTTAAGTTACATGAAGACTCTGAAAAAATTAAGATTGAGAAGGGCGAGCATCAGAGAGATACAATTATACCAAAATTATTTACAGGATGTCTGGAAAGTATTATCAGAAAGCTAGACAGGGAGAACAAAGGAGTAAACATAGATGTAGAATCCCTATATCATTTAAAATTTGCAGATGACATTGCCCTAAAATCAGAAACAGCAGAGACATTGCAAGAAATGTTAAATGACTTAAATAGAGAAAGTCTCAAAGTAGGGCTAAAGATGACCTGGAGCAAAACTAATGTTTAATCCAAATACCCCATAGCATCATCAAAATAAGGAAAGAAATTCCTGAAGATGTGGTGTACAATTACTTGAGGCAAATACTTAAACTAACAAAAGACCATGATATCGAAATAAAAACACACACCAGTTGGATGGAAAACTTTCAGTAAACATAGAGTCATCATGAAAAGTAGCTTGCCAATATGTATGAAACAAAAGGTACATAATGAATGTATAATCCTATCTATGACGTACGGTTGTGAGACCTGGACACTGACAAAATCGATGGAAAATCAACTACAGTAAACTTTCAATTATCCGTTTTGATTCAACCAAGCCCTACACTGGCGAAAGTGAAATTCCAGATATTGCATATCCGGCGCAATGTTTGTCTTTCATCCGGATATTGTGATTCTATCCATTTCAACCTTCTATACTAAAAACTTTACCATGAGTAAAAGATGAAAACTAAGCGTACAAAAACAATACAGTACAGTAATACAGTACTGTTCATGTGTACAATTGTATGTACTCACCAGGTGTTGGCATCGATGGGGAGAAACAGCACTGGGGGTTCATAATCGTTAACAGTACAGTACAGTACACAGTACAGCACAGGGTTAGTTTAACAATCACAACAGAGCAATAGAACATGAGTACTGACAGGCCTTTAGCTTTCCAGTACAGTACAGTACAGTATCTTTAAGACAGGACACCACAGAGTTAGTCAGACCACCAAGGTTTGGCAACCGCATGATCAAAAGAATGTGAGCACCCAGGCACATCTTGACTCCATGACATCTGCAGGCAAGAATGAGAGCACGGCAGTATTCTTGGCGAGCCAGATCGCCCACGACGAGTTCTTATTGGCTGACACATACCAGGCGTTGTCATTGGCGCCCCAGTTTTGGGATTTCCCCTGGCACTGGTTGGCTACAACTTACGAGTTGGTTGAGACCCATCAACGCCGGATATTGCATTGGATCGCTGGTTAAGTCCCATTTCAGCACCAGGTGTTGCATAAAAATCGCCTGATATTGCTTTGATAGAGCCATAATAGCTGCACCGGATACTGCATTGGGTCGGATATTGTGACGACTGATAATTGACAGATTACTATAATCCATTCTCAAAGAGTAATGGAAAGGTCATTGTTAGGATTATCTCTACAAGACAGGAAGAGATCAACTTAGGTGAGAGAGCAGACTAAAGTCAAAGACATTATAGAGGCATAAACAAACAGAAATAGGAATTGGCAGGTCATGTAGCAAGAATAAGGGGTAACCGATGGAGTGAAAGGCTGACTGACTGGACTCCAAGAGATTGTAAGCGGGAGGGGTGGGGTGCGTGGCTCAGTGTGACGCGTGACATTGGTAATGTAGTGTTGGATGGGGTGGGATGTGGTAGGGTGCAGTGGGTGAGGTGCATGGCAATGTTGGTGTTGCGTTGGTGGGGTGGGGTGGGAAGGTAAACAGGAGAGGTGAAGTAGGGTGGGGCCATGTCTATGGCATAGTATGAGGTGTGTGTTGGTGGTATAGTGTTGTTAGGGTGAGGTGCATGGGTGTGATGTTGGTGTAATGCTGGTGGGGCGGGGTTCATCAAATATAATGATGGATGGGTGGGGTGGGATGATATCTGTGGAGTGGTGTTGGTGGGGTGGGATGCGTGAGGTGTGGTGTTGACGGGGTGGAGTGTTTGTGGTGTGATGCTGGCGATGTAGTGTTGTTGGGGTGGAGTGTATGATGTATGATGTTTGAAGTGTGGTGTTGGTGCTGTGGTGTTGGTGTAGGGTGTATGAGGTGTGTACTGGTGGTGCGTTCTAGTGTAGTGTTGATGCTGTGGTATTGGTGTCGTGTTGAAGGTGTACTGTACTGTTGGTGTTGTGGTGTTGGTGTAGTGGTGGTGGCGTGGGGTGTATGAGGTGTGTGTTGGTGGTGGTGTTGGTGCAGTGTTGGTGGTGGTGTTGGTGTAGTGTTGGTGGTGGTGTTGGTGTAGTCTGGTGGTGTGGTGTTGGTGGTGTTATGCTGGTGTAGCGTTCGTAGTGTGGTGTTGGTGTTGTGTTGGTGGTGTGGTACTGGTGTAGTGTTGGTGATCTTGTGCTGTGTAGTGTTGGTGGTGTGGTGGTAGTGTTGGTTTAGTGCTGGTGGTTTGGTGATGGTGTAGTATTGGTGGTGTGGTGCTGGTGTAGTGTTGGTGTTGTGGTGCTGGCACAGGGTGTATGAGGTGCGTGTTGGTGGTAAGGTGCTGGTGTAGTGTTGTTGGTGTGATGCTGGTGTGGTGTTGGTGTAAGGCGTATGAGGTGTGTTGGTGGTGTGGTGCTAGTGTAGTGTTGGTGGTGTGGTGTTGGTGGTGTGATACTGGTGTAGTGTTGGTGGAGTATATGTTAGTGCTATGGTGTTGGTATAGGGTGTATGAGGTGTGTGTTGGTGGTGCGGTGCTGGTGTAGTGTTGGTGATGTGGTGCTGGTGTAGTGTTGGTGATGTGGTGCTGGTGCAGTGTTGGTGTAGTGTTGATGATGTGGTGTTGGTGTAGTGTTGATGGTGTGGTGTTGGTGTAGTGTTGATGGTGTGGTGTTGGTGTTGTGGTGTTGGTGGTGGGTATATTAGGTGTGTGTTGGTGGTGCACAGTTGGGTGGGCGTCGGTGTCAGCACCAGATGGCATTGAACTCGCCCTTATACTGCCGCAACAATGTCACTGGCGCAGCCACGGTATTTTTAGTGGGGTCAGCAAACGAGGCCGGTCACCAGAATTACGCATTCTTCTTGTTGTGGCTTTCAGCAAAAGCGGGTAATGGCATATAGAATGTTCTGTTATTATCATTTTTTCACTCACTGCTCAAAATACATAATTCTCCATTACATTTGTTATCAGATGAACTTGTTCTGTTGAGTGCGGTACATGATTACCATAATATGCCAATAATGTGACAGTACTGTGTTGAAAATATCAAATATGCAAAAAAATTAAGTGTTTCTCAACGCAGTTTGGGCCATATGTTACGTGAATTTCGGTGATGATAATAAACCGCAAACAAGAATAACGTCAACCTTAGGGTTAATATGTAACTCTTCGTCCAACACTGACTGCATAAGCAAAAGGATGTAATTCCAGGAGGCGGCACGCAGGCTACCACGGTTATTATGTTTTTTTTTTTCTGCGGACGAGAATCATAATCCATGAAAATCTCAGTTTTTCAAAATTCTACCTGAGGGTTCCATAGTAACCCCCTGTGAAAGGATTTTGCGCCGTATGTAGACACATTCAATGACAGAAGAGAAATGAGTGCACCTCACGTTGTCTTTTAGTTTCTGGAAACGTTTCTTATGCAAGGCCAATTCATTTGCTGATGTAAGTCGCGTCACACAGCCTTTAATGCGCAATCTCTTCCATTTCCTGTCAGAAGAATCAGCATTACCAAACCTCTTCTCCTGTTGCTGTGAACCCTGATGTCTTGACTCAGTACCTTGAGACTTTCATTAGTGGCACACAGTGAGAGATCGAGACATGCCAGAAGCAGGTTTATGAGGGAGGGGGAAGGTAAGGTGCTCGGAATGGAGAAGGAAGCCGTGTATCTTGATACCTACGTACAATAATTGTCATTCTGCTCCACACTGCATTGCCAAAATACCATTAATGTCTTGTGAGTAAAAATTTGCTCTTCCGTAATTTCGTTCATCCTGTTTATATGTTTCTTCTCTCACTCGCACATCTCTCACCAGCACCTGCACTTCAGTAACCATGATCACTTTTCCTCAGGGTACACTGGTATCTATTATTAAAATAATTGGTATGTTATGTAAATATCAATTCCAGGATAGATGGTTCATCGTCTGCGTTAATTCTTGTATTTTCCGTGATATGCTGAGTTAGGACAATTTATACCATCAGGTCCATTACTTTCTGTCTCCAGGATTTTTCATATGTCCCTGCATCCAGTCCCTCCCAGTTTACCTCTTTGCAGTTAAAATTTTCAGTCAGCACCAAACTTTTGTTTCTTCTAATGACCATTGCTAGCACATCTAGGGAGTTGTTCATCAGACGTCCATATTCCTTTCTTTTCCACGTTCTTGGTTTAGGAGGAATATACATCGTAACTACACCCATTTTCTTCCCTGATCTTGGATTTCCACCCCCATCGCCTCTATTATGTTATTTCCAAGATCTATCCTCCTTGCCATTATTCTTATGAGTCATAACCAGCGCACCTCCACCATTTTTTCCCCATTACCCACATTCATTCCACCCAAGCTAGCACTTTCGTATCGTTGTCACAGTTGAATTTATTTTCTATTACATACAATGTCTGGTTTCTCCTGTTTTATGTAATCACTCTGATCCATTTTCTTGGTCATCATCTCATCCACATTCCTATATACAGTCTTGAAGCTGCATACGCCATTTCCTTCCTCATTTCCTTTATCACTTTTTCTCTTCTGTCTACTTCCATTATCCCTCTTACTTGTATATATATGCTACCTATTGACCCCCATATCCATCACTCTCCAAAACCTTCTTCTTTTTCTTCCTCTTTTATCACATTATTCTTTTTCTAGCCTCTTCCTGCAACAATTTTAACTTCTCCCTTTCGCTCTCATTTAAGTTCCTCCTTACACAAACTTTTCCAGATTGTTGAGTCTCCATGAAACATCTAAAATTTTCTTGGCAACACGTTCCATTTTCAGTTTCACTCCTATTGGTCTGGTATCCTCCCTTCTTGTACTGGCCTAACCTTCTCGCTTCCTCAGTCTCTTGTTCCCAATCTCTGCCCTCATTATCAGTGCCACACAACACATGTCTATCTCATTCCATCAACTCTTTCATCGTAATCTGTTTTATCTTCTGTTCTTTCTCACGGCAGCCAAACATGATCACGCATCTACTTTTCCACTGCCTTGCACCACTGTTTGATTTGAAATTTGAACGTGAGTTGTGGGTATTTGTTTGTGCATATGGGCCTGGTAGCGAAAGGGATGAAGAAGAGAGGGAATATATCTGGAATGATGTTGATGAGTGTCTGCAGAGTTATGGAGCGAATGTGAATGTGGTAATGATGGGAGATCTGAATGCTAGAGTGGGATATGTAGCAGTTGAAGGTGTTGTTGGTATGCATGGTGTGCCTGGGAGAAATGAAAATGGGGAAAGAATGATAGGGATGTGCACTGAGCGAGAGATGGTGATTGGAAATACCCTGTTTAAGAAGAAAGATGTAAGGATAAGTATACATGGGTGAGACAGGAGGGTGGAAGGGTTGTTGATAGAGCATTGATGGACTATGTGGTTGTGTCCAGGAATGTAATAGGAAGACTGTTGCAAGTGAGAGTTTTGAGAGGGGAGGGTGGAGGTATGTCTGACCACTACCTGGTGGAGGGAAAGTTGAGAGTAGGTATGAGATGGGTGAGAGCTAGGAGAGTTAGGTGTGGCAGAGAGGTTTTTGGAAGTAAGTGAGTTGGATAAAAGAGAGAAAATGATAAGATTATCAGGAAAAATTGAAAGATGAGAGGAACGCAATGAAAGATCAGAAAAATGGCAGGGTGGAGGAGGAATGGCAGTTGTTTAAGAGTGATGTGGTGGGGCATGTGGAAGAAGTGTGTAGGGTGAGACAAGTGGGTGGTGGTGTAAGAAAAGGAAGTGAATGGTGGTGCGAGGAAGTAAGTATGGTTGTGGCTGAGAAGAGACGTGCATATGAAGTGTGGCTGCAAAGGAAGGATAAGGTGTCATACTGTCACGGGGTTTTTAAAATAAAGGCAATTATTAAAAATAATGATAATGATATTGAATAATATTGACAATGATTGTCTTACTAACTCAAGCAATGATTGCTTTATACCGGCTTGCTTCGCCGGACTCTCAGAACGAGAATTTATAAACTTTCTCAACAGTACACAGCAGAGACTACTCAATTGCTGTTTGTTAGTACTGTTAGCCTCTGGAGAAAGTTATCACCCCTGACAATAAATAACTAATACTAATAATAGTATCAGGTTCTTGCTGATGCTTAACTCCTAGGAGGCACAACGGATTTTAAGCTTAATACACAAGACTGGCCTAAGTACCAGTTATGAATGGCAAACGTTTATGCAAGCTAGTAGCTATGAGATATAAGCTTAATTGCGGAGAAATGAAACAAGAGTTTACATTACATTAAGCTCAAGAAAAAGAACTGTTAAATTTATTGATTACAAAATAAATTTAACGTTACAATTCAAAATCAAATTAATGAGATTGCACTCACTCACTCACACAAGAGCTAAATTCTTACGCCTAGAAAAGAACACAACATGCAGCGCAGCCGGCCAGCATGTAAGGAAACAGCTCACTTAACTAAACTCTTAAACCTAGGAAAATACAAAAATGAAATACTGGTCGATGAATGCGGTGTATCACTCAAAGCTGGAGAACTAAGGTGGGAGCTTGGAGAACTGTAAGTGGAGTTTGGGTACTAGCTGACCTCTCACACTGCAGCACAGGTCCTCTCTCTGTCACAGCAAACACTTGACTCCATAAGTCATGGGAAAGAAAAGCAGAGCACTAGGCCGCATTTTTCTAACGGTCGAGTGAGCGAAACGCGCTCAAAACAAATCGCTCAGCGGAAGCGCCAATGTCTCACACAAGAACGATCACTTATTACACTGACAAATTGATTTGAAAGGACTCCCGCCGATGAGCGGTTAACTGAACGATAAACAGTGAGTTTTCCACTAATAGTTCGTGGCTTCTCACAAAAGGGAAATGTCGCGAATTTGATTTGTGACATTACGCCCCATGAAAATTAAATCTTTCTTCCTTCAGAAGAAAGATTTCAATATACATACATATAAATCCTAACTCAGTCACACAAGATTCACACTGTGGTGTGTGTGCTATCCTGCTACAGGAGAAAGTTGCGGTCAACAGTGACGGAAAAAACCTCGTATTTACGTTAATAGAAACAAGCTTGAGTGAAAAACTCCGTGACGATGGTGAAAATCCTGTACTCGGGTCAAACTGAGCGAAAGTTGGCTACATTTACATTAACAACTAATTGTTATGTAGTGTAGTGTATGTAATACACGGTGTAGGTGTGACAGTTGTAGTGTAACTGTACCTACGTGTAAAATGACACAGTAATACAAATTTATAGTAAAATAATGACGACGAGGCAGAAGAGAACAGGCGGCAGCATGCGACAGGAACGACCAGCTGATCTGCACGGCAATGCTGCACCCACCAGCTACACCTGCGAAAGGAATTAAGGTGGAGCATCAAAACTGTTATTTCTCTCTCTCTCTCTCTGCCTAACAATCAGTACTTACGTCATTATTAACCAGGAAACGTAATTCTTGAATTCACAAATTGCTTAGAACCCTTATAGCTTACTGGTTAACGCTTATTAACTAGGAAGTGTGCCAGTTCTTGAATTACTCAAATCTCTTAGAACGGGCAGTTTACTAGTCAACCTAACATTATTAACCAGGAAACGTGCCAGTTCTTGAATTCACAAATTGCTTAGAACGGGCAGTTTACTGGTTAACCTAACTCTACACTTACGACTAATACAGGAAGCTGAAAATCGCTACGCAATCTCGGGCAGGTCACGTTTTAACACCCACCGTGGGTGTGAACACTCATGTGGGTAATGTGCATTCTCCGGGAATCCTCAGAGATGCCCACAGCTCGAGACGTTCCACAAGGTAATTCGTACACAGCCTCGGACTGTCTCTGCAGGGTTCTCAAACTTCCCCCTTAACTTATGGTATACATGTATGTACAGGCCCTGGATATACTGTCCTGTAGGGCCAACGAGTGAGACGTCTGGTCTACACTTTTAACTGGGAACCAGGCTGGTCCTTGGATTACTCAAATCTCTGAGGACGCCTATCTTACGGAACCCAGCATGCAACAATTGCTCATGTTAGTCAGCAATTAGCAGGCGAGACATCAGGTCTGCACCTACGTCATCACTTCCCTTGATGTATCTCGCAACAAGGTTAAACTGCTGTAAATACAGTGTCCAGCGTGTCAATCTTGCATTAGCCGTCTTGGTCGTGCTAAGACTAGTGAGTGGCATATGATCAGTTTCAAGAGTGAATGGTGCCCCAAATAGATAATAATAATACTTTTTAACACCATCAACCACAGCCAAGAGTTCCTTCTCAACAGTACTGTAATTCCTCTCAGCGAGTTTTAGCCTACGGCTGTGGTATGCCTCTGGGAAGATTCCACCTTCCGATTCCTGCATCAATACGGCACCTACTCCATCTTGTGAAGCATCAGTGCACAGTATGAAAGGTTTGCTGGAATCAGGCAACTGCAAGACAGGCTCCTTGCACAACATGTTCTTAAGAGCGATAAAGGATCTCTCTTGCGCTGCTCCCCATTCAATGGTGTTTGGAGCATATTTCCGTAGCACCTCGTACAACGGTTGGGCAATGAGAGCAAAGTTGGGGATAAAACTCCTATAGTATCCCACTAGGCCAAGGAATGCCCTAACCTGTTTCTTGGTCACAGGTCTCGGGGCTTCTCTAACCTTCCTGATCTTCTCACCCTGACACCGGCAGTGATTGTTGCCAACAATATGTCCAAGGAACTCCACCTCACTGTGAGCAATCTGACATTTGCTAGGCTTCACAGTCATGTTGAAACTCTGGAGTCTACTGAAGACAATTTCCAAGAGTCTGAGTTGCTCCTCCAACGTGGCGGAATGAACGAGGACATCGTCAACGAACATCTCTACTCCTACAATACCATGGAGCACTTGTCTCATGGCACAATTGAACACTGCTGGGGAATTGGTAAGTCCAGATGGGAGGACTTTATACTGGTACAACCCCCTAGGAGTAGCAAAGGCAGTGAACTGACGGCTCTCAGGGTGAAGGGGAATATGGAAGAATCCCTTCGCCAAATCGAGCTTCGTAAAATATCGTGACCCTGCCAGCTTGGAGAAGATGGCAATGTGGTCACCCATCGGCTCAGCATCCACTTTGGTGATTGCATTGAGCCTTCTATAGTCGCCACAAATCCTGACTCCACCATCTTTCTTGCGAACTACTACCATCGGACTACAGTAAGATGATGACTTTTCGATAATGACTGCAGTCTCCATGTCGGCAATTTCCTTGTCTACTGCGTCCTGTAGTCGCATGGGAATCAGATATGGCTTAACCTTTATGGGAGCATTGAAGGTCAACTCAATTTTATGACACGCAACCTTTGCAAGTCTAGGTTGGTCTGAGAAGACATCAGCATACTGACAGAGCAGTGACCTTAAGGCGTTTTGGTCTCTCACTGCTAAGTCAGGGTTAAGTAGGACATCTCCGACAGTCTCCTCCTGACGGGACTGAGCGGTTAAGGGCTCGTCATCATGGTCATCAGCTGGGATCACCGCGGCTGCCCCGGTTTCTTCCAGTGGCTGGTCACTATCATCAGCTACTCATAGCCCAGTCTCCTCGGGGTCTGACTCATGATAAGCCTTCAACATGTTAATGTGGAACCTTTTACGAAGATTCCCCATCTGAATTATGTAGCTGAGGTCTGAAATGCGCTCTACTACATCAAATGGACCCTTCCACTGTGCCAACAACTTGTTCTGGGCAGTGGGGAGTAATACCAAGCATTTATTGCCTGGACTAAACTTCCGAAGCTTTGCCTTCTTATCGTAATAAGCCTTTTGAACTTCACGCGCCTTGATCAGTTCTTCCTTAGCTAACTCGCACGTCGACTGGAGGCGGTCAGCCAAATCAAGGACGTAGGTGTAGGTGGTCTTGACTTCAGGGTCGGGTTCTTTATCGTCCCATAACTCACGAATGACTTGAAGTGAGCCCCAGACCGACCTTCCATACACCAGTTCAAAGGGTGAGAATTTAAATGAATGCTGTGGGGCTTCTCGATAAGCAAACAGAAGAGGAGCAATGAACCGCGGCCATTCCTTTGGCTGTTCGGCGGTCATGCGCCTCAACATCTTCTTGAGAGTTCCATTGAACCTCTCACACAACCCGTTACACATGGGATGATACGGCGTAGTCCGTAAACCTCGGATGGACAGCAACCTGAACGCTTCGTTCATCATTGCTGAAGTGAACTGCGAACCCCGGTCGCGTAAGACCTCCTTAAGGATACCTACATGACAGAACACTTCAATTAATGCCTCAGCAACAGTGACGGCCTCTATATTCTTAAGGGCCACGACTTCAGGCCACCGTGTGCTGAAATCAACAATAGTGAAGATATACTTTGATCCATCACTAGCCCTAGGGAAGATTGGCCCAACTATGTCAACTGCTACTCTCTCGAATGGTTCAGAGATTATGGGCATTGGTTTCAGTGGCGCAGGACGGACACGTCCCCGGTCAGTGGTATGCTGACACACATCACAGGAACGTACGAGCCTCGTTATTTCCCGTCCCATTCCAAGCCAGAAAAAGTCAGCATGGATGTGGTCAGAGGTCTTCTTTTGACCCATGTGACCTCCCATCGCTGAACAATGACCTAATTCAAACACTGCTCGGCGATACTTTGCAGGAACGACAAACTGCAGTCGAACCTCACACTGGGGTGTCTGTGACTCACGGTACAGGCGTCCTCGCTTACGAAGGAACCTGGCTTGTCCTCCCCGTGAATACTTGATCACTTTACCCTCCAGCTTCTTGCGCACTGAGGCAAGTGTCGAGTCAGTCTGTTGCTCTTGGACAACATCTTGACTACGAATCAGATCTTGCAGCGTTGCGACGGTCAACGGAGTGACGTGATTTGGAGCCTTGGCCATGGCTCGTGTTACCGCAGCAGCCGAAGTCTGAGTAGCAACATCTACGGCGCAACTATTTTTGACACCATAAATATTTCACACTTTGAGGTCAAATAGAGGTTCTGGCATGACAACTGCAAGTGTTGTACCAGTATAAAATGGAGATGCCACCTGGATACGTGCCTCAGGGAACAATCTCACTGATCCATCAATAAGTCTAACTTGGATCTGTCGACCAGTATACTCATCAGGCCGAACTAAACTCTGCTTAACAGAGCAACCTGAGGAACCATTGTCCCTCAGAACATTTACTGAAACACCTCCCACAGACCCTGGCTGAACAAGAAAGGCAGTGTTGCTGGTGGAAGGGTCTGAGGAGGTAGCAGCCAGTCATTCATGAGACTGCGGAACAACCGATGCAGCAAACGTGGCGCCCTGGGAACTAGGTGTCTGAGGAGTCGTACTCACCATCTGAGGAGGTGGAGCACTGACTACCTGTAGAGGAGAGTTCATGGTCGGAGGGGGACTTGTGAACTGTTGGGAAGTACCTGTACTGGTAGAGATGGCACCAACGGGTACTTGTTGTGGAATGAAGGCTGCATTTGCCTCCAGCCTCCGATACACTAATTGACCTGACTGAGGGTTACGTGGCTTGTCCTTGTATTGCTGCTGCTGCTTGGGGAACTGCTGCTGGTTGGGGTGCTTGTTGTACCGCTTCCAAGCAGGCTGCTGTGTATTTTGCCCCTGGTCCTTCTGCTGTTTGTTTGGACCTTGGCCATTACTGTGAGAACGGCCTTGTTGCTGGGGTTCAGTCTGAGACGGCTTCCCAGACTTGGCAGTATCTTTTCTGCTGTTCCAGGTGTTTTGCTTACGAGTTTGATACCCGTATGCAGTAAAGAATGCGTCAGCCTTTTCTACCATTTGGCTGGCATCTTTCACCTGGCAGATCTTAAGCTGTGCTATGAGCTCAGCAGGCCACGACCTCTCTAGCTGTGTACGCAGCATAAGGTCAATTATCCCCTCACGCGTTGAAGGAGTTTCATCCTTCTCCATCCACTCACCTAAGTAAGCAGTGAGACGGTCGAGGAACTGAACAGCTGTCTCCTTGTCTTGGAGACGAGCTCGCATGAACTGAACTTTGGCGTCGTCTACTGTGAGACCATACGCCTTAATGAGTGCAGCTTTCATCACTTCATACGTGAGATTGTCTCCACGAATTCTGTGGAGAATATCGAGGGCAGGGCCCTCAAACAGGCTAAGAAACTGAAGCCGCTTAGCTGCATCATCGAGCTGGTAAAGTTGAGCCATGTCTTCAAATCGAGCTATGTATGGCTCGATTCGCTCGCCATCTTTGTATGGGGGAAGCTTGATGCGTGGGGTCGCCAGGACATGTGCAGGGAGAACGCTCGTGGAGCTTTGACCAACTGCATCAGATGTATCTGAAGCCAAGGAATCTCGCTTGAGCTTCAGCATTTCCTATTCGTGTTTTTCGCGTGCTTCTCGCTTGGCACGTTCGTGTTCTCGTTCTCTCTCTCGTTCCTCACGCTGTTCTCGCTCGTGTTCTAAGTCGAGTTCGAGCTGTTTTCGCTCATGTTCGCGCTGTTCTCGCTCGTATTCGCGCTCCTTTTCGCGTTCCTCACGCTGTTCTCGTTCGTATTCGCGCTGAATCTTACGCTCTTCACAGGCATCATTCTCGCGCTGCTGGTCCATATTATGCCGTGAGAGTATGTATTCTTTAATTTCAGTTGGGTCTGTAAGACCCATATCTTTGGGTTCCTGTAAAAATATGGTGGTAGCCATGTCGCTAACTCAATCTAAATAACTAACGATTCAGTACTGATTGCTGCTTCGCAGACGAATGCTAATAAATACAAGTAAAGAGTACAGACACAAGCTAGTGGTGACCAGTCTTATCTAGTTAACTGGATAAGAATAAAGCAAAAAATGCAAATGACTGGGAAGACTCAATAATTAACGCAATGGGTACGGCGGCTACCCAGGAGCAAATAAAATCATCTGACGTTACCGAGAATAAAGAACTAAATAGTGTTAAGTACACTGTGGATTAATAAAGCAAAAATTCACTTGCTAAATTAACGGCAAACACTAGTAAACTTGTGCCTATAAACTTTAATGATAAAATCCTAAATATGAACGAGTGAGCACTATCTCGTGAATAGCTTTAAAGCTAGGAGTTAATATCCTGGAATGAGTCGCCAATTGTCACGGGGTTTTTAAAATAAAGGCAATTATTAAAAATAATGATAATGATATTGAATAATATTGACAATGATTGTCTTACTAAATCAAGCAATGATTGCTTTATACCGGCTTGCTTCGCCGGACTCTCAGAACGAGAATTTATAAACTTTCTCAACAGTACACAGCAGAGACTACTCAATTGCTGTTTGTTAGTACTGTTAGCCTCTGGAGAAAGTTATCACCCCTGACAATAAATAACTAATACTAATAATAGTATCAGGTTCTTGCTGATGCTTAACTCCTAGGAGGCACAACGGATTTTAAGCTTAATACACAAGACTGGCCTAAGTACCAGTTATGAATGGCAAACGTTTATGCAAGCTAGGAGCTATGAGATATAAGCTTAATTGCGGAGAAATGAAACAAGAGTTTACATTACATTAAGCTCAAGAAAAAGAACTGTTAAATTTATTGATTACAAAATAAATTTAACGTTACAATTCAAAATCAAATTAATGAGATTGCACTCACTCACTCACACAAGAGCTAAATTCTTACGCCTAGAAAAGAACACAACATGCAGCGCAGCCGGCCAGCATGTAAGGAAACAGCTCACTTAACTAAACTCTTAAACCTAGGAAAATACAAAAATGAAATACTGGTCGATGAATGCGGTGTATCACTCAAAGCTGGAGAACTAAGGTGGGAGCTTGGAGAACTGTAAGTGGAGTTTGGGTACTAGCTGACCTCTCACACTGCAGCACAGGTCCTCTCTCTGTCACAGCAAACACCTGACTCCATAAGTCATGGGAAAGAAAAGCAGAGCACTAGGCCGCATTTTTCTAACGGTCGAGTGAGCGAAACGCGCTCAAAACAAATCGCTCAGCGGAAGCGCCAATGTCTCACACAAGGACGATCACTTATGACACTGACAAATTGATTTGAAAGGACTCCCGCCGATGAGCGGTTAACTGAACGATAAACAGTGAGTTTTCCACTAATAGTTCGTGGCTTCTCACAAAAGGGAAATGTCGCGAATTTGATTTGTGACATTACGCCCCATGAAAATTAAATCTTTCTTCCTTCAGAAGAAAGATTTCAATATACATACATATAAATCCTAACTCAGTCACACAAGATTCACACTGTGGTGTGTGTGCTATCCTGCTACAGGAGAAAGTTGCGGTCAACAGTGACGGAAAAAACCTCGTATTTACGTTAATAGAAACAAGCTTGAGTGAAAAACTCCGTGACGATGGTGAAAATCCTGTACTCGGGTCAAACTGAGCGAAAGTTGGCTACATTTACATTAACAACTAATTGTTATGTAGTGTAGTGTATGTAATACACGGTGTAGGTGTGACAGTTGTAGTGTAACTGTACCTACGTGTAAAATGACACAGTAATACAAATTTATAGTAAAATAATGACGACGAGGCAGAAGAGAACAGGCGGCAACATGCGACAGGAACGACCAGCTGATCTGCACGGCAATGCTGCACCCACCAGCTACACCTGCGAAAGGAATTAAGGTGGAGCATCAAAACTGTTATTTCTCTCTCTCTCTCTCTGCCTAACAATCAGTACTTACGTCATTATTAACCAGGAAACGTAATTCTTGAATTCACAAATTGCTTAGAACCCTTATAGCTTACTGGTTAATGCTTATTAACTAGGAAGTGTGCCAGTTCTTGAATTACTCAAATCTCTTAGAACGGGCAGTTTACTAGTTAACCTAACATTATTAACCAGGAAACGTGCCAGTTCTTGAATTCACAAATTGCTTAGAACGGGCAGTTTACTGGTTAACCTAACTCTACACTTACGACTAATACAGGAAGCTGAAAATCGCTACGCAATCTCGGGCAGGTCACGTTTTAACACCCACCGTGGGTGTGAACACTCATGTGGGTAATGTGCATTCTCCGGGAATCCTCAGAGATGCCCACAGCTCGAGACGTTCCACAAGGTAATTCGTACACAGCCTCGGACTGTCTCTGCAGGGTTCTCAAACTTCCCCCTTAACTTATGGTATACATGTATGTACAGGCCCTGGATATACTGTCCTGTAGGGCCAACGAGTGAGACGTCTGGTCTACACTTTTAACTGGGAACCAGGCTGGTCCTTGGATTACTCAAATCTCTGAGGACGCCTATCTTACGGAACCCAGCATGCAACAATTGCTCATGTTAGTCAGCAATTAGCAGGCGAGACATCAGGTCTGCACCTACGTCATCACTTCCCTTGATGTATCTCGCAACAAGGTTAAACTGCTGTAAATACAGTGTCCAGCGTGTCAATCTTGCATTAGCCGTCTTGGTCGTGCTAAGACTAGTGAGTGGCATATGATCAGTTTCAAGAGTGAATGGTGCCCCAAATAGATAATAATAATACTTTTTAACACCATCAACCACAGCCAAGAGTTCCTTCTCAACAGTACTGTAATTCCTCTCAGCGAGTTTTAGCCTACGGCTGTGGTATGCCTCTGGGAAGATTCCACCTTCCGATTCCTGCATCAATACGGCACCTACTCCATCTTGTGAAGCATCAGTGCACAGTATGAAAGGTTTGCTGGAATCAGGCAACTGCAAGACAGGCTCCTTGCACAACATGTTCTTAAGAGCGATAAAGGATCTCTCTTGCGCTGCTCCCCATTCAATGGTGTTTGGAGCATATTTCCGTAGCACCTCGTACAACGGTTGGGCAATGAGAGCAAAGTTGGGGATAAAACTCCTATAGTATCCCACTAGGCCAAGGAATGCCCTAACCTGTTTCTTGGTCACAGGTCTCGGGGCTTCTCTAACCTTCCTGATCTTCTCACCCTGACACCGGCAGTGATTGTTGCCAACAATATGTCCAAGGAACTCCACCTCACTGTGAGCAATCTGACATTTGCTAGGCTTCACAGTCATGTTGAAACTCTGGAGTCTACTGAAGACAATTTCCAAGAGTCTGAGTTGCTCCTCCAACGTGGCGGAATGAACGAGGACATCGTCAACGAACATCTCTACTCCTACAATACCATGGAGCACTTGTCTCATGGCACAATTGAACACTGCTGGGGAATTGGTAAGTCCAGATGGGAGGACTTTATACTGGTACAACCCCCTAGGAGTAGCAAAGGCAGTGAACTGACGGCTCTCAGGGTGAAGGGGAATATGGAAGAATCCCTTCGCCAAATCGAGCTTCGTAAAATATCGTGACCCTGCCAGCTTGGAGAAGATGGCAATGTGGTCACCCATCGGCTCAGCATCCACTTTGGTGATTGCATTGAGCCTTCTATAGTCGCCACAAATCCTGACTCCACCATCTTTCTTGCGAACTACTACCATCGGACTACAGTAAGATGATGACTTTTCGATAATGCCTGCAGTCTCCATGTCGGCAATTTCCTTGTCTACTGCGTCCTGTAGTCGCATGGGAATCAGATATGGCTTAACCTTTATGGGAGCATTGAAGGTCAACTCAATTTTATGACACGCAACCTTTGCAAGTCTAGGTTGGTCTGAGAAGACATCAGCATACTGACAGAGCAGTGACCTTAAGGCGTTTTGGTCTCTCACTGCTAAGTCAGGGTTAAGTAGGACATCTCCGACAGTCTCCCCTGACGGGACTGAGCGGTTAAGGGCTCGTCATCATGGTCATCAGCTGGGATCACCGCGGCTGCCCCGGTTTCTTCCAGTGGCTGGTCACTATCATCAGCTACTCATAGCCCAGTCTCCTCGGGGTCTGACTCATGATAAGCCTTCAACATGTTAATGTGGAACCTTTTACGAAGATTCCCCATCTGAATTATGTAGCTGAGGTCTGAAATGCGCTCTACTACATCAAATGGACCCTTCCACTGTGCCAACAACTTGTTCTGGGCAGTGGGGAGTAATACCAAGCATTTATTGCCTGGACTAAACTTCCGAAGCTTTGCCTTCTTATCGTAATAAGCCTTTTGAACTTCACGCGCCTTGATCAGTTCTTCCTTAGCTAACTCGCACGTCGACTGGAGGCGGTCAGCCAAATCAAGGACGTAGGTGTAGGTGGTCTTGACTTCAGGGTCGGGTTCTTTATCGTCCCATAACTCACGAATGACTTGAAGTGAGCCCCAGACCGACCTTCCATACACCAGTTCAAAGGGTGAGAATTTAAATGAATGCTGTGGGGCTTCTCGATAAGCAAACAGAAGAGGAGCAATGAACCGCGGCCATTCCTTTGGCTGTTCGGCGGTCATGCGCCTCAACATCTTCTTGAGAGTTCCATTGAACCTCTCACACAACCCGTTACACATGGGATGATACGGCGTAGTCCGTAAACCTCGGATGGACAGCAACCTGAACGCTTCGTTCATCATTGCTGAAGTGAACTGCGAACCCCGGTCGCGTAAGACCTCCTTAAGGATACCTACATGACAGAACACTTCAATTAATGCCTCAGCAACAGTGACGGCCTCTATATTCTTAAGGGCCACGACTTCAGGCCACCGTGTGCTGAAATCAACAATAGTGAAGATATACTTTGATCCATCACTAGCCCTAGGGAAGATTGGCCCAACTATGTCAACTGCTACTCTCTCGAATGGTTCAGAGATTATGGGCATTGGTTTCAGTGGCACAGGACGGACACGTCCCCGGTCAGTGGTATGCTGACACACATCACAGGAACGTACGAGCCTCGTTATTTCCCGTCCCATTCCAAGCCAGAAAAAGTCAGCATGGATGTGGTCAGAGGTCTTCTTTTGACCCATGTGACCTCCCATCGCTGAACAATGACCTAATTCAAACACTGCTCGGCGATACTTTGCAGGAACGACAAACTGCAGTCGAACCTCACACTGGGGTGTCTGTGACTCACGGTACAGGCGTCCTCGCTTACGAAGGAACCTGGCTTGTCCTCCCCGTGAATACTTGATCACTTTACCCTCCAGCTTCTTGCGCACTGAGGCAAGTGTCGAGTCAGTCTGTTGCTCTTGGACAACATCTTGACTACGAATCAGATCTTGCGGCGTTGCGACGGTCAACGGAGTGACGTGATTTGGAGCCTTGGCCATGGCTCGTGTTACCGCAGCAGCCGAAGTCTGAGTAGCAACATCTACGGCGCAACTATTTTTGACACCATAAATATTTCACACTTTGAGGTCAAATAGAGGTTCTGGCATGACAACTGCAAGTGTTGTACCAGTATAAAATGGAGATGCCACCTGGATACGTGCCTCAGGGAACAATCTCACTGATCCATCAATAAGTCTAACTTGGATCTGTCGACCAGTATACTCATCAGGCCGAACTAAACTCTGCTTAACAGAGCAACCTGAGGAACCATTGTCCCTCAGAACATTTACTGAAACACCTCCCACAGACCCTGGCTGAACAAGAAAGGCAGTGTTGCTGGTGGAAGGGTCTGAGGAGGTAGCAGCCAGTCATTCATGAGACTGCGGAACAACCGATGCAGCAAACGTGGCGCCCTGGGAACTAGGTGTCTGAGGAGTCGTACTCACCATCTGAGGAGGTGGAGCACTGACTACCTGTAGAGGAGAGTTCATGGTCGGAGGGGGACTTGTGAACTGTTGGGAAGTACCTGTACTGGTAGAGATGGCACCAACGGGTACTTGTTGTGGAATGAAGGCTGCATTTGCCTCCAGCCTCCGATACACTAATTGACCTGACTGAGGGTTACGTGGCTTGTCCTTGTATTGCTGCTGCTGCTTGGGGAACTGCTGCTGGTTGGGGTGCTTGTTGTACCGCTTCCAAGCAGGCTGCTGTGTATTTTGCCCCTGGTCCTTCTGCTGTTTGTTTGGACCTTGGCCATTACTGTGAGAACGGCCTTGTTGCTGGGGTTCAGTCTGAGACGGCTTCCCAGACTTGGCAGTATCTTTTCTGCTGTTCCAGGTGTTTTGCTTACGAGTTTGATACCCGTATGCAGTAAAGAATGCGTCAGCCTTTTCTACCATTTGGCTGGCATCTTTCACCTGGCAGATCTTAAGCTGTGCTATGAGCTCAGCAGGCCACGACCTCTCTAGCTGTGTACGCAGCATAAGGTCAATTATCCCCTCACGCGTTGAAGGAGTTTCATCCTTCTCCATCCACTCACCTAAGTAAGCAGTGAGACGGTCGAGGAACTGAACAGCTGTCTCCTTGTCTTGGAGACGAGCTCGCATGAACTGAACTTTGGCGTCGTCTACTGTGAGACCATACGCCTTAATGAGTGCAGCTTTCATCACTTCATACGTGAGATTGTCTCCACGAATTCTGTGGAGAATATCGAGGGCAGGGCCCTCAAACAGGCTAAGAAACTGAAGCCGCTTAGCTGCATCATCGAGCTGGTAAAGTTGAGCCATGTCTTCAAATCGAGCTATGTATGGCTCGATTCGCTCGCCATCTTTGTATGGGGGAAGCTTGATGCGTGGGGTCGCCAGGACATGTGCAGGGAGAACGCTCGTGGAGCTTTGACCAACTGCATCAGATGTATCTGAAGCCAAGGAATCTCGCTTGAGCTTCAGCATTTCCTATTCGTGTTTTTCGCGTGCTTCTCGCTTGGCACGTTCGTGTTCTCGTTCTCTCTCTCGTTCCTCACGCTGTTCTCGCTCGTGTTCTAAGTCGAGTTCGAGCTGTTTTCGCTCATGTTCGCGCTGTTCTCGCTCGTATTCGCGCTCCTTTTCGCGTTCCTCACGCTGTTCTCGTTCGTATTCGCGCTGAATCTTACGCTCTTCACAGGCATCATTCTCGCGCTGCTGGTCCATATTATGCCGTGAGAGTATGTATTCTTTAATTTCAGTTGGGTCTGTAAGACCCATATCTTTGGGTTCCTGTAAAAATATGGTGGTAGCCATGTCGCTAACTCAATCTAAATAACTAACGATTCAGTACTGATTGCTGCTTCGCAGACGAATGCTAATAAATACAAGTAAAGAGTACAGACACAAGCTAGTGGTGACCAGTCTTATCTAGTTAACTGGATAAGAATAAAGCAAAAAATGCAAATGACTGGGAAGACTCAATAATTAACGCAATGGGTACGGCGGCTACCCAGGAGCAAATAAAATCATCTGACGTTACCGAGAATAAAGAACTAAATAGTGTTAAGTACACTGTGGATTAATAAAGCAAAAATTCACTTGCTAAATTAACGGCAAACACTAGTAAACTTGTGCCTATAAACTTTAATGATAAAATCCTAAATATGAACGAGTGAGCACTATCTCGTGAATAGCTTTAAAGCTAGGAGTTAATATCCTGGAATGAGTCGCCAATTGTCACGGGGTTTTTAAAATAAAGGCAATTATTAAAAATAATGATAATGATATTGAATAATATTGACAATGATTGTCTTACTAAATCAAGCAATGATTGCTTTATACCGGCTTGCTTCGCCGGACTCTCAGAACGAGAATTTATAAACTTTCTCAACAGTACACAGCAGAGACTACTCAATTGCTGTTTGTTAGTACTGTTAGCCTCTGGAGAAAGTTATCACCCCTGACAATAAATAACTAATACTAATAATAGTATCAGGTTCTTGCTGATGCTTAACTCCTAGGAGGCACAACGGATTTTAAGCTTAATACACAAGACTGGCCTAAGTACCAGTTATGAATGGCAAACGTTTATGCAAGCTAGGAGCTATGAGATATAAGCTTAATTGCGGAGAAATGAAACAAGAGTTTACATTACATTAAGCTCAAGAAAAAGAACTGTTAAATTTATTGATTACAAAATAAATTTAACGTTACAATTCAAAATCAAATTAATGAGATTGCACTCACTCACTCACACAAGAGCTAAATTCTTACGCCTAGAAAAGAACACAACATGCAGCGCAGCCGGCCAGCATGTAAGGAAACAGCTCACTTAACTAAACTCTTAAACCTAGGAAAATACAAAAATGAAATACTGGTCGATGAATGCGGTGTATCACTCAAAGCTGGAGAACTAAGGTGGGAGCTTGGAGAACTGTAAGTGGAGTTTGGGTACTAGCTGACCTCTCACACTGCAGCACAGGTCCTCTCTCTGTCACAGCAAACACCTGACTCCATAAGTCATGGGAAAGAAAAGCAGAGCACTAGGCCGCATTTTTCTAACGGTCGAGTGAGCGAAACGCGCTCAAAACAAATCGCTCAGCGGAAGCGCCAATGTCTCACACAAGGACGATCACTTATGACACTGACAAATTGATTTGAAAGGACTCCCGCCGATGAGCGGTTAACTGAACGATAAACAGTGAGTTTTCCACTAATAGTTCGTGGCTTCTCACAAAAGGGAAATGTCGCGAATTTGATTTGTGACATTACGCCCCATGAAAATTAAATCTTTCTTCCTTCAGAAGAAAGATTTCAATATACATACATATAAATCCTAACTCAGTCACACAAGATTCACACTGTGGTGTGTGTGCTATCCTGCTACAGGAGAAAGTTGCGGTCAACAGTGACGGAAAAAACCTCGTATTTACGTTAATAGAAACAAGCTTGAGTGAAAAACTCCGTGACGATGGTGAAAATCCTGTACTCGGGTCAAACTGAGCGAAAGTTGGCTACATTTACATTAACAACTAATTGTTATGTAGTGTAGTGTATGTAATACACGGTGTAGGTGTGACAGTTGTAGTGTAACTGTACCTACGTGTAAAATGACACAGTAATACAAATTTATAGTAAAATAATGACGACGAGGCAGAAGAGAACAGGCGGCAACATGCGACAGGAACGACCAGCTGATCTGCACGGCAATGCTGCACCCACCAGCTACACCTGCGAAAGGAATTAAGGTGGAGCATCAAAACTGTTATTTCTCTCTCTCTCTCTCTCTGCCTAACAATCAGTACTTACGTCATTATTAACCAGGAAACGTAATTCTTGAATTCACAAATTGCTTAGAACCCTTATAGCTTACTGGTTAATGCTTATTAACTAGGAAGTGTGCCAGTTCTTGAATTACTCAAATCTCTTAGAACGGGCAGTTTACTAGTTAACCTAACATTATTAACCAGGAAACGTGCCAGTTCTTGAATTCACAAATTGCTTAGAACGGGCAGTTTACTGGTTAACCTAACTCTACACTTACGACTAATACAGGAAGCTGAAAATCGCTACGCAATCTCGGGCAGGTCACGTTTTAACACCCACCGTGGGTGTGAACACTCATGTGGGTAATGTGCATTCTCCGGGAATCCTCAGAGATGCCCACAGCTCGAGACGTTCCACAAGGTAATTCGTACACAGCCTCGGACTGTCTCTGCAGGGTTCTCAAACTTCCCCCTTAACTTATGGTATACATGTATGTACAGGCCCTGGATATACTGTCCTGTAGGGCCAACGAGTGAGACGTCTGGTCTACACTTTTAACTGGGAACCAGGCTGGTCCTTGGATTACTCAAATCTCTGAGGACGCCTATCTTACGGAACCCAGCATGCAACAATTGCTCATGTTAGTCAGCAATTAGCAGGCGAGACATCAGGTCTGCACCTACGTCATCACTTCCCTTGATGTATCTCGCAACAAGGTTAAACTGCTGTAAATACAGTGTCCAGCGTGTCAATCTTGCATTAGCCGTCTTGGTCGTGCTAAGACTAGTGAGTGGCATATGATCAGTTTCAAGAGTGAATGGTGCCCCAAATAGATAATAATAATACTTTTTAACACCATCAACCACAGCCAAGAGTTCCTTCTCAACAGTACTGTAATTCCTCTCAGCGAGTTTTAGCCTACGGCTGTGGTATGCCTCTGGGAAGATTCCACCTTCCGATTCCTGCATCAATACGGCACCTACTCCATCTTGTGAAGCATCAGTGCACAGTATGAAAGGTTTGCTGGAATCAGGCAACTGCAAGACAGGCTCCTTGCACAACATGTTCTTAAGAGCGATAAAGGATCTCTCTTGCGCTGCTCCCCATTCAATGGTGTTTGGAGCATATTTCCGTAGCACCTCGTACAACGGTTGGGCAATGAGAGCAAAGTTGGGGATAAAACTCCTATAGTATCCCACTAGGCCAAGGAATGCCCTAACCTGTTTCTTGGTCACAGGTCTCGGGGCTTCTCTAACCTTCCTGATCTTCTCACCCTGACACCGGCAGTGATTGTTGCCAACAATATGTCCAAGGAACTCCACCTCACTGTGAGCAATCTGACATTTGCTAGGCTTCACAGTCATGTTGAAACTCTGGAGTCTACTGAAGACAATTTCCAAGAGTCTGAGTTGCTCCTCCAACGTGGCGGAATGAACGAGGACATCGTCAACGAACATCTCTACTCCTACAATACCATGGAGCACTTGTCTCATGGCACAATTGAACACTGCTGAGGAATTGGTAAGTCCAGATGGGAGGACTTTATACTGGTACAACCCCTAGGAGTAGCAAAGGCAGTGAACTGACGGCTCTCAGGGTGAAGGGGAATATGGAAGAATCCCTTCGCCAAATCGAGCTTCGTAAAATATCGTGACCCTGCCAGCTTGGAGAAGATGGCAATGTGGTCACCCATCGGCTCAGCATCCACTTTGGTGATTGCATTGAGCCTTCTATAGTCGCCACAAATCCTGACTCCACCATCTTTCTTGCGAACTACTACCATCGGACTACAGTAAGATGATGACTTTTCGATAATGCCTGCAGTCTCCATGTCGGCAATTTCCTTGTCTACTGCGTCCTGTAGTCGCATGGGAATCAGATATGGCTTAACCTTTATGGGAGCATTGAAGGTCAACTCAATTTTATGACACGCAACCTTTGCAAGTCTAGGTTGGTCTGAGAAGACATCAGCATACTGACAGAGCAGTGACCTTAAGGCGTTTTGGTCTCTCACTGCTAAGTCAGGGTTAAGTAGGACATCTCCGACAGTCTCCCCTGACGGGACTGAGCGGTTAAGGGCTCGTCATCATGGTCATCAGCTGGGATCACCGCGGCTGCCCCGGTTTCTTCCAGTGGCTGGTCACTATCATCAGCTACTCATAGCCCAGTCTCCTCGGGGTCTGACTCATGATAAGCCTTCAACATGTTAATGTGGAACCTTTTACGAAGATTCCCCATCTGAATTATGTAGCTGAGGTCTGAAATGCGCTCTACTACATCAAATGGACCCTTCCACTGTGCCAACAACTTGTTCTGGGCAGTGGGGAGTAATACCAAGCATTTATTGCCTGGACTAAACTTCCGAAGCTTTGCCTTCTTATCGTAATAAGCCTTTTGAACTTCACGCGCCTTGATCAGTTCTTCCTTAGCTAACTCGCACGTCGACTGGAGGCGGTCAGCCAAATCAAGGACGTAGGTGTAGGTGGTCTTGACTTCAGGGTCGGGTTCTTTATCGTCCCATAACTCACGAATGACTTGAAGTGAGCCCCAGACCGACCTTCCATACACCAGTTCAAAGGGTGAGAATTTAAATGAATGCTGTGGGGCTTCTCGATAAGCAAACAGAAGAGGAGCAATGAACCGCGGCCATTCCTTTGGCTGTTCGGCGGTCATGCGCCTCAACATCTTCTTGAGAGTTCCATTGAACCTCTCACACAACCCGTTACACATGGGATGATACGGCGTAGTCCGTAAACCTCGGATGGACAGCAACCTGAACGCTTCGTTCATCATTGCTGAAGTGAACTGCGAACCCCGGTCGCGTAAGACCTCCTTAAGGATACCTACATGACAGAACACTTCAATTAATGCCTCAGCAACAGTGACGGCCTCTATATTCTTAAGGGCCACGACTTCAGGCCACCGTGTGCTGAAATCAACAATAGTGAAGATATACTTTGATCCATCACTAGCCCTAGGGAAGATTGGCCCAACTATGTCAACTGCTACTCTCTCGAATGGTTCAGAGATTATGGGCATTGGTTTCAGTGGCACAGGACGGACACGTCCCCGGTCAGTGGTATGCTGACACACATCACAGGAACGTACGAGCCTCGTTATTTCCCGTCCCATTCCAAGCCAGAAAAAGTCAGCATGGATGTGGTCAGAGGTCTTCTTTTGACCCATGTGACCTCCCATCGCTGAACAATGACCTAATTCAAACACTGCTCGGCGATACTTTGCAGGAACGACAAACTGCAGTCGAACCTCACACTGGGGTGTCTGTGACTCACGGTACAGGCGTCCTCGCTTACGAAGGAACCTGGCTTGTCCTCCCCGTGAATACTTGATCACTTTACCCTCCAGCTTCTTGCGCACTGAGGCAAGTGTCGAGTCAGTCTGTTGCTCTTGGACAACATCTTGACTACGAATCAGATCTTGCGGCGTTGCGACGGTCAACGGAGTGACGTGATTTGGAGCCTTGGCCATGGCTCGTGTTACCGCAGCAGCCGAAGTCTGAGTAGCAACATCTACGGCGCAACTATTTTTGACACCATAAATATTTCACACTTTGAGGTCAAATAGAGGTTCTGGCATGACAACTGCAAGTGTTGTACCAGTATAAAATGGAGATGCCACCTGGATACGTGCCTCAGGGAACAATCTCACTGATCCATCAATAAGTCTAACTTGGATCTGTCGACCAGTATACTCATCAGGCCGAACTAAACTCTGCTTAACAGAGCAACCTGAGGAACCATTGTCCCTCAGAACATTTACTGAAACACCTCCCACAGACCCTGGCTGAACAAGAAAGGCAGTGTTGCTGGTGGAAGGGTCTGAGGAGGTAGCAGCCAGTCATTCATGAGACTGCGGAACAACCGATGCAGCAAACGTGGCGCCCTGGGAACTAGGTGTCTGAGGAGTCGTACTCACCATCTGAGGAGGTGGAGCACTGACTACCTGTAGAGGAGAGTTCATGGTCGGAGGGGGACTTGTGAACTGTTGGGAAGTACCTGTACTGGTAGAGATGGCACCAACGGGTACTTGTTGTGGAATGAAGGCTGCATTTGCCTCCAGCCTCCGATACACTAATTGACCTGACTGAGGGTTACGTGGCTTGTCCTTGTATTGCTGCTGCTGCTTGGGGAACTGCTGCTGGTTGGGGTGCTTGTTGTACCGCTTCCAAGCAGGCTGCTGTGTATTTTGCCCCTGGTCCTTCTGCTGTTTGTTTGGACCTTGGCCATTACTGTGAGAACGGCCTTGTTGCTGGGGTTCAGTCTGAGACGGCTTCCCAGACTTGGCAGTATCTTTTCTGCTGTTCCAGGTGTTTTGCTTACGAGTTTGATACCCGTATGCAGTAAAGAATGCGTCAGCCTTTTCTACCATTTGGCTGGCATCTTTCACCTGGCAGATCTTAAGCTGTGCTATGAGCTCAGCAGGCCACGACCTCTCTAGCTGTGTACGCAGCATAAGGTCAATTATCCCCTCACGCGTTGAAGGAGTTTCATCCTTCTCCATCCACTCACCTAAGTAAGCAGTGAGACGGTCGAGGAACTGAACAGCTGTCTCCTTGTCTTGGAGACGAGCTCGCATGAACTGAACTTTGGCGTCGTCTACTGTGAGACCATACGCCTTAATGAGTGCAGCTTTCATCACTTCATACGTGAGATTGTCTCCACGAATTCTGTGGAGAATATCGAGGGCAGGGCCCTCAAACAGGCTAAGAAACTGAAGCCGCTTAGCTGCATCATCGAGCTGGTAAAGTTGAGCCATGTCTTCAAATCGAGCTATGTATGGCTCGATTCGCTCGCCATCTTTGTATGGGGGAAGCTTGATGCGTGGGGTCGCCAGGACATGTGCAGGGAGAACGCTCGTGGAGCTTTGACCAACTGCATCAGATGTATCTGAAGCCAAGGAATCTCGCTTGAGCTTCAGCATTTCCTATTCGTGTTTTTCGCGTGCTTCTCGCTTGGCACGTTCGTGTTCTCGTTCTCTCTCTCGTTCCTCACGCTGTTCTCGCTCGTGTTCTAAGTCGAGTTCGAGCTGTTTTCGCTCATGTTCGCGCTGTTCTCGCTCGTATTCGCGCTCCTTTTCGCGTTCCTCACGCTGTTCTCGTTCGTATTCGCGCTGAATCTTACGCTCTTCACAGGCATCATTCTCGCGCTGCTGGTCCATATTATGCCGTGAGAGTATGTATTCTTTAATTTCAGTTGGGTCTGTAAGACCCATATCTTTGGGTTCCTGTAAAAATATGGTGGTAGCCATGTCGCTAACTCAATCTAAATAACTAACGATTCAGTACTGATTGCTGCTTCGCAGACGAATGCTAATAAATACAAGTAAAGAGTACAGACACAAGCTAGTGGTGACCAGTCTTATCTAGTTAACTGGATAAGAATAAAGCAAAAAATGCAAATGACTGGGAAGACTCAATAATTAACGCAATGGGTACGGCGGCTACCCAGGAGCAAATAAAATCATCTGACGTTACCGAGAATAAAGAACTAAATAGTGTTAAGTACACTGTGGATTAATAAAGCAAAAATTCACTTGCTAAATTAACGGCAAACACTAGTAAACTTGTGCCTATAAACTTTAATGATAAAATCCTAAATATGAACGAGTGAGCACTATCTCGTGAATAGCTTTAAAGCTAGGAGTTAATATCCTGGAATGAGTCGCCAATTGTCACGGGGTTTTTAAAATAAAGGCAATTATTAAAAATAATGATAATGATATTGAATAATATTGACAATGATTGTCTTACTAAATCAAGCAATGATTGCTTTATACCGGCTTGCTTCGCCGGACTCTCAGAACGAGAATTTATAAACTTTCTCAACAGTACACAGCAGAGACTACTCAATTGCTGTTTGTTAGTACTGTTAGCCTCTGGAGAAAGTTATCACCCCTGACAATAAATAACTAATACTAATAATAGTATCAGGTTCTTGCTGATGCTTAACTCCTAGGAGGCACAACGGATTTTAAGCTTAATACACAAGACTGGCCTAAGTACCAGTTATGAATGGCAAACGTTTATGCAAGCTAGGAGCTATGAGATATAAGCTTAATTGCGGAGAAATGAAACAAGAGTTTACATTACATTAAGCTCAAGAAAAAGAACTGTTAAATTTATTGATTACAAAATAAATTTAACGTTACAATTCAAAATCAAATTAATGAGATTGCACTCACTCACTCACACAAGAGCTAAATTCTTACGCCTAGAAAAGAACACAACATGCAGCGCAGCCGGCCAGCATGTAAGGAAACAGCTCACTTAACTAAACTCTTAAACCTAGGAAAATACAAAAATGAAATACTGGTCGATGAATGCGGTGTATCACTCAAAGCTGGAGAACTAAGGTGGGAGCTTGGAGAACTGTAAGTGGAGTTTGGGTACTAGCTGACCTCTCACACTGCAGCACAGGTCCTCTCTCTGTCACAGCAAACACCTGACTCCATAAGTCATGGGAAAGAAAAGCAGAGCACTAGGCCGCATTTTTCTAACGGTCGAGTGAGCGAAACGCGCTCAAAACAAATCGCTCAGCGGAAGCGCCAATGTCTCACACAAGGACGATCACTTATGACACTGACAAATTGATTTGAAAGGACTCCCGCCGATGAGCGGTTAACTGAACGATAAACAGTGAGTTTTCCACTAATAGTTCGTGGCTTCTCACAAAAGGGAAATGTCGCGAATTTGATTTGTGACATTACGCCCCATGAAAATTAAATCTTTCTTCCTTCAGAAGAAAGATTTCAATATACATACATATAAATCCTAACTCAGTCACACAAGATTCACACTGTGGTGTGTGTGCTATCCTGCTACAGGAGAAAGTTGCGGTCAACAGTGACGGAAAAAACCTCGTATTTACGTTAATAGAAACAAGCTTGAGTGAAAAACTCCGTGACGATGGTGAAAATCCTGTACTCGGGTCAAACTGAGCGAAAGTTGGCTACATTTACATTAACAACTAATTGTTATGTAGTGTAGTGTATGTAATACACGGTGTAGGTGTGACAGTTGTAGTGTAACTGTACCTACGTGTAAAATGACACAGTAATACAAATTTATAGTAAAATAATGACGACGAGGCAGAAGAGAACAGGCGGCAACATGCGACAGGAACGACCAGCTGATCTGCACGGCAATGCTGCACCCACCAGCTACACCTGCGAAAGGAATTAAGGTGGAGCATCAAAACTGTTATTTCTCTCTCTCTCTCTCTCTCTGCCTAACAATGAGTACTTACGTCATTATTAACCAGGAAACGTAATTCTTGAATTCACAAATTGCTTAGAACCCTTATAGCTTACTGGTTAATGCTTATTAACTAGGAAGTGTGCCAGTTCTTGAATTACTCAAATCTCTTAGAACGGGCAGTTTACTAGTTAACCTAACATTATTAACCAGGAAACGTGCCAGTTCTTGAATTCACAAATTGCTTAGAACGGGCAGTTTACTGGTTAACCTAACTCTACACTTACGACTAATACAGGAAGCTGAAAATCGCTACGCAATCTCGGGCAGGTCACGTTTTAACACCCACCGTGGGTGTGAACACTCATGTGGGTAATGTGCATTCTCCGGGAATCCTCAGAGATGCCCACAGCTCGAGACGTTCCACAAGGTAATTCGTACACAGCCTCGGACTGTCTCTGCAGGGTTCTCAAACTTCCCCCTTAACTTATGGTATACATGTATGTACAGGCCCTGGATATACTGTCCTGTAGGGCCAACGAGTGAGACGTCTGGTCTACACTTTTAACTGGGAACCAGGCTGGTCCTTGGATTACTCAAATCTCTGAGGACGCCTATCTTACGGAACCCAGCATGCAACAATTGCTCATGTTAGTCAGCAATTAGCAGGCGAGACATCAGGTCTGCACCTACGTCATCACTTCCCTTGATGTATCTCGCAACAAGGTTAAACTGCTGTAAATACAGTGTCCAGCGTGTCAATCTTGCATTAGCCGTCTTGGTCGTGCTAAGACTAGTGAGTGGCATATGATCAGTTTCAAGAGTGAATGGTGCCCCAAATAGATAATAATAATACTTTTTAACACCATCAACCACAGCCAAGAGTTCCTTCTCAACAGTACTGTAATTCCTCTCAGCGAGTTTTAGCCTACGGCTGTGGTATGCCTCTGGGAAGATTCCACCTTCCGATTCCTGCATCAATACGGCACCTACTCCATCTTGTGAAGCATCAGTGCACAGTATGAAAGGTTTGCTGGAATCAGGCAACTGCAAGACAGGCTCCTTGCACAACATGTTCTTAAGAGCGATAAAGGATCTCTCTTGCGCTGCTCCCCATTCAATGGTGTTTGGAGCATATTTCCGTAGCACCTCGTACAACGGTTGGGCAATGAGAGCAAAGTTGGGGATAAAACTCCTATAGTATCCCACTAGGCCAAGGAATGCCCTAACCTGTTTCTTGGTCACAGGTCTCGGGGCTTCTCTAACCTTCCTGATCTTCTCACCCTGACACCGGCAGTGATTGTTGCCAACAATATGTCCAAGGAACTCCACCTCACTGTGAGCAATCTGACATTTGCTAGGCTTCACAGTCATGTTGAAACTCTGGAGTCTACTGAAGACAATTTCCAAGAGTCTGAGTTGCTCCTCCAACGTGGCGGAATGAACGAGGACATCGTCAACGAACATCTCTACTCCTACAATACCATGGAGCACTTGTCTCATGGCACAATTGAACACTGCTGAGGAATTGGTAAGTCCAGATGGGAGGACTTTATACTGGTACAACCCCTAGGAGTAGCAAAGGCAGTGAACTGACGGCTCTCAGGGTGAAGGGGAATATGGAAGAATCCCTTCGCCAAATCGAGCTTCGTAAAATATCGTGACCCTGCCAGCTTGGAGAAGATGGCAATGTGGTCACCCATCGGCTCAGCATCCACTTTGGTGATTGCATTGAGCCTTCTATAGTCGCCACAAATCCTGACTCCACCATCTTTCTTGCGAACTACTACCATCGGACTACAGTAAGATGATGACTTTTCGATAATGCCTGCAGTCTCCATGTCGGCAATTTCCTTGTCTACTGCGTCCTGTAGTCGCATGGGAATCAGATATGGCTTAACCTTTATGGGAGCATTGAAGGTCAACTCAATTTTATGACACGCAACCTTTGCAAGTCTAGGTTGGTCTGAGAAGACATCAGCATACTGACAGAGCAGTGACCTTAAGGCGTTTTGGTCTCTCACTGCTAAGTCAGGGTTAAGTAGGACATCTCCGACAGTCTCCCCTGACGGGACTGAGCGGTTAAGGGCTCGTCATCATGGTCATCAGCTGGGATCACCGCGGCTGCCCCGGTTTCTTCCAGTGGCTGGTCACTATCATCAGCTACTCATAGCCCAGTCTCCTCGGGGTCTGACTCATGATAAGCCTTCAACATGTTAATGTGGAACCTTTTACGAAGATTCCCCATCTGAATTATGTAGCTGAGGTCTGAAATGCGCTCTACTACATCAAATGGACCCTTCCACTGTGCCAACAACTTGTTCTGGGCAGTGGGGAGTAATACCAAGCATTTATTGCCTGGACTAAACTTCCGAAGCTTTGCCTTCTTATCGTAATAAGCCTTTTGAACTTCACGCGCCTTGATCAGTTCTTCCTTAGCTAACTCGCACGTCGACTGGAGGCGGTCAGCCAAATCAAGGACGTAGGTGTAGGTGGTCTTGACTTCAGGGTCGGGTTCTTTATCGTCCCATAACTCACGAATGACTTGAAGTGAGCCCCAGACCGACCTTCCATACACCAGTTCAAAGGGTGAGAATTTAAATGAATGCTGTGGGGCTTCTCGATAAGCAAACAGAAGAGGAGCAATGAACCGCGGCCATTCCTTTGGCTGTTCGGCGGTCATGCGCCTCAACATCTTCTTGAGAGTTCCATTGAACCTCTCACACAACCCGTTACACATGGGATGATACGGCGTAGTCCGTAAACCTCGGATGGACAGCAACCTGAACGCTTCGTTCATCATTGCTGAAGTGAACTGCGAACCCCGGTCGCGTAAGACCTCCTTAAGGATACCTACATGACAGAACACTTCAATTAATGCCTCAGCAACAGTGACGGCCTCTATATTCTTAAGGGCCACGACTTCAGGCCACCGTGTGCTGAAATCAACAATAGTGAAGATATACTTTGATCCATCACTAGCCCTAGGGAAGATTGGCCCAACTATGTCAACTGCTACTCTCTCGAATGGTTCAGAGATTATGGGCATTGGTTTCAGTGGCACAGGACGGACACGTCCCCGGTCAGTGGTATGCTGACACACATCACAGGAACGTACGAGCCTCGTTATTTCCCGTCCCATTCCAAGCCAGAAAAAGTCAGCATGGATGTGGTCAGAGGTCTTCTTTTGACCCATGTGACCTCCCATCGCTGAACAATGACCTAATTCAAACACTGCTCGGCGATACTTTGCAGGAACGACAAACTGCAGTCGAACCTCACACTGGGGTGTCTGTGACTCACGGTACAGGCGTCCTCGCTTACGAAGGAACCTGGCTTGTCCTCCCCGTGAATACTTGATCACTTTACCCTCCAGCTTCTTGCGCACTGAGGCAAGTGTCGAGTCAGTCTGTTGCTCTTGGACAACATCTTGACTACGAATCAGATCTTGCGGCGTTGCGACGGTCAACGGAGTGACGTGATTTGGAGCCTTGGCCATGGCTCGTGTTACCGCAGCAGCCGAAGTCTGAGTAGCAACATCTACGGCGCAACTATTTTTGACACCATAAATATTTCACACTTTGAGGTCAAATAGAGGTTCTGGCATGACAACTGCAAGTGTTGTACCAGTATAAAATGGAGATGCCACCTGGATACGTGCCTCAGGGAACAATCTCACTGATCCATCAATAAGTCTAACTTGGATCTGTCGACCAGTATACTCATCAGGCCGAACTAAACTCTGCTTAACAGAGCAACCTGAGGAACCATTGTCCCTCAGAACATTTACTGAAACACCTCCCACAGACCCTGGCTGAACAAGAAAGGCAGTGTTGCTGGTGGAAGGGTCTGAGGAGGTAGCAGCCAGTCATTCATGAGACTGCGGAACAACCGATGCAGCAAACGTGGCGCCCTGGGAACTAGGTGTCTGAGGAGTCGTACTCACCATCTGAGGAGGTGGAGCACTGACTACCTGTAGAGGAGAGTTCATGGTCGGAGGGGGACTTGTGAACTGTTGGGAAGTACCTGTACTGGTAGAGATGGCACCAACGGGTACTTGTTGTGGAATGAAGGCTGCATTTGCCTCCAGCCTCCGATACACTAATTGACCTGACTGAGGGTTACGTGGCTTGTCCTTGTATTGCTGCTGCTGCTTGGGGAACTGCTGCTGGTTGGGGTGCTTGTTGTACCGCTTCCAAGCAGGCTGCTGTGTATTTTGCCCCTGGTCCTTCTGCTGTTTGTTTGGACCTTGGCCATTACTGTGAGAACGGCCTTGTTGCTGGGGTTCAGTCTGAGACGGCTTCCCAGACTTGGCAGTATCTTTTCTGCTGTTCCAGGTGTTTTGCTTACGAGTTTGATACCCGTATGCAGTAAAGAATGCGTCAGCCTTTTCTACCATTTGGCTGGCATCTTTCACCTGGCAGATCTTAAGCTGTGCTATGAGCTCAGCAGGCCACGACCTCTCTAGCTGTGTACGCAGCATAAGGTCAATTATCCCCTCACGCGTTGAAGGAGTTTCATCCTTCTCCATCCACTCACCTAAGTAAGCAGTGAGACGGTCGAGGAACTGAACAGCTGTCTCCTTGTCTTGGAGACGAGCTCGCATGAACTGAACTTTGGCGTCGTCTACTGTGAGACCATACGCCTTAATGAGTGCAGCTTTCATCACTTCATACGTGAGATTGTCTCCACGAATTCTGTGGAGAATATCGAGGGCAGGGCCCTCAAACAGGCTAAGAAACTGAAGCCGCTTAGCTGCATCATCGAGCTGGTAAAGTTGAGCCATGTCTTCAAATCGAGCTATGTATGGCTCGATTCGCTCGCCATCTTTGTATGGGGGAAGCTTGATGCGTGGGGTCGCCAGGACATGTGCAGGGAGAACGCTCGTGGAGCTTTGACCAACTGCATCAGATGTATCTGAAGCCAAGGAATCTCGCTTGAGCTTCAGCATTTCCTATTCGTGTTTTTCGCGTGCTTCTCGCTTGGCACGTTCGTGTTCTCGTTCTCTCTCTCGTTCCTCACGCTGTTCTCGCTCGTGTTCTAAGTCGAGTTCGAGCTGTTTTCGCTCATGTTCGAGCTGTTCTCGCTCGTATTCGCGCTCCTTTTCGCGTTCCTCACGCTGTTCTCGTTCGTATTCGCGCTGAATCTTACGCTCTTCACAGGCATCATTCTCGCGCTGCTGGTCCATATTATGCCGTGAGAGTATGTATTCTTTAATTTCAGTTGGGTCTGTAAGACCCATATCTTTGGGTTCCTGTAAAAATATGGTGGTAGCCATGTCGCTAACTCAATCTAAATAACTAACGATTCAGTACTGATTGCTGCTTCGCAGACGAATGCTAATAAATACAAGTAAAGAGTACAGACACAAGCTAGTGGTGACCAGTCTTATCTAGTTAACTGGATAAGAATAAAGCAAAAAATGCAAATGACTGGGAAGACTCAATAATTAACGCAATGGGTACGGCGGCTACCCAGGAGCAAATAAAATCATCTGACGTTACCGAGAATAAAGAACTAAATAGTGTTAAGTACACTGTGGATTAATAAAGCAAAAATTCACTTGCTAAATTAACGGCAAACACTAGTAAACTTGTGCCTATAAACTTTAATGATAAAATCCTAAATATGAACGAGTGAGCACTATCTCGTGAATAGCTTTAAAGCTAGGAGTTAATATCCTGGAATGAGTCGCCAATTGTCACGGGGTTTTTAAAATAAAGGCAATTATTAAAAATAATGATAATGATATTGAATAATATTGACAATGATTGTCTTACTAAATCAAGCAATGATTGCTTTATACCGGCTTGCTTCGCCGGACTCTCAGAACGAGAATTTATAAACTTTCTCAACAGTACACAGCAGAGACTACTCAATTGCTGTTTGTTAGTACTGTTAGCCTCTGGAGAAAGTTATCACCCCTGACAATAAATAACTAATACTAATAATAGTATCAGGTTCTTGCTGATGCTTAACTCCTAGGAGGCACAACGGATTTTAAGCTTAATACACAAGACTGGCCTAAGTACCAGTTATGAATGGCAAACGTTTATGCAAGCTAGGAGCTATGAGATATAAGCTTAATTGCGGAGAAATGAAACAAGAGTTTACATTACATTAAGCTCAAGAAAAGAACTGTTAAATTTATTGATTACAAAATAAATTTAACGTTACAATTCAAAATCAAATTAATGAGATTGCACTCACTCACTCACACAAGAGCTAAATTCTTACGCCTAGAAAAGAACACAACATGCAGCGCAGCCGGCCAGCATGTAAGGAAACAGCTCACTTAACTAAACTCTTAAACCTAGGAAAATACAAAAATGAAATACTGGTCGATGAATGCGGTGTATCACTCAAAGCTGGAGAACTAAGGTGGGAGCTTGGAGAACTGTAAGTGGAGTTTGGGTACTAGCTGACCTCTCACACTGCAGCACAGGTCCTCTCTCTGTCACAGCAAACACCTGACTCCATAAGTCATGGGAAAGAAAAGCAGAGCACTAGGCCGCATTTTTCTAACGGTCGAGTGAGCGAAACGCGCTCAAAACAAATCGCTCAGCGGAAGCGCCAATGTCTCACACAAGGACGATCACTTATGACACTGACAAATTGATTTGAAAGGACTCCCGCCGATGAGCGGTTAACTGAACGATAAACAGTGAGTTTTCCACTAATAGTTCGTGGCTTCTCACAAAAGGGAAATGTCGCGAATTTGATTTGTGACATTACGCCCCATGAAAATTAAATCTTTCTTCCTTCAGAAGAAAGATTTCAATATACATACATATAAATCCTAACTCAGTCACACAAGATTCACACTGTGGTGTGTGTGCTATCCTGCTACAGGAGAAAGTTGCGGTCAACAGTGACGGAAAAAACCTCGTATTTACGTTAATAGAAACAAGCTTGAGTGAAAAACTCCGTGACGATGGTGAAAATCCTGTACTCGGGTCAAACTGAGCGAAAGTTGGCTACATTTACATTAACAACTAATTGTTATGTAGTGTAGTGTATGTAATACACGGTGTAGGTGTGACAGTTGTAGTGTAACTGTACCTACGTGTAAAATGACACAGTAATACAAATTTATAGTAAAATAATGACGACGAGGCAGAAGAGAACAGGCGGCAACATGCGACAGGAACGACCAGCTGATCTGCACGGCAATGCTGCACCCACCAGCTACACCTGCGAAAGGAATTAAGGTGGAGCATCAAAACTGTTATTTCTCTCTCTCTCTCTCTGCCTAACAATGAGTACTTACGTCATTATTAACCAGGAAACGTAATTCTTGAATTCACAAATTGCTTAGAACCCTTATAGCTTACTGGTTAATGCTTATTAACTAGGAAGTGTGCCAGTTCTTGAATTACTCAAATCTCTTAGAACGGGCAGTTTACTAGTTAACCTAACATTATTAACCAGGAAACGTGCCAGTTCTTGAATTCACAAATTGCTTAGAACGGGCAGTTTACTGGTTAACCTAACTCTACACTTACGACTAATACAGGAAGCTGAAAATCGCTACGCAATCTCGGGCAGGTCACGTTTTAACACCCACCGTGGGTGTGAACACTCATGTGGGTAATGTGCATTCTCCGGGAATCCTCAGAGATGCCCACAGCTCGAGACGTTCCACAAGGTAATTCGTACACAGCCTCGGACTGTCTCTGCAGGGTTCTCAAACTTCCCCCTTAACTTATGGTATACATGTATGTACAGGCCCTGGATATACTGTCCTGTAGGGCCAACGAGTGAGACGTCTGGTCTACACTTTTAACTGGGAACCAGGCTGGTCCTTGGATTACTCAAATCTCTGAGGACGCCTATCTTACGGAACCCAGCATGCAACAATTGCTCATGTTAGTCAGCAATTAGCAGGCGAGACATCAGGTCTGCACCTACGTCATCACTTCCCTTGATGTATCTCGCAACAAGGTTAAACTGCTGTAAATACAGTGTCCAGCGTGTCAATCTTGCATTAGCCGTCTTGGTCGTGCTAAGACTAGTGAGTGGCATATGATCAGTTTCAAGAGTGAATGGTGCCCCAAATAGATAATAATAATACTTTTTAACACCATCAACCACAGCCAAGAGTTCCTTCTCAACAGTACTGTAATTCCTCTCAGCGAGTTTTAGCCTACGGCTGTGGTATGCCTCTGGGAAGATTCCACCTTCCGATTCCTGCATCAATACGGCACCTACTCCATCTTGTGAAGCATCAGTGCACAGTATGAAAGGTTTGCTGGAATCAGGCAACTGCAAGACAGGCTCCTTGCACAACATGTTCTTAAGAGCGATAAAGGATCTCTCTTGCGCTGCTCCCCATTCAATGGTGTTTGGAGCATATTTCCGTAGCACCTCGTACAACGGTTGGGCAATGAGAGCAAAGTTGGGGATAAAACTCCTATAGTATCCCACTAGGCCAAGGAATGCCCTAACCTGTTTCTTGGTCACAGGTCTCGGGGCTTCTCTAACCTTCCTGATCTTCTCACCCTGACACCGGCAGTGATTGTTGCCAACAATATGTCCAAGGAACTCCACCTCACTGTGAGCAATCTGACATTTGCTAGGCTTCACAGTCATGTTGAAACTCTGGAGTCTACTGAAGACAATTTCCAAGAGTCTGAGTTGCTCCTCCAACGTGGCGGAATGAACGAGGACATCGTCAACGAACATCTCTACTCCTACAATACCATGGAGCACTTGTCTCATGGCACAATTGAACACTGCTGAGGAATTGGTAAGTCCAGATGGGAGGACTTTATACTGGTACAACCCCCTAGGAGTAGCAAAGGCAGTGAACTGACGGCTCTCAGGGTGAAGGGGAATATGGAAGAATCCCTTCGCCAAATCGAGCTTCGTAAAATATCGTGACCCTGCCAGCTTGGAGAAGATGGCAATGTGGTCACCCATCGGCTCAGCATCCACTTTGGTGATTGCATTGAGCCTTCTATAGTCGCCACAAATCCTGACTCCACCATCTTTCTTGCGAACTACTACCATCGGACTACAGTAAGATGATGACTTTTCGATAATGCCTGCAGTCTCCATGTCGGCAATTTCCTTGTCTACTGCGTCCTGTAGTCGCATGGGAATCAGATATGGCTTAACCTTTATGGGAGCATTGAAGGTCAACTCAATTTTATGACACGCAACCTTTGCAAGTCTAGGTTGGTCTGAGAAGACATCAGCATACTGACAGAGCAGTGACCTTAAGGCGTTTTGGTCTCTCACTGCTAAGTCAGGGTTAAGTAGGACATCTCCGACAGTCTCCCCTGACGGGACTGAGCGGTTAAGGGCTCGTCATCATGGTCATCAGCTGGGATCACCGCGGCTGCCCCGGTTTCTTCCAGTGGCTGGTCACTATCATCAGCTACTCATAGCCCAGTCTCCTCGGGGTCTGACTCATGATAAGCCTTCAACATGTTAATGTGGAACCTTTTACGAAGATTCCCCATCTGAATTATGTAGCTGAGGTCTGAAATGCGCTCTACTACATCAAATGGACCCTTCCACTGTGCCAACAACTTGTTCTGGGCAGTGGGGAGTAATACCAAGCATTTATTGCCTGGACTAAACTTCCGAAGCTTTGCCTTCTTATCGTAATAAGCCTTTTGAACTTCACGCGCCTTGATCAGTTCTTCCTTAGCTAACTCGCACGTCGACTGGAGGCGGTCAGCCAAATCAAGGACGTAGGTGTAGGTGGTCTTGACTTCAGGGTCGGGTTCTTTATCGTCCCATAACTCACGAATGACTTGAAGTGAGCCCCAGACCGACCTTCCATACACCAGTTCAAAGGGTGAGAATTTAAATGAATGCTGTGGGGCTTCTCGATAAGCAAACAGAAGAGGAGCAATGAACCGCGGCCATTCCTTTGGCTGTTCGGCGGTCATGCGCCTCAACATCTTCTTGAGAGTTCCATTGAACCTCTCACACAACCCGTTACACATGGGATGATACGGCGTAGTCCGTAAACCTCGGATGGACAGCAACCTGAACGCTTCGTTCATCATTGCTGAAGTGAACTGCGAACCCCGGTCGCGTAAGACCTCCTTAAGGATACCTACATGACAGAACACTTCAATTAATGCCTCAGCAACAGTGACGGCCTCTATATTCTTAAGGGCCACGACTTCAGGCCACCGTGTGCTGAAATCAACAATAGTGAAGATATACTTTGATCCATCACTAGCCCTAGGGAAGATTGGCCCAACTATGTCAACTGCTACTCTCTCGAATGGTTCAGAGATTATGGGCATTGGTTTCAGTGGCACAGGACGGACACGTCCCCGGTCAGTGGTATGCTGACACACATCACAGGAACGTACGAGCCTCGTTATTTCCCGTCCCATTCCAAGCCAGAAAAAGTCAGCATGGATGTGGTCAGAGGTCTTCTTTTGACCCATGTGACCTCCCATCGCTGAACAATGACCTAATTCAAACACTGCTCGGCGATACTTTGCAGGAACGACAAACTGCAGTCGAACCTCACACTGGGGTGTCTGTGACTCACGGTACAGGCGTCCTCGCTTACGAAGGAACCTGGCTTGTCCTCCCCGTGAATACTTGATCACTTTACCCTCCAGCTTCTTGCGCACTGAGGCAAGTGTCGAGTCAGTCTGTTGCTCTTGGACAACATCTTGACTACGAATCAGATCTTGCGGCGTTGCGACGGTCAACGGAGTGACGTGATTTGGAGCCTTGGCCATGGCTCGTGTTACCGCAGCAGCCGAAGTCTGAGTAGCAACATCTACGGCGCAACTATTTTTGACACCATAAATATTTCACACTTTGAGGTCAAATAGAGGTTCTGGCATGACAACTGCAAGTGTTGTACCAGTATAAAATGGAGATGCCACCTGGATACGTGCCTCAGGGAACAATCTCACTGATCCATCAATAAGTCTAACTTGGATCTGTCGACCAGTATACTCATCAGGCCGAACTAAACTCTGCTTAACAGAGCAACCTGAGGAACCATTGTCCCTCAGAACATTTACTGAAACACCTCCCACAGACCCTGGCTGAACAAGAAAGGCAGTGTTGCTGGTGGAAGGGTCTGAGGAGGTAGCAGCCAGTCATTCATGAGACTGCGGAACAACCGATGCAGCAAACGTGGCGCCCTGGGAACTAGGTGTCTGAGGAGTCGTACTCACCATCTGAGGAGGTGGAGCACTGACTACCTGTAGAGGAGAGTTCATGGTCGGAGGGGGACTTGTGAACTGTTGGGAAGTACCTGTACTGGTAGAGATGGCACCAACGGGTACTTGTTGTGGAATGAAGGCTGCATTTGCCTCCAGCCTCCGATACACTAATTGACCTGACTGAGGGTTACGTGGCTTGTCCTTGTATTGCTGCTGCTGCTTGGGGAACTGCTGCTGGTTGGGGTGCTTGTTGTACCGCTTCCAAGCAGGCTGCTGTGTATTTTGCCCCTGGTCCTTCTGCTGTTTGTTTGGACCTTGGCCATTACTGTGAGAACGGCCTTGTTGCTGGGGTTCAGTCTGAGACGGCTTCCCAGACTTGGCAGTATCTTTTCTGCTGTTCCAGGTGTTTTGCTTACGAGTTTGATACCCGTATGCAGTAAAGAATGCGTCAGCCTTTTCTACCATTTGGCTGGCATCTTTCACCTGGCAGATCTTAAGCTGTGCTATGAGCTCAGCAGGCCACGACCTCTCTAGCTGTGTACGCAGCATAAGGTCAATTATCCCCTCACGCGTTGAAGGAGTTTCATCCTTCTCCATCCACTCACCTAAGTAAGCAGTGAGACGGTCGAGGAACTGAACAGCTGTCTCCTTGTCTTGGAGACGAGCTCGCATGAACTGAACTTTGGCGTCGTCTACTGTGAGACCATACGCCTTAATGAGTGCAGCTTTCATCACTTCATACGTGAGATTGTCTCCACGAATTCTGTGGAGAATATCGAGGGCAGGGCCCTCAAACAGGCTAAGAAACTGAAGCCGCTTAGCTGCATCATCGAGCTGGTAAAGTTGAGCCATGTCTTCAAATCGAGCTATGTATGGCTCGATTCGCTCGCCATCTTTGTATGGGGGAAGCTTGATGCGTGGGGTCGCCAGGACATGTGCAGGGAGAACGCTCGTGGAGCTTTGACCAACTGCATCAGATGTATCTGAAGCCAAGGAATCTCGCTTGAGCTTCAGCATTTCCTATTCGTGTTTTTCGCGTGCTTCTCGCTTGGCACGTTCGTGTTCTCGTTCTCTCTCTCGTTCCTCACGCTGTTCTCGCTCGTGTTCTAAGTCGAGTTCGAGCTGTTTTCGCTCATGTTCGCGCTGTTCTCGCTCGTATTCGCGCTCCTTTTCGCGTTCCTCACGCTGTTCTCGTTCGTATTCGCGCTGAATCTTACGCTCTTCACAGGCATCATTCTCGCGCTGCTGGTCCATATTATGCCGTGAGAGTATGTATTCTTTAATTTCAGTTGGGTCTGTAAGACCCATATCTTTGGGTTCCTGTAAAAATATGGTGGTAGCCATGTCGCTAACTCAATCTAAATAACTAACGATTCAGTACTGATTGCTGCTTCGCAGACGAATGCTAATAAATACAAGTAAAGAGTACAGACACAAGCTAGTGGTGACCAGTCTTATCTAGTTAACTGGATAAGAATAAAGCAAAAAATGCAAATGACTGGGAAGACTCAATAATTAACGCAATGGGTACGGCGGCTACCCAGGAGCAAATAAAATCATCTGACGTTACCGAGAATAAAGAACTAAATAGTGTTAAGTACACTGTGGATTAATAAAGCAAAAATTCACTTGCTAAATTAACGGCAAACACTAGTAAACTTGTGCCTATAAACTTTAATGATAAAATCCTAAATATGAACGAGTGAGCACTATCTCGTGAATAGCTTTAAAGCTAGGAGTTAATATCCTGGAATGAGTCGCCAATTGTCACGGGGTTTTTAAAATAAAGGCAATTATTAAAAATAATGATAATGATATTGAATAATATTGACAATGATTGTCTTACTAAATCAAGCAATGATTGCTTTATACCGGCTTGCTTCGCCGGACTCTCAGAACGAGAATTTATAAACTTTCTCAACAGTACACAGCAGAGACTACTCAATTGCTGTTTGTTAGTACTGTTAGCCTCTGGAGAAAGTTATCACCCCTGACAATAAATAACTAATACTAATAATAGTATCAGGTTCTTGCTGATGCTTAACTCCTAGGAGGCACAACGGATTTTAAGCTTAATACACAAGACTGGCCTAAGTACCAGTTATGAATGGCAAACGTTTATGCAAGCTAGGAGCTATGAGATATAAGCTTAATTGCGGAGAAATGAAACAAGAGTTTACATTACATTAAGCTCAAGAAAAAACTGTTAAATTTATTGATTACAAAATAAATTTAACGTTACAATTCAAAATCAAATTAATGAGATTGCACTCACTCACTCACACAAGAGCTAAATTCTTACGCCTAGAAAAGAACACAACATGCAGCGCAGCCGGCCAGCATGTAAGGAAACAGCTCACTTAACTAAACTCTTAAACCTAGGAAAATACAAAAATGAAATACTGGTCGATGAATGCGGTGTATCACTCAAAGCTGGAGAACTAAGGTGGGAGCTTGGAGAACTGTAAGTGGAGTTTGGGTACTAGCTGACCTCTCACACTGCAGCACAGGTCCTCTCTCTGTCACAGCAAACACCTGACTCCATAAGTCATGGGAAAGAAAAGCAGAGCACTAGGCCGCATTTTTCTAACGGTCGAGTGAGCGAAACGCGCTCAAAACAAATCGCTCAGCGGAAGCGCCAATGTCTCACACAAGGACGATCACTTATGACACTGACAAATTGATTTGAAAGGACTCCCGCCGATGAGCGGTTAACTGAACGATAAACAGTGAGTTTTCCACTAATAGTTCGTGGCTTCTCACAAAAGGGAAATGTCGCGAATTTGATTTGTGACATTACGCCCCATGAAAATTAAATCTTTCTTCCTTCAGAAGAAAGATTTCAATATACATACATATAAATCCTAACTCAGTCACACAAGATTCACACTGTGGTGTGTGTGCTATCCTGCTACAGGAGAAAGTTGCGGTCAACAGTGACGGAAAAAACCTCGTATTTACGTTAATAGAAACAAGCTTGAGTGAAAAACTCCGTGACGATGGTGAAAATCCTGTACTCGGGTCAAACTGAGCGAAAGTTGGCTACATTTACATTAACAACTAATTGTTATGTAGTGTAGTGTATGTAATACACGGTGTAGGTGTGACAGTTGTAGTGTAACTGTACCTACGTGTAAAATGACACAGTAATACAAATTTATAGTAAAATAATGACGACGAGGCAGAAGAGAACAGGCGGCAACATGCGACAGGAACGACCAGCTGATCTGCACGGCAATGCTGCACCCACCAGCTACACCTGCGAAAGGAATTAAGGTGGAGCATCAAAACTGTTATTTCTCTCTCTCTCTCTCTCTGCCTAACAATGAGTACTTACGTCATTATTAACCAGGAAACGTAATTCTTGAATTCACAAATTGCTTAGAACCCTTATAGCTTACTGGTTAATGCTTATTAACTAGGAAGTGTGCCAGTTCTTGAATTACTCAAATCTCTTAGAACGGGCAGTTTACTAGTTAACCTAACATTATTAACCAGGAAACGTGCCAGTTCTTGAATTCACAAATTGCTTAGAACGGGCAGTTTACTGGTTAACCTAACTCTACACTTACGACTAATACAGGAAGCTGAAAATCGCTACGCAATCTCGGGCAGGTCACGTTTTAACACCCACCGTGGGTGTGAACACTCATGTGGGTAATGTGCATTCTCCGGGAATCCTCAGAGATGCCCACAGCTCGAGACGTTCCACAAGGTAATTCGTACACAGCCTCGGACTGTCTCTGCAGGGTTCTCAAACTTCCCCCTTAACTTATGGTATACATGTATGTACAGGCCCTGGATATACTGTCCTGTAGGGCCAACGAGTGAGACGTCTGGTCTACACTTTTAACTGGGAACCAGGCTGGTCCTTGGATTACTCAAATCTCTGAGGACGCCTATCTTACGGAACCCAGCATGCAACAATTGCTCATGTTAGTCAGCAATTAGCAGGCGAGACATCAGGTCTGCACCTACGTCATCACTTCCCTTGATGTATCTCGCAACAAGGTTAAACTGCTGTAAATACAGTGTCCAGCGTGTCAATCTTGCATTAGCCGTCTTGGTCGTGCTAAGACTAGTGAGTGGCATATGATCAGTTTCAAGAGTGAATGGTGCCCCAAATAGATAATAATAATACTTTTTAACACCATCAACCACAGCCAAGAGTTCCTTCTCAACAGTACTGTAATTCCTCTCAGCGAGTTTTAGCCTACGGCTGTGGTATGCCTCTGGGAAGATTCCACCTTCCGATTCCTGCATCAATACGGCACCTACTCCATCTTGTGAAGCATCAGTGCACAGTATGAAAGGTTTGCTGGAATCAGGCAACTGCAAGACAGGCTCCTTGCACAACATGTTCTTAAGAGCGATAAAGGATCTCTCTTGCGCTGCTCCCCATTCAATGGTGTTTGGAGCATATTTCCGTAGCACCTCGTACAACGGTTGGGCAATGAGAGCAAAGTTGGGGATAAAACTCCTATAGTATCCCACTAGGCCAAGGAATGCCCTAACCTGTTTCTTGGTCACAGGTCTCGGGGCTTCTCTAACCTTCCTGATCTTCTCACCCTGACACCGGCAGTGATTGTTGCCAACAATATGTCCAAGGAACTCCACCTCACTGTGAGCAATCTGACATTTGCTAGGCTTCACAGTCATGTTGAAACTCTGGAGTCTACTGAAGACAATTTCCAAGAGTCTGAGTTGCTCCTCCAACGTGGCGGAATGAACGAGGACATCGTCAACGAACATCTCTACTCCTACAATACCATGGAGCACTTGTCTCATGGCACAATTGAACACTGCTGGGGAATTGGTAAGTCCAGATGGGAGGACTTTATACTGGTACAACCCCTAGGAGTAGCAAAGGCAGTGAACTGACGGCTCTCAGGGTGAAGGGGAATATGGAAGAATCCCTTCGCCAAATCGAGCTTCGTAAAATATCGTGACCCTGCCAGCTTGGAGAAGATGGCAATGTGGTCACCCATCGGCTCAGCATCCACTTTGGTGATTGCATTGAGCCTTCTATAGTCGCCACAAATCCTGACTCCACCATCTTTCTTGCGAACTACTACCATCGGACTACAGTAAGATGATGACTTTTCGATAATGCCTGCAGTCTCCATGTCGGCAATTTCCTTGTCTACTGCGTCCTGTAGTCGCATGGGAATCAGATATGGCTTAACCTTTATGGGAGCATTGAAGGTCAACTCAATTTTATGACACGCAACCTTTGCAAGTCTAGGTTGGTCTGAGAAGACATCAGCATACTGACAGAGCAGTGACCTTAAGGCGTTTTGGTCTCTCACTGCTAAGTCAGGGTTAAGTAGGACATCTCCGACAGTCTCCCCCTGACGGGACTGAGCGGTTAAGGGCTCGTCATCATGGTCATCAGCTGGGATCACCGCGGCTGCCCCGGTTTCTTCCAGTGGCTGGTCACTATCATCAGCTACTCATAGCCCAGTCTCCTCGGGGTCTGACTCATGATAAGCCTTCAACATGTTAATGTGGAACCTTTTACGAAGATTCCCCATCTGAATTATGTAGCTGAGGTCTGAAATGCGCTCTACTACATCAAATGGACCCTTCCACTGTGCCAACAACTTGTTCTGGGCAGTGGGGAGTAATACCAAGCATTTATTGCCTGGACTAAACTTCCGAAGCTTTGCCTTCTTATCGTAATAAGCCTTTTGAACTTCACGCGCCTTGATCAGTTCTTCCTTAGCTAACTCGCACGTCGACTGGAGGCGGTCAGCCAAATCAAGGACGTAGGTGTAGGTGGTCTTGACTTCAGGGTCGGGTTCTTTATCGTCCCATAACTCACGAATGACTTGAAGTGAGCCCCAGACCGACCTTCCATACACCAGTTCAAAGGGTGAGAATTTAAATGAATGCTGTGGGGCTTCTCGATAAGCAAACAGAAGAGGAGCAATGAACCGCGGCCATTCCTTTGGCTGTTCGGCGGTCATGCGCCTCAACATCTTCTTGAGAGTTCCATTGAACCTCTCACACAACCCGTTACACATGGGATGATACGGCGTAGTCCGTAAACCTCGGATGGACAGCAACCTGAACGCTTCGTTCATCATTGCTGAAGTGAACTGCGAACCCCGGTCGCGTAAGACCTCCTTAAGGATACCTACATGACAGAACACTTCAATTAATGCCTCAGCAACAGTGACGGCCTCTATATTCTTAAGGGCCACGACTTCAGGCCACCGTGTGCTGAAATCAACAATAGTGAAGATATACTTTGATCCATCACTAGCCCTAGGGAAGATTGGCCCAACTATGTCAACTGCTACTCTCTCGAATGGTTCAGAGATTATGGGCATTGGTTTCAGTGGCACAGGACGGACACGTCCCCGGTCAGTGGTATGCTGACACACATCACAGGAACGTACGAGCCTCGTTATTTCCCGTCCCATTCCAAGCCAGAAAAAGTCAGCATGGATGTGGTCAGAGGTCTTCTTTTGACCCATGTGACCTCCCATCGCTGAACAATGACCTAATTCAAACACTGCTCGGCGATACTTTGCAGGAACGACAAACTGCAGTCGAACCTCACACTGGGGTGTCTGTGACTCACGGTACAGGCGTCCTCGCTTACGAAGGAACCTGGCTTGTCCTCCCCGTGAATACTTGATCACTTTACCCTCCAGCTTCTTGCGCACTGAGGCAAGTGTCGAGTCAGTCTGTTGCTCTTGGACAACATCTTGACTACGAATCAGATCTTGCGGCGTTGCGACGGTCAACGGAGTGACGTGATTTGGAGCCTTGGCCATGGCTCGTGTTACCGCAGCAGCCGAAGTCTGAGTAGCAACATCTACGGCGCAACTATTTTTGACACCATAAATATTTCACACTTTGAGGTCAAATAGAGGTTCTGGCATGACAACTGCAAGTGTTGTACCAGTATAAAATGGAGATGCCACCTGGATACGTGCCTCAGGGAACAATCTCACTGATCCATCAATAAGTCTAACTTGGATCTGTCGACCAGTATACTCATCAGGCCGAACTAAACTCTGCTTAACAGAGCAACCTGAGGAACCATTGTCCCTCAGAACATTTACTGAAACACCTCCCACAGACCCTGGCTGAACAAGAAAGGCAGTGTTGCTGGTGGAAGGGTCTGAGGAGGTAGCAGCCAGTCATTCATGAGACTGCGGAACAACCGATGCAGCAAACGTGGCGCCCTGGGAACTAGGTGTCTGAGGAGTCGTACTCACCATCTGAGGAGGTGGAGCACTGACTACCTGTAGAGGAGAGTTCATGGTCGGAGGGGGACTTGTGAACTGTTGGGAAGTACCTGTACTGGTAGAGATGGCACCAACGGGTACTTGTTGTGGAATGAAGGCTGCATTTGCCTCCAGCCTCCGATACACTAATTGACCTGACTGAGGGTTACGTGGCTTGTCCTTGTATTGCTGCTGCTGCTTGGGGAACTGCTGCTGGTTGGGGTGCTTGTTGTACCGCTTCCAAGCAGGCTGCTGTGTATTTTGCCCCTGGTCCTTCTGCTGTTTGTTTGGACCTTGGCCATTACTGTGAGAACGGCCTTGTTGCTGGGGTTCAGTCTGAGACGGCTTCCCAGACTTGGCAGTATCTTTTCTGCTGTTCCAGGTGTTTTGCTTACGAGTTTGATACCCGTATGCAGTAAAGAATGCGTCAGCCTTTTCTACCATTTGGCTGGCATCTTTCACCTGGCAGATCTTAAGCTGTGCTATGAGCTCAGCAGGCCACGACCTCTCTAGCTGTGTACGCAGCATAAGGTCAATTATCTCCTCACGCGTTGAAGGAGTTTCATCCTTCTCCATCCACTCACCTAAGTAAGCAGTGAGACGGTCGAGGAACTGAACAGCTGTCTCCTTGTCTTGGAGACGAGCTCGCATGAACTGAACTTTGGCGTCGTCTACTGTGAGACCATACGCCTTAATGAGTGCAGCTTTCATCACTTCATACGTGAGATTGTCTCCACGAATTCTGTGGAGAATATCGAGGGCAGGGCCCTCAAACAGGCTAAGAAACTGAAGCCGCTTAGCTGCATCATCGAGCTGGTAAAGTTGAGCCATGTCTTCAAATCGAGCTATGTATGGCTCGATTCGCTCGCCATCTTTGTATGGGGGAAGCTTGATGCGTGGGGTCGCCAGGACATGTGCAGGAGAACGCTCGTGGAGCTTTGACCAACTGCATCAGATGTATCTGAAGCCAAGGAATCTCGCTTGAGCTTCAGCATTTCCTATTCGTGTTTTTCGCGTGCTTCTCGCTTGGCACGTTCGTGTTCTCGTTCTCTCTCTCGTTCCTCACGCTGTTCTCGCTCGTGTTCTAAGTCGAGTTCGAGCTGTTTTCGCTCATGTTCGCGCTGTTCTCGCTCGTATTCGCGCTCCTTTTCGCGTTCCTCACGCTGTTCTCGTTCGTATTCGCGCTGAATCTTACGCTCTTCACAGGCATCATTCTCGCGCTGCTGGTCCATATTATGCCGTGAGAGTATGTATTCTTTAATTTCAGTTGGGTCTGTAAGACCCATATCTTTGGGTTCCTGTAAAAATATGGTGGTAGCCATGTCGCTAACTCAATCTAAATAACTAACGATTCAGTACTGATTGCTGCTTCGCAGACGAATGCTAATAAATACAAGTAAAGAGTACAGACACAAGCTAGTGGTGACCAGTCTTATCTAGTTAACTGGATAAGAATAAAGCAAAAAATGCAAATGACTGGGAAGACTCAATAATTAACGCAATGGGTACGGCGGCTACCCAGGAGCAAATAAAATCATCTGACGTTACCGAGAATAAAGAACTAAATAGTGTTAAGTACACTGTGGATTAATAAAGCAAAAATTCACTTGCTAAATTAACGGCAAACACTAGTAAACTTGTGCCTATAAACTTTAATGATAAAATCCTAAATATGAACGAGTGAGCACTATCTCGTGAATAGCTTTAAAGCTAGGAGTTAATATCCTGGAATGAGTCGCCAATTGTCACGGGGTTTTTAAAATAAAGGCAATTATTAAAAATAATGATAATGATATTGAATAATATTGACAATGATTGTCTTACTAAATCAAGCAATGATTGCTTTATACCGGCTTGCTTCGCCGGACTCTCAGAACGAGAATTTATAAACTTTCTCAACAGTACACAGCAGAGACTACTCAATTGCTGTTTGTTAGTACTGTTAGCCTCTGGAGAAAGTTATCACCCCTGACAATAAATAACTAATACTAATAATAGTATCAGGTTCTTGCTGATGCTTAACTCCTAGGAGGCACAACGGATTTTAAGCTTAATACACAAGACTGGCCTAAGTACCAGTTATGAATGGCAAACGTTTATGCAAGCTAGGAGCTATGAGATATAAGCTTAATTGCGGAGAAATGAAACAAGAGTTTACATTACATTAAGCTCAAGAAAAAGAACTGTTAAATTTATTGATTACAAAATAAATTTAACGTTACAATTCAAAATCAAATTAATGAGATTGCACTCACTCACTCACACAAGAGCTAAATTCTTACGCCTAGAAAAGAACACAACATGCAGCGCAGCCGGCCAGCATGTAAGGAAACAGCTCACTTAACTAAACTCTTAAACCTAGGAAAATACAAAAATGAAATACTGGTCGATGAATGCGGTGTATCACTCAAAGCTGGAGAACTAAGGTGGGAGCTTGGAGAACTGTAAGTGGAGTTTGGGTATTAGCTGACCTCTCACACTGCAGCACAGGTCCTCTCTCCGTCACAGGAAACACCTGACTCCATAAGTCGTGGGAAAGAAAAGCAGAGCACTAGGCCGCATTTTTCTAACGGTCGAGTGAGCGAAACGCGCTCAAAACAAATCGCTCAGCGGAAGCGCCAATGTCTCACACAAGGACGATCACTTATGACACTGACAAATTGATTTGAAAGGACTCCCGCCGATGAGCAGTTAACTGAACGATAAACAGTGAGTTTTCCACTAATAGTTCGTGGCTTCTCACAAAAGGGAAATGTCGCGAATTTGATTCGTGACACATACAAGAGGTATAAGGAAAAGAGGAGTAAGGCGAGAAGGGCTGTGCGTAATGCTAAAGTGGCAGCAAAACTGTATGCCTTTTGAAAGCAATGGAGAGACACTTTTCTGGCATGCAATAGGTAACTCCACAGTATCTCATTCACTATGAAAAAAATAGACAATCTTTGGCACTATAAATAGATCCCATATGAAACTCAGAATTACAGTATCTTCATTTTCTTGCAACATACAAAATTTCTATTCTTGAAAATTTCAGGAGACAGTTAGATTTGGGTGTGAAGCACAAGTTCACTTTGCATTTGCAACAGAACACCTTGCAAATTCCAGAACACACTGGGTTCTTGCAACTTCTCTTTTTCTCACCAAATTCTACAAAATGGCCAAACCTGTCAGTCCTTATTGGTGTGGCTGGTATTGGTACTGTTGGATCCTTCTTTGCTTTTGCTTTGTATAGTTCATCAACACCTGTTGATGGCCTTCCCCTTTTTGACCCAACAGCCTTTCCTTGTAGTAGTAAGCAATCTTTATTTTTTTTTTAATGCGAGGAAGAAGGAACCAAAGGCCGCGAGCACGCAATTGTTGTCCCTTCCAAGAGAAAAACAAAATACAATAGAGAGTCAAATTCAAGATCCAATCATTTCGAGATGCCTGGACACACTGCGTTTGAAAGACTGGAGATTATAGGAACTAGGAAATACAGACAGAGGGAGACAGTTCCAGAGTTGACCTGTTGCATAAATGAAGGACTGGGAACGGTTAACTCTTGCATTAGAGAGTTGGACAGAAAAGGGATGAGAGTTTGCTGCTAGATGGGTGCTGCGCGCCCATTGTAGAGGTGAAGGAATGCATGCAGACAGTTCAGAGGAGCAGTGGCCATTGAAGTAGCGATAGAAAAGAGATAAAGATGCAACAGTGCGGCGAAGAGACAGAAGTTGAAGAGAGTCAGTAAGAGGAGGAGAGTTAATGAGACGAAAAGCCTTTGACTCCACCCTATTGAAAAGAGCTGTGTGGGGAGCCTCCCCACACATGAGAGTTGTACTCCACACAGGGACGGATAAAACCCCTGTATAGAGTCAACAATTGTGCAGGGGTAAAGAAGGAACGGAGTCGGCTTAGCACACCTAATCTCTTGGAAGCAGATTTTACAAGAGATGTAATATGATCTTTCCAAGATAAGTCCCGAGTAAATGAAACCCTAAGCATGTTCAAGGATGATGCAGGATTAAGCTGAATATTATTAAACATTAGTGGGTATACCTGTGGAAGATTTTGTCGGGTTGATAGGTGTAAAAACTGAGTCTTTGATGCATTAAAAACAAGATTATTTTTACCTCAGTCAGAGATGCGAACCAAGTCAGACATTAGGTGTGCCATAGTCTCATCCCTTGTTTGTTGAAGTAACTGGTGAGATGGACGTTGCGGGAACCGAATGGAAAGGTGAAGGGTGAAGTCATCAGCGTATGAGTGGATAGGGTTAGATGTACAGCTTAGAAGGTCATTGATGAATAAAAGGAAGAGAGTTGGTGATAGGACAGAGCCCTGAGGAACACCACTGTTGATAGATCTAGGAGAAGAACGATGGCCTTCTGCAACAGAGGCTATAGAATGACCAGAATGGAAGCTAGCGATGCAGGCACAGATAGAAGGATAGAAACCGTAAGAGGGCAGTTTGGAAATTAAAGATTTATGCCAGATTCAATCAAAAGCCTTAGAGATGTCAAGTGCAATGGCAAAGCTTTTGCCAAGTCCCGAAAGGAGGATTACCAGGAGTCTGACAGGTAGGTGAGAAGATCGCCAGTGGAGCGTCCCTGACGGAACCCATACTGACGATCAGAAAGAAGGTTGTGACAGGAAAGATGCTTTAAAATTTTTTCTATTAAGAATTGACTCGAAAACTTTTGAGATACAGGATGTTAAAGCAATTGGACGATAGTTAGAGGGGTGGGAATGGTCACCCTTCTTTGTAGCTGGAACTTCAGAAGAGGAAGTTTATCTTTCCTAGAGGCATCACTCAAATCAAAATCTCTGATGTACAAAAGCCATGCTTGAATGATCATCATGGCTAGAATATGCCAAAGAATTTTGTGGTACCACTTTTTAGACCTCAGAGTAATTCTCTACAGGGCTAAAAGGGAATCAAGGAGGTCGACCCCACCCATGAATTTATTGTAGATTATGACAACTGAGGGGCATGTTATGCCTTTGTGTTGCTTTGCCTTAGAGTTCCACCTTTCAATAGTGCCTTGTGGCTCAAGTGCAGCAAAATTACTGAGAAGCATAACCTCTCTGTTATCATACCGTTTTCCTGCTCTTAGCTCTACATCATCCATTTACGTGACTTGAATTACACTTGTATCCCGTCCAAACTTTTTTATTTGTGCATCAGAGGGCATGTGGCAGCCAGGAACACGATTCAGTCTGACTGTCCCAAGTGAGCCAAAGCCCTGTTTCCATAGCATTGTTTGCAGAAGAGGGCTATTGAACCAGTTGTCAAAGTATACCTTATGCCATACCCCTTTTGGTATTGGCTGAAGGAGATCAAGTACAATGTTACCAGAAGCTTTCACATCTGGTTGGGCCGGGACAGGGCTTATGCTTCATGTATAAATCTTGAAGTTGTAAACTAACCCATGAATCCCTGACAGAACAAAGATTTTATATCCTCACTTCTTAGGTTTCTTTGGATTATAGGCTCTTATACCTGAGGTTTCCTTGAAGGGGACAATTTGTTCATCAAATGAAAGCTTTTCAGCAGGAGGGGCGCATAAAACTTTTGTTCTGATCATATCGATTATGGACCTAATCTTGTATAATTTGTCTGTGCAACCATCAAGGCGACTCTGGTTATCATTACAGTGAAAACTTTTTTTTTTATTTTTTCAAATCTTTGGAGAGACATAACACCTATCTGGGGGAACCTCAGGTGTGAATTCTAGTAAAGTCTAGCTTTAAGAAGTTTTACTATGCTCACAATGTATAACATACCAATAAACTCCTCCAACTCAGTTGGGGCCATTTTGAATTGCATTTTTGTTAGACTCTTTTACTAGCATCTTTTTATATTGTAGTCAACTAAGTCCTCATAATATTCTATAGGACTTCTTACTCTACCATCACCAGCATAAACTTGACCCATAAAAATTTTCTCTAAAGATTCTACGTCTTCTGGTCTTTTAGTCTTCCGTACAATTCTTCTGCTAACTTCCTTTTTTCTGACGGAGGTGTTTGGGACATCATCTTCACATTCTTCACTGTCTGTACTATCCCCGCATGTCATGCCTTTCAAATTATTTCAGCATCATATTCATCATCTTCACTCTCCAAATTTTCATCTTCAGATTCCTCTGGTATACATACTCCAGATCGCTTGGCATAGAATTTTGAAGTATTCATGGCTGTTAAAAGAAAAAGCTTCTATGAAAATCCATTTGCACAATTAGCCTTCAAGACACATACGGTACCGAACATGTTATTTTGCAAACTCAGTAAATTATAGGTCTAATATTTTACCTCAGTTCATTTGCGTTATTGCGTCTGGAACATGCACTAATAGTCATTATCCAAGCACCATCATGTAGTGGTCCAAGTGTATTATGTTGCCTCAAAGACACAAGCATACAGCGACGCAAGTGCATAATGTTGATTCAAAGTCAGAAACATACATTGACCCAAAACATGGCCATGTAATGCATACAGCGACCCTAGTTCATAATGTTGATTCAAAGTCACAAGCATACATTGACCCAAAGCATGGCCATTTAAATGCATACAGTGACCCAAGTGCATAATGTTGCTTTAGCCTACTTCGAAACAACACGAGACCATGTATTTTTGTATACGTCATATATACTAACAACACCATAGTCATACATAATCCTTATTTTATACTGTGATGTTAGTATAAACTTGCATGTGTATAATCGTCAGCAAAAACCATCATTCAAGAAAATTTCCTACACCAAGTACATAATTTTGCTTCAAAGACACAAGTATACATTGACCCAAAGCATGGCTATTATATGTCAGACTTCTCAAATACCTACTAAAATGCAGTATAGTGCCCCCGAAAACGCCCAGACACCCCCACAAGGAGCCCACAGAGGAGCAACGAGAGTGCGCCGGGACTCGGAGCAACAACGGCATAAATCAGCCTGGGGCCGCGCGCCCCTATAACCCAGAACTTGCCCTCCGCCACCATAGCAGGAATACTAGACTACCTTTCGGGCGAGCCTTCACCAACCAGCTAAGGGGTGGAGCTGCCTATCCAGCTCCTGCCAGCACCCCTGAGATGGCCTGCAGCCGCTCATCCCTCACTAAGGAGACGGCCTGTAGCCGCTCCCGCCTTCATCAGGAGACGGCCTGTAGCAGCTCTGAAGGTGGCCCCTTGAGACTGCCTGTAGCCGCTCTGAAGGTGTCTCTCTTGAGACGGCCTGTAGCCGCTCTGAGGGTAATAAGAAGACGGACTGCAGTCGCTCCTGCCTTCGTCAGGAGACGGCCTGTAGCCGCTCCGAAGATGTTCTTCCTGAGATGGCCTGTAGCTGCTCAAAGCCCTTCCTGAAGGAAACGGCCTGTAGCTGCTCCCGCCTTCATCAGGAGATGGCCTGTAGCCAATCCGAAGGTGTTCCCCCTGAGATGGCCTGTAGCCACTCACTCCTCCTGAAAAAGATGACCTGTAGCAGTTCTCAGGGTAATAAGGAGACGGCCTGTAGCTGCTCCAGAAGGTGCCCTCCCTGAGACGGCCTGTAACCGCTCACTCCTGAAGGAGATAGCCTGTAGCCGCTCTGAGGGTAATAAGGAGACAGCCTGTAGCCGCTTCAGCCTTCATCAGGATATGGCCTGTAGCTGCTCCGAGGGTGTTCCCCCTGAGACAGCCTGTAGCTGCTCAACCCTCCTGAAGGAGACGGCCTGTAGCCGCTCCCACCTTTGTCAAGAGACGGCCTGTAGCTGCTCCCACCTTTGTCAAGAGACGCCTGTAGCCGCTCCCACCTTTGTCAAGAGACGGCCTGTAGCCACTCCCACCTTTGTCAAGAGACGGCCTGTAGCTGCTCCGAAGGTTCCTTTGGGTCTGCTGGCAGCTACCCACTCTCCCAGGCCACGACCAGTAACCAGGCCTTAGCGACGGCCTGTAGCCGCGCCCCCAGGAACCCACGGCCAGTAGCCGGGCCCTATGGCAGGAGACAGCCTGTAGCCGCTCCTCCATCTGGAACTGACACCTGTTCCCCGACCCACGACACAGAGGGAGTCTCAGGCTTAGAGGAGTATTGGAGAGGCCCCGTAGTCTCCCCCGGCCTCTGATCTCTACATCTGGCTCTGGAGGAGACCCACCTGACGGAACCCAATGCAGACTGGTGCCGCAACCCCTTCCTGTCGGCGCCGCCAAGCCCTGGGGGCCACAGCCCTTGGGAACCCTAGACCGCCCCCAGGACTCCCAGGCAGGAACTCCCCACACCTCGACATCAGAGATCCTCACCCTCCTTCAGGAGCATGAACGACCGATTCAGGCAATTGTTCGGCCCCAGCCCTGAGGGCCGCACTCCTGTCCCCAGCCCTGAGAGCGCAGGACCCTTCGCCACCCACAGCCCTGGACAAGAACGGACGCCACTGCTCATGATCCCATGGCCTCTGCATACAGAGGCCCCCGGTGGTGTCCAGCCCCCTCAGTAGCGGAGCTGTGATGCCTCTCCGCCCATGCACCTGACCGCCACGATGCCAGATTCGACAAAAGTGACAGTAAAGTGCAGTGTCAGTGATTAAATGATGCAAAGGCAGAATAATGAACTAACCCTCTAATGGAAGTCAGTAATAATACCAAAGTGGTGAAGTAAATAATAACTACAGTGAACAGCGTATGTGACCAAGGGGTATAAAAGATGGAGCAGTGAGCTACCCCTCCAATAAGAGTCAGTGATAATACCAAAGTGGTGGAGTGAGTGACAATAACAGTTTAAACACAAATACGGCCACCCAGTGCGAGTCGAGTCGAACGGGGTAAATACGCTACCATCAGAAAATATCTCATGATACTAACACCATAATCAGACCCCAGTGCTACAAGCAACACTTCCCAGTGAGGAATAACTTTAGTAACTCCACAAGTATAGAAAACCTGGACTTCCCCTAATTAAGGACACTCTGCCACAAATGCTATTCACTGTGACCTGAACGGTGTCCTGTGTGATACTGCTAACCATATTTAGACATAAGAGTTGTAATCGCCCAGTGTACTTGTGTCTGTAACATCTACTTGTTCCTCTGTCCAATTAAGTAATACACGTGTAAAGTTGTTGCCTGGAGTTTTTGTGTCCTGCCTCTCTCTTAGTTGTCTAAGCCCTGGTCTTGAAAGAGAGCCTGCTATACGCTAGGCGTTTATGGGACGGGAAGCCGAACCTAAAACACCTAGCATTACACTGGTGGACAGCTGTGGTTCTTGACCCGGGCATACGAGAGAAGTAATCAGGAAACACCGGAAAAATGGCAACCAAACAGCATGTGCAATTGCCCAAATTCGACCCCAAACAGTATGATGTTCATACATACCTGGCGATTATTAAACCTATCCTAGATATCGGTTTTGAAGAGAAAATTGCAGTTACTCTCCCACTGTTGGGCAAAGCGGCAGGTAATAAAGCACCCAAAATCATCCTGGGGCTCACCTGGCAGAATTTCACAAGACTCGTAATCCAAGCCAACACCCCATCATTAGGGAAAGTGGTGGCACTATCCCAACTGGATATTTTAACCTTCGATGGAAACTTAGATGATACCTTAATCCAGGCAAGATGCCTGGTCACTGCTGCCTACCTGGAGGCAGATGATGAAACCCTGGAGCAACACACCTTTAATACTCTCCTGAGAGTGCTCCCCAGTGTAGTCAAAGAGCACTTTACGATCCATGACCCAATTGGAGACGTGGATAAGGATGTCCAACTGATACGGTGCCTCCTGACCTCCCGCCCTGCACCCCAGCAAATCAGCATGGTAAGGAAGTTTCCCACCAAGATTCCAGCTCCCCCAGTCAAGCCATGTCCTCTTATGCCCCGTACCAGCCCCACTCCAGCACCTAGCCTGCCTAGGGAACACTCCACCCACCGGCACCCCGCCCACAGGGAGAACCTCAACCTCATTTTAGTGAATCCCTGGGAATTCTCGGCGTGCAGTTCCAGGTACCCACAGCATGATATCAGAGATCAGTTAAAGGCTGCATGACGGAAAGCTACCACCCCAGGCCAACACAAAATTTCCTGGGGGTAGGGGGTTTTTTCAAGAATACTCCCCCAGTATCCCTGCTTGTCGTAAAAGGCGACTAAAAGGGTTGGCGGAGGGTTAGTGCCCCTCCCCGGAAAACAACTAACTAAAAAAACAAACAATAAGCCTCGGACAAGGACTGACCAAACGATGACGACTCAGGACCGGACAAAGGACTTGGTAATGGGTACTTGGAATGTAAGAGGAGCGAATGATGAGGTGAAAGAGAGAGAGATTGTCCAGGTGCTTGAGGGTGCGAAAGTGGATGTATGTGGAATAACTGAAACAAAATGGAGAGGAGAAAGTGTGAGAGAATGGGAGTATGGATGGGGTATATGTGCAGGAGTAGGTGAGAATGAGAGGGCGAAGGAAGGAGTATGTATAGTTGTGAGTAAAAGATGGAAGAAGAGCATAAGACAGTATGGATCAGTTGGGTCAAGGATTGTGTGGGTAAAGTTGAAAGTTGGAATACAAATGTGGGCGATTGTGTGTTTGTATGCGCCAATGCAAGATCGTGCTAGAAGAGTGAGAGAAGAGTTCTGGACAAATGTAGAAGTGTGCATGGAAAAGTTTGGAAGGAATGAGAGAGTGTTTTTGATTGGTGATATGAATGGTAAAGTTGGGAATGCGAAGGTGGATGGAATAGTTGGTGAGTGGGGTGTGCCTGCTGAGATAGATGAGAATGGGAGTGCGTTAGTGGACATGTGTGCTGGGAGGGGGATGGTGGTAGCCAATACCCTCTTCAGGCATAAAATGATCCACAGGTATACATGGCGAGTGATGAGAAGGGTGGGTGGTGAACTGAATGAAAGGAAGGCAATGATTGATTATGTGTGTGTGGATGAAAGGATGCGAAGATGTATAATGGATGCAAGAGTTTATAGAGGTTGGGGGAGTGGACTCTCTGACCACTACTTGGTGGTGGCCAGAATCAAGGTCCAGTTAGAGTGGAGAAATAGAAGAAGGGAAAGACGAGAGGAAGGAGTAGTTGCAAGGAGAGTGGAAAGGTTACAAGAGGATGAGAAAAAGGCAGAGTATAAGAGAGAAGTGGAGGAACGATTGGGCAAATATGAATTGGAGCAAATGGGAGACGTGGAAGGTGTGTGTAGCATATTTACAGAAGAAATATGTGCAGCATGTGATGTGGTGTGTGGAAGGAAGAGAAGACGGAGGGGGGTGCAAGGAACAGCGTGGTGGACTGAAGAGGTGAAACAGGCTGTGGTACAAAAGAGGAAAGCATACAATGAATGGATGAGAAATAGGGGCGTGGAAGAAGTTGAGAGGCGGAAGAGAGAGTTATATGTAGAGAGGAAGAGAGAGGTGAAAAGATTAGCAAGAGAGAGTAAGAAGAGAGTGGATGAGGAATTTGGAAGGAATTTGAGTGTAAACTGGAGGGACTGTAAGAAAATGTTCTGCAAAGAAGTGAAAAGAGTAAGACAGGGTGGAAGTGAAGTTAGCAGGGGAGTGAAAGATAAAAATGGTAGATTACTAGTGGAGAAGGGAGAAAAAGTGAGCAGATGGAGAGAACACTTTAAGGAATTGTTGAACGTAGAGGATGGAAGTAATGCGAGTATAAGTGGCTGGGGAATGGCTGGGAGAAGGAGGGAGGTGAGAAGACAGGAAGAAATCAGTAGGATAGAAGTTGTGGAAGCAATGAAGAAAGTTAAATCTGGGAAAGCCCCAGGAATTGATGGAGTGTGTGGTGAAATGCTGAAGCATGGGGGAGAGATAGTAGTAGAATGGATGTGGAAGATGTGCAGATTAGCCTGGGAGGAAGGTAGAGTCCCGGAGGATTGGAAGTCAGGTATAATTATTCCCTTGTACAAAGGAAAAGGGGAAAAAGAAGTGTGTGGTAATCATAGGGGCATTTGTCTTCTTAGTATAATAGGAAAAGTGTATGGCAGGATACTTATTGACAGAGTTAGAGAAAGAACAGAGAAATTAGTTGGAGAAGAACAGGGAGGCTTTAGGAAGGGAAGAGGCTGTGTAGATCAGATATTCATTCTTAGATCTTTAGTGGAAAAGTTTCTAGAGAAGGGAAAGAAGTTGTATGCGGCTTTCATGGATTTGGAGAAAGCATATGACAGGGTGGATAGACAAGGATTGTGGAAAGTGTTAAGAATATATGGAGTAGATGGGAAGTTGTTGAATGCTGTGAAGAGCATGTACGATGGTGCGAAGGCTGCAGTGCGTGTGGATGGCGAACTAAGTGAATTTTTCTCTTTGAAGGTTGGGTTGAAACAGGGATGTGTCATGTCTCCGTGGTTATTCAATCTGTACATGGATGGAGTAATAAAAGAGGTACAAGGTAGGGTAGTGGATGTTGGAGTGGCCCTGGTGAGAGAGGATAGTGTTTGGAAACTCCCTGTACTGTTGTTTGCAGATGATACTGTGTTGTTGAGTGAAGACGAAGGGGAGCTGCAAGGCTTGGTGGATGAGTTTGGGAGAGTGTGTAAGAAACGGAATCTGAAGGTGAATGTAGGGAAGAGTAAAGTGATGGTCTTTGAGAGAGGTGAAGTCAGTGAATGTACAGCGAGGTTGGATGGTGAGGAATTGGAAAATGTGGGTACGTTTAAGTACTTGGGTAGTGTGATGAGTAAGGATGGAGGTTTGGAGGGTGAAGTGCTTGAAAGGGTACAGCAGGGAAGAAAGGTTGCTGGTTCTTTGAAAGCAGTGATAAGAAACAGGGAAGTGAGCATGGAAGTGAAAAAGTTACTACATGACAGTATTGTGATACCAACTCTAACATACGGAAGTGAAGCATGGACGTTGTTGGAAGGACACAAGTCAAGAGTGAGGGTAGTGGAAATGAGTTATTTAAGAGGAGCCTGTGGAGTCACTTGGAGAGACAGGCTGACGAATGAGGATATAAAGGAACGTTGTGGTGTTGATGTGGATGTGATAGGGAGCGTTATGAGGAACACACTGAGGTGGTTTGGCCATGTGGAGAGGATGGAGGGTGAGAGACTGACGAAGAGAGTGTATGTGAGTGACGTGGAGGGGGGAAGAGGGAGGGGGAGGCCGAGGATGAGATGGAGGGATGGGGTGGAGAGGTATATGAGAGAGGGGGGGGTGAGTTGGGAGCAGGGCAGTGAAATGGCTGGGGACAGGGCGACTTGGAGGCGATTTGTTTGTGGCCACCCCAAATGGGATTGAGGCGCCTGACAATAGATAGATAGATAGATAGAATGAGGTAATTGAGGATGAACCCACACCTGTGGAGGAGACCAACCCCAGGGAACAGGAGCCGGAACAAGAAGAAGGAGGCCCCAGACAGCTGGATTTTTAGGTCCACCCCCGCACCCTCCCAAGGTGGTGGGGGTCATTTCCTCCAAATATAACCCCCCCAGTTTACCACAAGATGAAGCTGAACGGGGTGAAAGCCAGACTTCTGGTCAATATGGGAGCGGCCAGATCCTGCCTTAATAGCCATTACTTCTCGTGTCACAAATTAACCTTTGGCCCACTCCGCTCAACGCTACTCACCTTGTGGATGCGGAGGATGGCCTCTTGCCCATCCATGGGGAAGCACGGGTCCTAAGAGTCGACACCCACCAACCGGTGTCGACCCAACATCAGTTCATAATATTCGACTCTTCCTGCCAAAACTACGACAGATACCTGGGGTTGGACCTGTTGCAGAATTTAGGAGCCACCACAGATTGCCGCAAGAGACAGCTTCAGTTCCGTACACTACCCGGCCCTCCCCCCCTGGGCTGTCTGCACCTGCACGTCATGGCCCCAGCTGGAAGACTCTGTCCCCCCCTTCCTCCCCCCTTCTTCCCCCCTCCAACCTCCACTGCCCACCCCCCTCCCTTTTTTCCTGCCACCATTTCCTCTGCCATCACCATTCCCCCCCACCATGAAGCTTGGGTGCCCCTTAACCGGCCCTCCAGCCTTTCCATCCTATTCTCCCCACTCCTGCCGCCCCGAATCCTCTTGGCCTGCCTTCTGCCCCCGACTTTCCTTCCCCCACATCACACGGCAGTCTGGATTGCCAACCTCGCCCCCTCGCCCCTCACCGTCCCAAAATGGCTCATAATCGGAGAGACGGAGGAAGCCGGGCCCTACGCACCTTCCCCCTCCCACTTCCCCGCCCCCCTCCCCCATATCCCCGACCATCTCTCCACTCATCAGTCAGACACCCCCTGCTGCCTACTCCTGGATTTCCAGGATCTGTTTGCACCAGGACCAGCTGACATCGGACACACCACCTACCTGGTTCACGAAATTCATACGACGGGCCCGCCGATTCAACAGCCATCCCAACGGAAGAACCCCAAACAGCGGGAAGAGGAAGACCGCCACGTACAGGAGATGATCGAAGCTGGAGTCATCTCCCCCTCCACCAGCCCCTGGTCCTCCCCCGTTGTCCTCATAAAAAAAAAAGGATGGCACCATGCGGTTCTGTGTCGACTACCATCGGCTTAACAACATAACTACGAAAGACGCTACTCCACTCCCATGTATAGACAATTCCCTGGATTCCCTGTATGGAGCCTCCTGGTTCTTTACCCTTGACCTCCAGTCGGAGTATTGGCAGGTCCCCGTGAGCCAGGAGGAGAGGCAAAACTGCTTTCTCGACCAGCAACGGGAAACATTATGAGTTTAATGTCCTGCCGTTCGGCCTCTGCAATGCCCCCGCCACTTTCTCCAGGTTAATGGAATCCGTCCTCAGTGGTCTCATATGGGAGATCTGTCTCGCATACTTGGACTACTTCGTCATTTTCAGCCAGACCTGGGCCGACCACCTGCTGCGCCTCCGCCAGGTTTTCACCAGAATCTGACAGGCAGGCATCAAACTCTGGCCCACCAAAAGCGTCCTGGCCACCAGAACCGTCTTGTTCCTGTGGCACGTCATCTCCCAGGCAGGCATATTTCCCGGCCCGGACAAACTCCACACCATCACGGACATAACCCCACCACAGGAAGTTCACGGGATCAGGGCTTTCCGCGGCTTGACGTCCTATTACCGCCGCTTTGTGAAGGGGTTTGCCCACATTGCTAAACCACTCCACAACCTTACCTGTAAGGGGGAACCGTTCCTCTGGACGGACGAGAGATGAGCCGCCTTTCAACAGCTTAAAGACAAGCTCATTTTCGTTCCCATCGTGGCCTTTCCCGACTATGCCCTCCCATTCCGGCTCTATACCGATGTCTCCCTCCTTGCCATTGGCGTTGTGCTAGTGCAAGTCCAAGAGTGCCACAAACACATCATCACCTGTGCCGGTTGTACCCTAAATCAGGCGGAGAAAAATTATGTCGCCACCAAGCAAGAGTGCTTGGGCATCATCTGGGCATTTGAACATTTCCGGGCATACCTCTCCAGGACCCAAGTCACCATCATTACAGACCACCAGTCCCTCCAATGGTTACGACAGTCTGACACCCACAATGCCCAGCTCATCCGATGGCGTGAAACCCTGGAGGAATTCAATTATGAAATCTCGTATCACCCCGGCAAACTCCATACCAACGCGGACGCCCTCTCTTGGCTCCCTATCCATGCCGCTCAGCCATAGCCAGACCTCCTCCAACAGTGGCATCGCAAGGAAGGGCCCTTTTGGATCCCCCAGCACCTTTTCAAGAAACTGTATCGCCAGGGCGACCACCTCCTGACCCCGTCAGGCCATATCCTCCTAGCCCCTGACACCGCCCTCGAAGCCCTGTGACACCTGCACACCCACAATGGCATTCATCTAGGTACAAAAAAACTGCTGCAGGTCTTCAATGACACCTACTGGACATCCAATCCTTCTGCCCTTGCCAAGGAAATTATCCAAACCTGCCACACCTGCACCCTTGGTAAAGACATCACCCATACCACAGGTCCATTGGGCCATATCACCGCCCACAAACCCTGGCAGCTGTTAGCGATTGTCATGGTGGGACCCATACCTCCAAAATCAGGCTATAGATACGTTATCACTTTCATCGACACATACTCCAAATTCGTCGTGGCCTGCCCGGTGAAGGAACACCATGCTGTCACAGCGGCCGACGCCTTCCTTCGGCACATGTTCCCCTACTTTGGCATCCCTCAAGCAATCCACTCAGATAACGCACCCAAATTCACCAGTAAGATCTGGGAAGAGCTGGCCAATATCTTCGGGTATAACATCTCCCACTTCTGCCCCTACTGGCCACAATGAAATGCCGTATCTAAGCGCAGCCATTGCACAGTGAAGAATCAGCTCCACACCTTAATAGAAGCCACTAAGAACAATGACTGGGCCGCCCATGTAAAAATCATACAATGGGGCATCAAGTCCTGCCCCCAAGAGGACGGAATTTTGCCACGTGAGCGAGAGTTTGGGGAAATACCCCTCCTTCTCCCCCTTCGGCAGCATTTGCAACCCCCCACCTCTGCCCCCACAAAAGACCCACTACACCACCTCAAATGCCGCTTGACCCACCTCCAACACAAACTGGACCTCAGCCCTGACACTGCCTCCAACTCCTATAAGCCGGGTGACAGAGTCATGATAGCCCAGCTCCCCACCCCCCCACAAGCTCGCGCCATGCTTCACGGGACCCCATACCATCACCCGAGTCCCTAACCCCTATCAGGTCACCGTCAACTACCACGGCACTCCTCGCACCCTCTGAAACTGACACATGCGCCCCTTCCGCACTCCTGCCCCCACCGTCCTAGCCCCACACCCCGTCCCACCCTCTACTCCCATGCCGTCCCCTCCTACCACCTATGACTGCTACATCTCCTCCTCCCCATCCCCCTCTGCCTCCCCCTCCCCCGCCGCTTCCACCTCGTCGTCCGTCACACCGCATCACACCTCACCTGACAACCCACCGACACCACCAACACCCCACCGCTCCCCCACCTCTTCCCTACCCACCACCCCCTCCCCCGCGCCCAGCACCACGTGTCCTGCCCCCACCCCCACATCCCTGCCCCAGCTATCACCCACCGCCGCCCCCACACCTTCCAGCCCACCACCCACACCCCCCCCACCCCCACCTACACCACCCATGGCCCCACGACACCACTACCCACTCACCCCACCCCCAGCTCCCCACGCCGTGCCGCCAACACCCCAACCACCCCACCCCTGCCCTTATGGGTCCCACGCACCTCACACACATGCCAACCCCGCACACCCACATCATCACACCCACCCACCCTCAAAACAACTATCACAAGCTCCAGGTGCCTCTCCCGCCCACCCACCCGATACACCCACTCTCCCACCCCACCTGCCTCGCCACAAAATCACACCCATATTCCTGCCCTCAAACATCTCACACTCATGATACACCAAGCACAAATTCCAACCACCTAAACTCCCCAGAGAAGCTACGCCGCATTACCCGAGCATAAAACCCCACACTCACCATCCATCTCCAGCATTCAACACCACCCCACACCACGGACAACAACTACCACCATGAAAATACGGCGAGCTGTATGGGCACCGTCCCTTGGACGTAACCAGGGAGTCTGAGGACCAAACCACCTCCTGCAACTCCTCAGCTCCACCACCACATCCACCATCTTCTTCACCTGCAATGAGGAACAAGACGAGAACTCTGCCACCACAGCCTGGCATGCCCTCCTCCAACACCTGCAGCCAGTCTACACCACCTATGACACCAAAATTTACCACCTCCAGTCACAGGGACGTGACTTTTTCCAAGCAGACGGAGGTAAAATGCAGTATAGTGCCCCCAAAAATGCCCAGACACCCACACAAGGAGCCCACAGAGGATCAACAACAGTGCACCGGGACTCGGAGCGACAACAGCATAAGTCAGCCCGGGCCGCGTGCCCCTATGACCTGGAACTCACCCACGCCATCATAGCAGGAATACTAGACTACCTTCTGGGTGAGAAATCACCAACCAGCTAAGGGGTGGAGCTGCCTATCCAGCTCCTGCCAGCACCCCTGAGACGGCCTGTAGCTGCTCACCCCTCGCTAAGGAGACGGCCTGTAGCCGCTCTGAGGGTTTTAAGGAGATGGCCTGTAGCCGCTCTGAAGGTGTCTTCCTTGAGACGGCCTGTAGCTGCTCACCTCTCACTAAGGAGATGGCCTGTAGCCGCTCTGAGGGTAATAAGGAGACAGCCTGTAGCCGCTCCCGCCTTCGGCAGGAGACAGCCTGTAGCTGCTCTGAAAGTGTTCTTCCTGAGATGGCCTGTAGCCGCTCAACCCCCCTCCTGAAGGAGACGGCCTGTAGCCGCTTCCGCCTTTGTCAGGAGATGGCATGTAGCCACTCTGAAGGTGTTCCCCCTGAGACGGCCTGTAGCCACTAACCCCTCCTGAAGGAGACGGCCTGTAGCCGCTCTGAGGGTAATATGGAGACGGCCTGTAGCCGCTCTGAGGGTAATATGGAGACGGCCTGTAGCCACTCCTGCCTTTGTCAGGAGATGGCCTGTAGCTGCTCTGATGGTGTTCCCCCTGAGATGGCCTGTAGCCGCTCAACCCTGCTGAAGGAGATGGCTTGTAGCCACTCCCGCCTTCGTCAGGAGATGGCCTTTAGCCGCTCCGAAGGTGCCTTTGGGTCTGCTGGCAGCTACCCACTCTCCCAGGCCACGGCCAGTAGCCAGGCCTTGGCGACGGCCTGTAGCCGCACCCCCAGGAACCACGGCTTGTAGCCGCTCCTCTGTCTGGAAATGACGCCTGTTCCCTGACCCACAACACAGAGGGAGTCTCGAGCCTAGAGTAGTATTGGAGAGGCCCCGTAGTCTCCCCCGGTCTCTGATCCCTACAACTGGCTCTGGAGGAGACCCATCTGATGGACCTCAACGCAGACCGGTGCCGCAGCCCCTTCCTGTCGGTGCCACCAAGCCCTGGGGACCGCAGCCCTCGAGAACCCCAGACCGCCCCCAGGACTCCCGGGCAGGAACTCCCGACACCTCGACGTCGGAGATTCTCATCCTCCGTCAGGAGCCTGAACAACCAATTGAGGCAATTGTTCGGCCCCAGCCCTGAGTGACCCACTCCTGTCCCCAGCCCTGAGAGCACGGAACCCTTCACCACCCACAGCCCTGGATGAGAACGGACACCCCTGCACGAAATCCCGTTGCCTCTGGATACAGAGGCCCCCGGTGGTGCCCAGCCCCATCAGTAGTGGAGCTGTGACATCCCTCCGTCCATGCACCTGACCGCCACGATGCCAGATTCAACAGGAGTGACAGTAATAGTGCAGTGTCAGTGACCAAATGATGCAAAGGCAGAATAATGAACTAACCCTCTAATGGATGTCAGTAATAACACCAAAGTGGTGGAGTAAATAATAACTACAGTGAACGATGTACCGTATGTGACCAAGGAGTATAAAAGACGGAGCAGTAAGCTACCCCTCCGATAAGAGTCAATGATAATACCAAAGTGGTGGAGTGAGTGACAATAACAGTTTAAACACAAATACGGCCACCCAGTGCGAGTCGAGTCGAACGGGGTAAATACGCTACCATCAGAAAATATCTCATGATACTAAGACAATAATCAGACCCTAGTGCCAAAAGCAACACTCCCAAGTGAGGAATAACCATAGTAACTCCACGAGTATAGAAAATCCGGACTTCCCCTAATTAAGGACACTCCTCCTCAAGTGCTATTCACTGTGACCCAAACAGTGTCCTGCATGATACTGCTAATCATATTTGCACATAAGAGTTTGTAATCCCCCAGTTTACTTGTGCCTGTAACATCTACTCGTTCCCCTGTCCAATTAGGCAATACACGTGTAAGGTTGTTGCCTGGAGTTTTTGTGTCCTGCCTCTCTCTTATTTGTCTAAGCCCCAGTCTCAAAAGAGAGCCCGCTATACACTAGGCGTTTACAGGACTGGAAGCCGAACCTAAAACACCTAGCATTACACTTACCATATTGTAACTGAAATGCAGCATAGTGCCCCCTGGAACACCCAGCCACCCCCACCAGGAATACAGTATAGTGCCCCCAGGAACTCCCGGACACCCCCACAAGGAACCCACATAGGAGCAGCAGCCGCACGCCAGGATTCAGGGAGACAACGGCATAAGTCAGTCCAGGCCGCTCGCCCTTATGACCCGGTGCCCGCCCACTGTTGCCATAGCAGGAATCCTGTACTACCTTCTGGGCGAGCCTTCACCAACCAGCTAAGGGGTAGAGCTGTATGTCTGGATCCTGCCAGCACCCCAAAGGAAACAGCCTGTAGCCACTCCTGCCTTCCTAAGGAAATGGCCTGTAGCAGCTCTGAAGGTGTCTTCCTCTTTGAGACGGCCTGTAGCCGCTCGCCCCTCGCTAGGGAATCGGCCAGTAGCCAACCTGAGGGTAATAAGGAGACGGCCTGTAGCCGCTCTGAAGGTGTTCTTCCGGAGACGGCCTGTAGCCGCTCCAAACCCCCTCCTGCCGGCGATGGCCTGTAGCCGCTCCCACTTTCACCAGACAGCCTGTAGCCGCTCCGAAGCCATTTCCCCAGAGACGGCCTGTAGCCGCTCTGAGGGTAATGAGGAGACGGCCTGTAGTCACTCCCGCCTTCGCCAGATGGCCTGTAGCCGCTCTAACACTCTCCTGAAGGAGATAGCCAGTAGCCGCTCCCACCTTCGCCAGACAGCCTGTAGCCACTCTGAAGGCATTCCCCCAGAGACGGCCTATAGCTGCTTGCCCCTCACTAAGGAGACGGCCTGTAGTCGCTCGCCCCTTGCTAAGGAGACGGCCTGTAGCTGCTCGCCCCTCCCTAAGGAGACAGCCTGTAGCCGCTCGCCCCTCGCTAAGGAGACGGCCTGTAGCTGCTTCCACCTTCGTCAGATGGCCTGTAGCCACTCTGAAGTTGTTCCCCTTGAGACAGCCTGTAGCCGTTCTACACCCCTGACAGCCTGTAGCCGTTCCCACCTTCGTCAGACGGTCTGTAGCCGCTCCGAAGGTGTAGTTGGGACTGCTGGCAGACACACACCCTCTCAGGCCATGGCCAATAGCAGGCCCCTAGGAAGCCCTGGCCAGTAGCCGGGCCCTGCGGCAGGAGGTGGCCAAGAGCCACTCCATCACCCAAGTTTGACGCCTGTTCCCCGACCCCCAGCACAGAGGGCGTAGAGGAGTATTGGAGAGGCCCCATAGGCTCCCCGGGTCTCCGCTCCCTACGACTGGTTCTGGAGGAGACCCACCTGACGGACCCTGACACAGGCCGGTGCCGCAGCCCCTCCTGTCAGCGCCACCCAACCCTGGGGACCGCAGTTGTTGGGAACTCCAGACCCTCCCCAGAACGTCCTGGGCGGGAACTCCCTACACCTCGATGGTGGAAGACCTCCCCCTCCATCAGGAGTCTGAACGACAGATTCAGGCAATTGTTCAGCCCAAGCCCTGAGGGCCGCACTCCGGTCCCGAGTCCCGAGAGTTCAGGCCCCTTCACCGCCAACAGCCCCAGACAAGTGCAGACACCCCTTCGCGTGATCCCGTGTCCCCTGAGCATGGGGACTCCTGGTGGTGCCCGGCCCCGTCAGTAGCAGAGCTGCATGGCCCTTCAGGCGCATCCTTGGAGCCAGGAGAGATATAGTGACTGTACTGTGCCATAATAGTGATCCAATAGTGCCGAGGTGGAATAGTGAACTTACAGTGATAGACCAAAAGTCGGAAAAAGAGATAGACGCAGTGACTGGCTATACAGTAATAAGACTAACACCAGGGCCATGGGAACACGCTATCATCAAACCCTGCCTCATAGTACTATAATTACAATCCGCCCCTAGTGCCTTACACCCCCCCCCTTTTTGAGAAATAGCCCTAACCCCTCTACGCACGTAAAGACCTTGGACTACAGTATACTGAATTAGAACATTCTGCCTCAAACGTTGGTTTAATATATTTTCCCAGTAGTATCCTACAAGATACTCTTCACCCTACCTAGTTGTATGATCACCCAGAATATCGTGTCTGTAACCTCTGCTGTTTCCCTTGTCTGAGTGAGTAACACATGTGTAAGGTTATTGCCTGAGTTTTTGTGTCCTGCCTCCCTCTTAGTTGTCTAAGCCCCAGTCTCGAAAGAGGACCCCGCTACACGTTAGGTGATTTAAGTGTGGGAAGCCGAACTTAAAACACCTAGCATTACTCTGGTGGACAGCTGTGGTTCTTGACCCGGGCATACAAGAGAGGTAGTCAGGAAATACCAGAAAAATGGCAATCAAACGGCACGTCCAATTGCCCGAGTTCGACCCAGAACAGTACAATGTTCACACATATCTGGCAATCATCAAACCTCTACTAGTTATCGGATTTGAAAATGACCAACAAAAGATCTCAGTCACACTCCCACTGTTGGGCAAAGCGGCGGCCAATATAGCACCAAAAATCGTTCTGGAGCTCACCTGGCAGAATTTCACGAAACTCGTGATCCAGGCCATCACCCCGTCACTAGGGAAAGTGGTGGCACTATCTCAACTGGATAGTTTGACTTTCAATGGGAATCTAGATGATACCCTAATACAGGCAAGATGCCTGGTCACCGCTGCCTTCCCGGAGGCAGATGACGAAATCCGGGAACAACCTACCTCTCCTGAGAGTGCTCCCCAGTGTTGTAAAGGAACACTTTACGATCCATGACCTGACTGGAGACATGGATTGAGATATCCAGCTTATACTGCGGCTCCTGATCTTCCGCCCTACACCCCAGCAGATCAACGTAGTGAAAAAGTTTCCCACCAAGATTCTGGCTCCCCAAGTCAAGCCACGTTCACCCATGCCCCTTACCAGCCCCAGCCCAGCCCAGCCCGTAGCCCACCCAGGGCACACCCCACATACCGGCGCCCCACCCACAGGGAGAACCCCAACCTGATCCTAGTGAATTCCTGGGAATTCTCAGTGTGCAGCTCAAGATGCTCTCTGCACAATATCCGGGACCAGCTGAAGGCTGCAAATAGGAAAACTACTATCCCAGGCCAACGCAAAGTCTCCTCTCCGGAGAACGAAGCAACAGACAACGAACCTGCATCTGTGGAGGAGCCCGATCCTGGGGAACAGAAGCTAGAACAAGAAGAAGGAGGCCCTAGACAGCTGGATTTTTAGGCCCGCCCCCACACCATCCCACGGTGGCGGGGGCCATTTCCCCCTAATATCGCCCCCCAGTTTACCACAAGATGAAGCTGAACGGGGTGAAAGCCAGACTTCTGGTCAATACGAAAGTGGCCAGATCCTGCCTTTATAGCCACTATTTCTCCCGCCACAAATCGACCTTTGGCCCACTCCACCCCACAGCTACTCACCTTGTGGACACGGGGGATGGCCCCCTGCCTATCCATGGGGAGACACAAGCCTTAAGAGTCGACACCCATCAACCAGTGCCAACCCAGCACCAGTTCATAATTTTTGACTCCTGCTGGAATTACGATGGGTACCTGGGGCTGGACCTGTTGCAGAAGTTGGGCACCACTATAGATTGCCACAAGCGACAGCTCCAGTTCCGTGCACCATTGGACCCACCCACCCCGGGCTATCTGCACCTACATGCCACGGCCACAGCCGGAAGACTCTTCCCCCCCTCCCCACCCCCCTACTCCCCCCCACCACCCCCCTCCCTCTCTTCCTGCCATCGTTTCCGCCGCCGTCACCATTTCCCTGCACCATGAAGCTTGGGTGCCCCTAAATCGGTCCTCTGGCCCCTCCGTCCTATTCTCCCCATTCCTGCCCCTGGGAACCCTCTCGGCCTGCCTTTTGCCTCTGACTTTCCTCCCTCCACATCGTATGGCGGTCCGGATAGCCAACTTCGCCCATTCACCCCTCACCCTCCCGAAAGGGCTCATAACAGGAGAGATGGAAGAAGCCGAGCCCTGCACCCCTTCCCCCTCCCATTCCTCCACCCCTCTGCCCCTCATTCCTGACCATCTCTCCATCCATCAGTCAGACACCCTATGCCACCTTCTCCTGGATATCCAGGGTCTGTTCGCAGTAGGACCAGCAGACATCAGGCACACCACCTACCTGGCCCACGAAATTCACACGACAGGCCTGCCAATCCAACAGCCCTCCAGATGGAAGAGGAAGACCGCCAGATGCAGGAGATGATAGAAGCTGGAGTCGTCTCCCCATCCACCACCCCCTGGTCCTCCCTTGTCGTCCTCGTGAAAAAGAAAGACGTTACAATGCGTTTCTGCGTCGACTACTGCTGACCGAATGACGTAACTACTAAAGACGCCACTCCACTCCCACACATCAATGACTTCCTGGATTCCCTGTATGGAGCATCCTGGTTCTCTACTCTGTGTACTGTCACCTCTGCAATCCAGACTTTTACATGGTCAAAAGGGATAAAAACCAAGTCACTATTGATGACCACTGTGTGCTGGAACGGTCGGGAACTCAGATTGATGGAGACTCTCTCCCATTAGCGGCCTCTTCGGTTGCGTTTATCATATTTCAAGTGGTCAAGTTAAGAATGGTAGCATGCCTAAATGACGGGGCCAGTCTCCAACCAGGCCAACCCAAGCCCGACCTTCGCAGTTTCCCAGAATGCTTCTAAGTTGCACATTAATAAACTACTAGGCAAGCTCTGTACCACCAGTTCTCAAGGGTTATACAAACAATAAAGTTTGAGTGGGAGGAAATGTGTATTAACAAGGCCAAAATGTAGAAATCTTCCCCAGCTACTTGCTTTACAGATTAAACCTGAATCCGTTGGCACGTTTCTCAAAAGAAAATATATGCTCCTATATGATCCTAATATCAAATCCACAAAACTTGGCTCCTCTGTCCCGGTCCAATGTGTTCCTTGATAATCGTCCCTCTGAGCACAAATTTGACTGGTCCAGTCCTCTGCCACTCCCGACCTTAACTTCCACACTGGGACCTTGACTCACGCACTGGGACCTTGATCTCCACGCCTGGACTTGGACTCACTCATTGGTAGTTAGACCTCCACACTTGGACTTGGACTCACCGTTCTGGTACTTCGACCTCCACACTTGGACCAGCTAGAAGTTAATATGAATAATGAATAACTATTCTCCCCAGTGCAAGTAATCCCTTCAGATGATCAGGAAGGTCTCATAATAAAGAAACATGAGTTACAACACTCGGCATCTCAAGTAATAATAGAATAGCACATAGCACTACAGACACATAGGTCTGCTCAAAATAATACTTATTGTAGGGATAACATGGAAGAAAAAGTACTGTAACAAATACAGTAAGCATGAATAACTGTAACTCTAACCATGAAAATCATCACTGCATCAGCATCATTGTGCCTCACAAAGTAACTACGTGAACATTTACTCACAAAAAAGCCCTAATAAGTACTGAATTGCAAAGTCATTTCAACACAATAATAAATAATTCACAGTCCCAAGGCACCTGATACTTGGCCTACAAAAATCACACATTTATCTGAGGCTCAGACAGAACTAGCTAGCATTTCGTATTCTCTTACTCTAGTTACTAAATAATAATACTATACAGTACAGTACACAAAAATATGGGAAATACCACACTATTCAGCTCAAGAACGTAGGGAAGTGAGCGGGAACACAGGACTCGCTTCTCCAAAGGCTAATGGCGTCACCGTTACACTTCCTGAAGAATGACAACACTTCGATTCTACCCCGAGTCTATTTCTCTATCTCGTCACTATTATCACTTGTGGGATATCGCTATTCGCGCTTCAACATACCAGACATATCAAATTACTTACAGAATTCCTTGGAGGGGGAGGAGGATGACGACAGTACTGACCAACTGCCACCTACCACTGCCGGTGAGCGAGTGAGACACGCCAAAACTGCGTGGTGCAAGAGGGAGCGGGGGATGACGGCGTACGCAATTTAAGATTTTTATTATTATAGACTCGTGATAAGCTCAGCGTGATGTCTTTCCCCTTACAATCTATTCCTGAAAAAAATGACATTCTCTAGATATAAAAACTACTCAGCAACACCTCTCTCTTTTTACCCTTATATCGAAAAACCATAAAAATGATCGTGCTTTACATCACTTTGAGCACGCATACATCATGCTGGATCACGTGACCAAAGGCACATGTTCCCATCTCACTCGAGTTTTTATATTATAAAGACTTAATACTAGTAAATTACAGTAGGAAAAAAAAATGACTTAGCAACTAGGTAACTTAATCTGTGTTCTGGTCACGTCCGCATGGTAATAGCCATGCCCAGGCCACACTCTCTCACTTAACCAAACTTTTGGTCATATAAAATGAACTAGATACAACTCATTATCACTTCTGGGTACTACACCTGGACCTCCAGTCGGGGTACTGGCAGGTTCCCGTGCGCCCGGAAAATTGAGGGAAAACTGCTTTCTTGATTAGTAACGGGAAGCACTACGAGTTCAGTGTCCTGCCGTTCGGTCTCTGCAATGCCCCTGCCACTTTCTCCTGGCTGATGGAGTCCGTTCTCAGTGGCCTCACATGGGAAATATACCTTGCATACTTAGACGACGTTATTGTGTTCAGCCAAACTTGGGCCGACCACCTGCAACGCGTCCGCCAGGTTTTTACCAGGATCCGCCAGGCAGGCCTCAAACTCAGGCCCACCAAGTGCGTCCTAGCTGCCAGCACCGTCTCATTCCTGGGGCACGTCATCTCCCAGGCAGGAATATCTCCCAACCCTGACAAGCTCCATGCTATCGCGGACATACCCCTGCCACAGGACATTCACGGCATCCGAGCTTTCCTTAGCTTAACGCCCTACTACCGCCGTTTCGTGAAAGGGTTTCCCATATCTCCAAACCTCTCCACGACTTGACCCCCAAGGGGGAACCGTTCCTCTGGACGGACGAGGGATGAGCAGCCTTCCAGCAGCTCAAAGACAAGCTCGTTTCCGCCCCCATCGTGCCTTTTCCCAACTACGCCCTCGCCTTCCTCCTCTACACTGATGTCTCTCTCCTAGCCATAGGCGCGGTATTAGCCCAAGTCCAAGAGGGCCATGAGCACATCATCGCCTGTGCCAGCTGTACTCTGAATCAGGCGGAGAAAAATTATGCTGCCACCAAACGAGAATGCTTGGGCATCATTTGGGCACTCCAACACTTCTGAGCATATCTCTCCGGGACCTAAGTCACCATCATTACAGACCACCAGTCCCTCCAGTGGTTACGACAGTCTGACACCCACAATGCCCAACTCATCAGATGGTGTGAAGCCCTGGAGGAATTCAACTACGAAATCTTTTATCGACCCAGTAAACTCCATACCAGTGCCAATGCTCTCTCACAGCTCCCCATCCATGCTGCCCAACCAGAACCCAACCTCCTCCAGCAACGGCACCGCAAGGAGCGTCTCCCATGGATTCATCACCACCTTTTCAAAAAACTGTATCGGCAAGGCAACTGCCTTTTGACCACCTCTGGTCATATCCTCCTAGCCCCTGACACCACCCTCGACATCCTGCGACACCTTCACACCCACAACGGCATCCACCTGGGTACAATAAAGCTGCTACAAATTTTTAATGATACCTACTGGGCACCAAGCCTTCCGTCTTTGCCAAGGAAATCATCCAAAGCTGCCGTGCCTGCGCCCTTGGTAAAGACATCACACGTACCGCAGGACCCTCCAGCTGTATCACCGCCCACAAGCCCTGGCAGCTGTTAGCTATTGAAGTAGCAGGGCCTCTTCCCCCCAAAATTGGGCTACAAATACGTCCTCACGTTCATTGACACGTATTCCAAGTTTGTTGTGGCCTGCCCAGCAAAGGAACACCACACTGTCGCAGTAGCCGATGCCCTCCTTAGGCACGTTTTCCCCTACTTTGGCATTCCCCAAGTGATCCACTCAGATAACGTGCCCGAATTCACCAGTAAAATCTGGGAAGAGCTAGCCAATATTTTTGGGTACAGCATCTCCCATTCCTCCCCCTACTGGCCACAGGGAAATGCAGTGTGCGAGCACAGTCATCGTACCCTCATGAACCAGCTCTGCACATGAATAGCAGCAACTAAGGGCGACGACTGGCCCGCCCACGTAAAGACTGTACAATGGGGCATCAACTCCTGCCCCAGGAAGGATGGAATTTCACCACATGAGCGAATATTCGGAGAGACTCCCCTCCTGCTGCCCCTTCGGCAGCATCTGCAACTGCCCACTTCTGCTCCCACGACGGACCCCCTACATCATGTCAAGCGCCGCCTGACCCACCTCCAATACAACTTAGATCTCGGCCCTGACACAGAGTCTAACCCCTACAAGCCAGGCGATACTGTCATCACACCTCACCTGACAGCTCACCTGCACCACCAACACCTGGCCGTTCCTCCACCCCCTCCCTACCCGCCACCCCCTCTCCCACACCAAGCACCACACGGCCCACCCTCGCCCCCACACCTTCACCTCCACCCTTACCCACCACCGCCCCCACCCCCTCTGACCCACCACACCCCCATTCCTCACTCCCCACGCCCAACCTCAACCATCCCCCACCCACTTACACGCGCCTCATGCGCCTCATGGCCACGCCAACCCCGCACACCCACATCACCACCTACGCCAACCCTCAAAACAACCACCACCCACTCTGGCCGCATCTCCTGCCGACCCGCCTAATATGCCCGGTACCCTACCCCACAAGCCTCACTGCAAACGCACACTCCCACTCCTGCCCTAAACCATCTCACTCTCATGCTACATCAAGCCCAAATCCCAACCACCTATACTCCCCAGAGACACTACGCCGCATTACCACGGCACAAAACCCGACCCCAGCCCTCTGTCTCCAGCATTCAGCACCACACCACACCACGGGCAACATCTCCCAATGTGTGGGTCCAACGAGCTGTATGGGCGCCATCACTCAGGCGCAACAAACGAGTCTGAGGACCACACCACCTCCTCCAACTCCTCCACTCCTCCACCGTTGCGTCCACCCTTTTCCTCACCTGTGATGCAGAGCAGGAATAGAACACCACCATCACAGCCTGGCACACCTTCCACCGTCATCTACACCCGATCTACATCACCCACGATATGTAAGTCTACGACCTCCAGTCACAGGGACGTGACTTTTTCCCAGCGGACGGTGGTGAAATGCAGCATAGTGTTCCCTGGAGCACCCAGACACCCCCACCAGGAATACAGCATAGTGCCCCCAGGAACTCCTGGACACGCCCACAAGGAACCCACGGAGGAGCAGCAGCCGCACGCTGGGATTCAGGGTGACAACAGCATGAGTCAGCCCAGGCCACGCGCCCCTATGACTCGGAGCCCACCCCCCGTCGCAATAGCAGGAATCCTGAACTACCTTCTGGGCGAGCCTTCACCAACCAGCTAAGGGGTGGAGCTGTCTGTCCGGCTCCTGCCAGCACCCCAAAGGAGGTAGCCTGTAGCCGCTCCCACCTTCCTAAGGAGATGGCCTGTAGCCGCTCTGAAGGTGTCTTCCTCTTTGAGACGGCCTGTAGCCGCTTGCCCCTCGCTAAGGAATCGGCCAGTAGCTGACCTGAGGGTAATAAGGAGACGGCCTGTAGCCACTCACACCTTCGCCAGACGGCCTGTAGCCACTCCAAAGGCATTCCCCCAGAGACAGCCTGTAGCTGCTCCCGCCTTCGCCAGACAGCCTGTAGCTGCCCCAAAGGTGTTCCCCTTGAGATGGCCTGTAGCCGCTCTAACATCCTCCTGAAGGAGATAGCCAGTAGCCGCTCCCACCTTCGCCAGACAGCCTGTAGCCGCTCTGAAGGCATTCCCCCAGAGACGGCCTGTAGCCACTCACTCCTCGCTAAGGAGACGGCCTGTAGCGGCTCTGAGGGTAATGAGGAGACGGCCTGCAGCCGCTCCCGCCTTCGTCAGATGGCTTGTAGCCGCTCCGAAGGTGTTCCCCTTGAGACGTCCTGTAGCCACTCTACACCCTTCCTGCAGGAGCCGGCCTGTAGCTGCTGCCACTTTCGTCAGACGGCCTGTAGCCGCTCCGAAGATGTAGTCGGGACTGCTGGCAGACACACACCCTCTCAGGCCACGGCCAGTAGCCGGGCCTTGGAGGCCAGTAGCCACGCCCCTAGGAAGCCACGGCCAGTAGCCGAGCCCTACAGCAGGAGGTGGCTGAGAGCCATCCCATCACCCAAGTTTGACACCTGTTCCCCGACCCCCAGCACAGAGGGCGTAGAGGAGTATTGGGGAGGTCTCATAGTCTCCCTGGGCCTCCGCTCCCCATGACTGGTTCTGGAGGAGACCCACCTGACAGACCCTGATGCAGGCCGGTGCTGCAGCCTCCTTCTGTCGGTGCCACCCAACCCTGGGGACTGCAGTTGTTGGGAACCCCAGACCCTCCCCAGAACGTCCAGGGCGGAACTCCCTACACCTCGACGGCGGAAGACCTCCCCCTTCATCAGGAGCCTGAACCACAGATTCAGGCAATTGTTCGGCCCTAGTCCTGAGGGTTGCACTCCGGTCCCGAGTCCCGGGAGTTCAGGCCCCTTCGCCTCCAACAGCCCCGGATGAGAGCAGACGCCCCTGCGTGCAATCCCATGTCCCCTGAGCACGGGGACTCCTGGTGGTGCCTGGCTCCATCAGTAGCAGAGCTGCGTGGCCCCTCAGGCGCACCCTTGGAGCTGGGAGAAATATAGTGACTGTACTGTGCCATAATAGTGATCCAATAGTGCCGAGGTGGAATAGTGAACTTACAGTGATAGACCAAAAGTCAGAAAAAGAGATAGACGCACTGACGGGCTATATGGTAATATGACTAACACCAGGGCTGAGGAGTAAGTAACGATAATTGACCAAAAGCGACCCTAAGGCAGAAAATAACAAAGTGAACATGCTATCATCAAACCCTGCATCATAGTACTATAATTACAATCCGACCCCAATGCCTTACACCCCCCCTTTGTGAGAAATAGCCCTAGCCCCTCCAAGCGCGTAAAGACCCTGGACTATACTAAATTAGAACATTCTGCCTCGAACGTTGTTTTAATATATTTTCACAACAGTATCCTACGAGATGCTCTTCACCCTACCTACTTGTATGATCGCCCAGAATATCGTGTCTGTAACCTCTGCTGTTTCCCTTGTCTGACTGAGTAATACACGTGTAAGGTTATTGCCTGAGCTTTTGAGTTCTGCCTCTCTCCTATTTGTCTAAGCCCCGGTCTCGAAAGAGGACCCCTCTACACGTTAGGTGCTTTAATTGTGGGAAGCCGAACTTAAAACACCTAGCATTAGAGTAATCATACATAATCACTTCATACACTGTGATTTTTAGGAAAACCTACCTGTGTATATATGGTACTGACAAGACCGACTTCCCAGTCAAAATGTACAGAAAAGTAGAGTACATCAAGCACGCACTCTCTTTTCAGTGTTTGGGCTCACACTGAGCTCCAGCTGATGAGAAGATGTATCATAGAAAACGGATCACCAGGGGAGGATCATAGCAAAGCTCAGACTGTTAACCTCAGGCAACACTGAGCTGCTGAGGAATTTTCAGATCGTTAGGACACAGTACGCCATGAAGGGTTAATTACTTCATCTTCTAGTCATTTCTTACTCATTTCACCTCTCTTCTTATTTTCCTTCTTGTGCTCTTCAATAATTTGTGTGAGGTTTATTAATTCTTTCTCTTCCTCATTCTGCCACTCCACTCGAACTTGTTTTTCCTCTTCTATTGCTGCAACCACAATATTTGCCTTTTCCTCACCATCCCTCAAATTCTTCTTCAACTCACCATTTTCTCTTCAATTTTTCTATTTCTTCATCTGTAGTCATTCCTATTACCGGTAGTTCCATCAACAACAAACTGGCATCATCTTTCTCAACTTTTTACGCTTCCCTCTCAGCCGTAACTTCTTTCAGCCAAAGCTTAAGTAATTCACTTTTCATAAATAACATCCTACACACATTTTCCATGTTCTTTTCTCTTCTAAAGCCTTCAAATCTTTCTAAATCATCAGAAATTTCTTTACGTTTAATTTCCCAAGTTGTTTTCCCAATGCCTGGTTTACTTCTCACGTATTCTATATTGGTGCCTTGGTATCATTTCAGCTAATATATTTGGACATCCTTGGTTCTTTCTCTGGCCCAGGTTATTTGGGTCAGATTACTCTGCCTTATTTAAAATAACAAAACAAGATAGCACAATCCAATCCCTATACTACAGAACTAGATAATCAGGAATCTCGAGGAGCTGGCTCAGCCGACGTCTGCCCCAAATGGCCCGATTCACACGACCCGTTTTGGTTCCAACAAGCAGTCCGGCGGCTAGACGCCATCGAGATTTCTTTCATGCATTCTAATGTAACTGTTCACATGGCCAGTCAAGCTGACGGCGGCAGCAGTCTGTCAGCCGACCGACACGTGACGGATATCTTCTCGAGAAATCCTGGCCGGCTAGCTGGTGGCTTGACGCTGGGCTGACGGGTTGGTGATGGTTAATGTGAACGAGGACACCGTCCATTCCACGACTTGCTGTTACCTCCTTGTCCATGTAGGTAACACATACCTGTACAGTTCATTGTTTGGCATCATGGACGAAAGGCTGATCGAACTTGTGTGTTCTTATGAACAGTTATTTGATGACTAACAAAAAGTACAGTGATAATCTGCATTAAGGTAAGATATGGAAAGTGACTGGCTAGGAAGTAAAGAGACCAGGTGAGTGTGTCATTAGTTTATTATATATGAAAATTATAACTTAAAATCTTTGCAGGTAAAATTCACTGTTTTTTCTCGCCTTAATACAGGGTATGCTATATCACTCCCAAGGCAGTGCTTCAGCAGAACTACTGAAAAATTCTGCCTCATCATCTGCCAGTTCTTTATACAGGGTCCAGACTTCTCCCTCGAACTTTCTCTTTTTCAGTGACTGGTGTACCCATAACCTTTTCCTCTTTCCACAAACTTTTTCTTCCTTCTCTTCTTCTAATAGCAGAGCAATTGCCCCCAGTTTCCTTAGAGACCAACCGGACATGATCCTCGCGCAACAATGATCACACACACACGATGCTGGACGGACCGGGAACGCGTCATGTGAATACACAACATTCTGACGGCATCAAGCCGGCGGACTGCCTGTCGGAACCAAAACAGTTCATGTGAATCGGGCTTTAACCCTGCTGTGGCCTGGTAAGCAACGCAGACGGTTGTCCTGCAATATACAGATCTCTCTTTTCCTTTATTTCCAGTGAAATTTTGGCGTGACCTATGATGGCCTTTTTTGATGGCCTGATGGGTGATGGCCCATATTTGGACGCCCAAAGCGTATATTTATTCCGCTCTGGAAGTCTGGGTGGCCTGTGGCTGGCCGTGGCCTGGTGGGCAGTTGCCTATTTTGCCTATACCTGGTAATCCGGCCCTGGTCACCACGTGTGTGTGTGTGTGTGTGTGTGTGTGTGTGTGTGTGTGTGTGTGTGTGTGTGTGTGTGTGTGTGTAAGATTACTAAAGCAGGTCTGGTTTTATTTGGAACACATTTGGTGGAAATTGGGTTTCTTTCCAGGATTATTTTTTTTCTGAACACTGGACCAAAGGTCAAGGACACATTGTAGTGTCAACTTGTACAGTTTTGATTTTATTTAAATATGATTTGGGAGAAGGGCCGAAGGTAAGGCAAGAATGAAGTGATTAACTTTTAACAACAATCAGTCAAACGACTGAAACAGTTTTGCCCTGATTTGGGCCATACTAGGAGGAAGGGTTGATGGTCAGACAAAGACAAAGAGATCCAATTTCGAGAACCCTAAGTAAAACGCCAAGGTCGCCAAACAGCTTTCAGTTAATCTGGGCCAAATCTGGGTTGAAATTCACACAGGGGCGAGGTAGGTTAATTCTTTTAGATAGATAGATAGATAGATAGATAATGAATGGAGGAAGGAAAAACAAATAAAAAATAAATAAATCCATGTGCCTAAAGGCATCCTCCATTCATAAAATATATATAACAACTGGAATTGAAGTGGATTAAATGTTTGTGGGAAACAACTCCCAGGAAGCGAATTCCAGAGAGTAGTAGTTCTGGGGATAAATGAATTTTGATAAGCAGAGGTTCTGTATTACGGAGAAGAGAGTGTGAGTTCATGGGCGAGCCCAGCTGCCCGAGTATTTCGGGAGAAAATGTGAAGGGGAAGCACAATTGAAGCCAGTTCGTCAGAGCACTTACGGTAAAAATATCGACAAAGTAATGCTAAAGAAGCAACATCTCTACGTACTGATAGAGGAGGAAGGTCCTGCTTAATGGCAGGATTATTGATTAATCTAATGGCTTTATTTTGAATTCTGTCCAACTGCCTCAATGCAACCACTCCACATCCACTCCACAGTGGTGAACAGTATTCGATCTGAGAACGCACATGACTTTTGTATATTGCGGTCATCTGCTCGTCAGTGAAGAACTCACGAACTCTGTACATAAGTCCCAATTTTTTGGAAGCATTTTTAGCAAGGGATTTAACATAAGCTGTCCAGCTTAAGTTGGGGTTTAGAGTAACACCTAAGATATCAATTGTAGTGGATATGGGAATACTGACATCATTTAAAATTATGTGAGAGTCTGAGGGAGTCTTTCTGTTGGAGAAATTAATGTATTTAGTTTTCTGAGCATTAAATGAGACCAGATTTGTTTGTCCCCATTGATAAATTTTAGAAAGGTCCTGGTTCAGAGAAATTGCTGCGTTTATTCGGGAATTTATAATATCAAATTGTGTAAAGGAGGTACTAAATGTGAAAGAACTATGAAGGGTCGAGTCATCAGCATAAGAGTGCATTGGGTTGTGAGTGACAAATAGGAGGTAATTTATATGAATGAGAAAGAGGGTTGGAGCCAAAACTGATCCCTGAGGTACGCCAGCATTTATGGAATGAAACTGAGAATATATTCCATCTACCATGACCCGTATTTTTCTATAATGAAGGTAAGAAGAAATTAGAGGAACCAGTGATGCAAGGCCATAGTGTGCCATCTTAGAAAATAAGGCCCGGTGCCATACTCTGTCAAATGATTTGGAAATATCAAGTGCTATTGTGTGTGTTTCACCATGTTGGTCTATTGTTTTGTTAATCTGATGGGTAAGAAGGCAAAGAATGTCTACAGTTGAATGTTCTTGTCTAAATCCATACTGCCAATCATTAATTGATATATTGATTTTTAGATGCTTGATTATGTGTTTGTTAATTATTAGTGTCTCAGAAACTATACTAAGAATGGAAGTTATTGCAATTGGTCTATAGTTAGATGGATCAGAAGTTGCCCCGTTTTTAGGAACAGGAAGGATATTTGCTTTTTTCCAAGAGGCTGGAAAACTTGAGGTACGGATGCATAAGCGGAATAATTTTGCCAATACAGGAGCCAACACTGAGGAGCAATTTCTAAGTACTATTGAAGGAATTTCATCTGGACCAGTAGCTTTGGCTGCTGAGAGATTCTGTAATACAGCTTGTACATATCTGGTGTGAGTCATGAAAGGAATTATTTGAGGGGAATCAAAATCAAGTACAGGAATACTGTGATTTTCTGTTTTTAGGGTTGAGTTTGTTGAAAAAATGTCAACAAGAAGTTTGGCTTTTCCATGTGGGTCACTTACTAGATTTCCATTGGGGGACTGTAATGGTGGAATGGAAGAGGTGTTAGTGAATATAGTTCTGAATGAATTAAGGGTTGACCAGAATATTTTGTTATCATTTGAGCTGTTTAGTAGTTTGTTAGCCTGTCTGTGTAGAAAGTTTGATTTAGAATGATTGATAATAGTTTTGGCATGGTTTCTGATACTTCTACAATAGTTAAAGGCTTCTTTGGTTTTGGTCCTTGTATAAGTGTTATAGGCTGTTGTTTTATGTTCTGTTACTCTAGCACAATTGTGGTCAAACCATTTAGGAGAATTACATCTTTTTCTGTAACTATGATGGGGAATGGATGTTTCCATGCCGACTTTAATGAAATCCTGTATGTGGCTCAATGTGGAATTTGCATCTTGGGAGAAAAAGGAGGTCCAAGGAACATCCATAAAAATATGGAGTCCCTTCCAGTCTGGCCTGTCGTAGTGCCATTTAGTCTCCACGACAGCTTCAGAGCAGGAGGGTGTGGTAGGTGTTAAACTGGTGGCTTGTATCAGACAAGGATCCGAGGATCCGAGGCGGGACTTCATTTCGACATTATAATTATCTGAATTGGTTGTTAGAAACAAGTCCAATAGGTTGAGATTTTGATCATGGTCACACGGTAAAGTGACGTGTTTGACCCTTAGACAACCGTAGGGCGCAGGTGTTGCACTCAGTGAGTTCTCCTACTTGTTGATAAATAAGTTCAACAGTTGTCTTAGTGACAGTCATGTGTAACAAAGTTATCTTGAAACCGAACTTACTGTGTTTGCTTGCAATAACTTATTACTTACAGCAACCAACTGTGAGATTTCAGCTCAATAAAATTTAAATCGCTTCCCGGTAAAAATTCGTTAGTTACTTTTAAAATAGTATTTGTAAGATATTATAAACGCCCGATATTGGGGGGTTTCAAGAATACTCCCCCAGTATCCCTGCTTGTCGTACGAGGCGACTAAAAGGGTTGGTGGTGGGTTAGTGCCCCACCCCGTAAAAAGAACTAACTAAAAAAGCGAATAAAGCGCCCCGGACCCGGACGGACCATACATTGACGACTAAGGAACGGATAAAGGACATTCTTAGGGTGGGAACATGGAATGTGAGAGAAGTGAATGATGAAGTGAAAGAGAGAGAGATTGTTCAGGTGCTTGAGGATGCAAAAGTGGATATATGTGGATTGACTGAAACTAAATGGAGGGGTGAAAGGGTGAGAGAATGGGAATATGGTGTAGGTATATGTGCAGGAGTCAGTGAGAATGAGAGAGTAAGAGAGGGAGTATGTCTGATGATAAGCAAGAAGTGGAAGGAGAATATAAGAGAGTATGGAACAGTGGGTGCAAGGATTGTATGGGTGAGGATGAAAGTATGTATACAAGCATGGGCGATTGTATGTGTGTATGCTCCAACAGAGGATCGAGTGGCAAGAGTGAAAGATAAGTTTTGGGCAAGAGTAGAAGCATGTATAGACAAGTTTGAGAGGAGCAAGAGAGTGCTGTTGATTGGAGACATGAATGGCAAAGTTGGGAATATACGAGTGGATGGAGTGGTTGGTCAGTGGGGTGTGCCAGCTGAAGTAGATGGGAATGGTAGTGCTTTGGTGGACATCTGTGCTTGTAAGGGGTTGGCAATAGCCAACACCTACTTTCGTCATAAGATGATCCACCGGTATACATGGAGAGTAATGAGGAGGATGAATGGTGAACTTGTTGAACGAAAGGCAATGATAGACTACGTGTGTGTGGATGAGCGAATGAGAAGACAAGTGTTGGATGCAAGAGTGTGGAGAGGGTGGGGGAATGGAGTCTCGGACCATCACTTAGTGATGGCCAAGGTAAAGATGCAAAGAAAGTGGTTGAGGAGGCGAAGGGGAAGACAGGAGGAAGCAGCTCCTGTGAGAAGAGTGAAGAAATTGCAAGATAGTGAGAAAATGACAGAGTATAAGAGCATAGTGGAAGAAAGATTGGAAAGGTATGAGCTAGAGCAGATGGAAGGGGTGGAAGACGTATGTAAGATATTCACGGAAGAGATAGGCGCAGCATGTGAGGCGGTTTGTGGAGTGAGGAAGAGATGCAAGGGTGTGCAAGGGACAGCATGGTGGAATGATGAGGTGAAACGAGCTGTGGAACAAAAGAAGAAGGCATATGGTGAATGGTTGGCGAGTAGAGGTAGGGGAGAAGATGAGAGAGAGAAGAGAGAGGTATATGTGAGCAGGAGAAGGGAGGTTAAGAAACTGGTGAAGGAGTGTAAGAAGAAAGTGGATGAAGAGTTTGGGAGGAATCTGAGTGTGAAATGGAGGGAGAGTAAGAAATTGTTTTGGAAGGAGGTGAAGAAAGTAAGGCAGTGTGAAAGGGGAAATAATAGGGGAGTGAAAGATAGGAATAATAGATTGTTGGTGGAGAAGAGAGAGAAATTGAGGAGATGGAAGGAGCACTTTGAGGATCTGTTGAATGTAGAGAGTGAGAGCAGTGTGAGTATAAGTGGTTGGGGAATGGCTGGGAGAAGAAGAGATGAGAGGAGGGAGGAAGAGATCAGTAGGGCAGAAGTAGTGGAAGCGATGAAGAAGATTAAGCTGGGAAAGGCCCCAGGAATTGATGGAGTGTGTGGTGAAATGCTTAGGTATGGGGGTGAGATTGTTGTGGAGTGGATATGGAAGTTGTGTAGATTGGCTTGGGAAGAGGGAAGGGTTCCAGAGGACTGGAAATCAGGTATAATTGTTCCTCTGTACAAAGGAAAAGGGGAGAGAGAAGTATGTGGTAACCATAGAGGTATTTGCCTTCTTAGTGTGACTGGTAAAATATATGGTAGAATACTCGTTGATAGGGTTAGGCATATGACAGAGGAGCTAGTTGGAGAAGAATAAGGGGGATTTAGGAAGGGAAAGGGTGTGTAGATCAGATATTTGTTCTAAGATGTTTAGTGGAGAAGTATCTAGAGAAGGGAAGGAAAATGAATGCTGCCTTCATGGACTTGGAGAAAGCTTATGACAGAATAGATAGGCAAGGTATGTGGAAGGTATTAAGAATATATGGAGTGGAGGGGAAATTGTTGAGTGCTGTGAAGAGTATGTACGAGGGAGCTAGGGCTACGGTGCGAGTGGATGGTGAGCTGAGTGAGTTCTTTGATCTCAGTGTAGGACTGAAACAGGGGTGTGTGATGTCTCCATGGCTGTTTAATATATATATGGATGGGGTTGTAAAGGAGATGCAAGGTAGGGCAGTGGATGTGGGGCTGGCCCTAATGAATGAGGGTGAGATTTGGAAGCTTCCGGTGCTGCTGTTTGCTGATGATACAGTATTGTTGAGTGAAGATGAATGGGAGTTGCAAGGTTTGGTGAATGAATTTGGGACAGTGTGTAGGAGGAGGAAGCTGAAAGTTAATGTAAACAAAAGTAAAGTTATGGTGTTTGAGAGGAATGAAGTCACAGAGTGTGCAGTGAGGTTGGATGGTGAGGATATGGAGAATGTGAGTGCATTCAAGTACTTGGGTAGTGTGATGAGTAAGGATGGAACTTTGGGGGATGAAGTACGTGAAAGGGTACAGCAGGGAAGGAAGGTTGTTGGTACACTGAAAGCAGTGATGAGAAATAGGGAGGTGAGTATGGAAGTTAAGAAGTCACTGCATGATGGTATTGTGATCCCTACCCTGACGTATGGAAGCGAGGCGTGGACCTTGCAAGAGGGGAACAAGTCAAGAGTGAGAGCAGTGGAAATGAGTTACTTGAGAGGAGCATGTGGAGTGACGTGGAGGGACAGGTTGACGAATGAAGAAGTGAAGGAACGTTGTGGGGTAGATGTGGATGTGGTTGAGAAGATTAGGAGAAATACTCTGAGGTGGTTTGGACATGTGGAGAGAATGGAGAATGAAAGACTGCCTAAGAGGTGTATGTAGGTGAGGTGGAGGGAGGGAGAGGGAGGGGTAGACCGATCAGTCCGCACCCTTAAATCGTGCCACAACTCTGAATAATTAAAAATTCCAAAGAAAAGACGAGTCGTACGGGAAGGGAGGTTTGAAAAAATTGCGAAAATCAAAATAGGCTAAAGGAAAACTATTTCATTATATCTCCTCTATTTTCACAGTACAGACTGATCTTAAAATTTAAATGTGTGTTACACCAAAGCTTAGATTAAGCAGGTTTCCTTAATTTTCTGTTATATTATCGAGTGTCGGAGATTTAAAGGAATTGTTCGAATGCTAACCTTGCCTTGGACTGTTATAATACTTTGTTGACTCATATTACTATCTTCCTACGCAAATTTCATTGTTGTTAAGTATATGACGGATTTCTTATTGCTTTTGACGATTGTATTTTCGATAAACTCAGTATCATATCTGATAATAAAAAGAGTATCAGTTTCAGCAACAACGAAATCGAACAAACATCTCCACCCAATCAGAATCTCGGCAGGAACAGTGTTGCCATACATGCCTGGCCAGATTAATTGGTATGAGGTATAGTGCAGCCCACAGTATTCTAGTATTCACATTTTCTCACGTAATAATGCACTTAATTTTTTTTTTTATGCGAGGAAGAAGGAACCAAAGGCCATGAGCCCGCAGTAACAGTTCCCTCCAAGAGAAAAACAAAATACAATAGAGAGCCAAATTCAAGATCCGATCATTTTGAGATGCCTGGACACACTGCGTTTGAAAGACTGGAGATCATAGGCAGCAGGAAATACAGATAGAGGGAGACAGTTCCAGAGCTGACCTGTTGCATAAATGAAAGACTGGGAGTAAAGGTTAACTTTTGCATTAGAGAGTTGGACAGAAAAGGGATGAGAGTTTGCTGCCAGACGGGTGCTACGCGCCCGTCGTAGAGATGGAGGAATGCAAGCAGACAGTTCAGAGGAGCAGTGACCATTAAAGTAACGATAGAAAAGAGATAAAGATGCAACAGTGCGGCGAAGAGACAGAGGTTGAAGGGAGTCAGTAAGAGGAGGAGAGTTAATGAGACGAAAAGCCTTTGACTCCACCCTATTGAGAAGAGCTGTATGTGGGGAGCCTCACCACACATGGGAGTTGTACTCCACACAGGGGCGGATAAAACCCCTGTATAGAGTCAACAATTGTGCAGGGGTAAAGAAAGAGCGGAGTCAGCTTAACACACCCAATCTCTTGGAAGCAGATTTTACAAGAGATGTAATATGATCTTTCCAAGATAAGTCCCGAGTAAATGAAACCCCAAGCATGTTCAAGGATGATGCAGGATTAAGCTGAATACTATTAAACATTAATGGGTATACCTGTGGAAGATTTTGTCGGGTTGATAGGTGTAAGAACTGAGTCTTAGATGCATTAAAGACAACAATATTATTTTTACCCCAGTCAGAGATATGAGCCATGTCAGACATTAGGTGTGCCATAGCCTCATCCCTTGTTTGTTGAAGTAACTGCTGAGATGGGCGTTGCGGGAACCGAATGGAAAGGTGAAGGGTGGAGTCATCAGCGTATGAGTGGATAGGGTTAGATGTACAGCTTAGAAGATCATTGATGAATAAAAGGAAGAGAGTTAGTGATAGGACAGAGCCCTGAGGAACACCACTGTTGATAGATCTAGGAGAAGAACGATGGCCGTCTACAACAGCGGCTATAGAACGACCAGAAAGGAAGCTAGCGATGAAGGCACAGATAGAAGGATAGAAACCGTAGGAGGGCAGTTTGGAAATTAAAGATTTATGCCAGACTCGATCGAAAGCCTTTGAGATGTCAAGTGCAATGGCAAAGCTTTCGCCAAAGTCCCGAAAGGAGGATGACCAGGAGTCTGAAAGGGAGGTGAGAAGATCGCCAGTGGAGCGTCCCTGACGGAACCCATACTGACGATCGGAAAGAAGATTGTGATAGGGAAAGATGCCTTAAAATTTTTCTTTTAAGAAATGACTCGAAAACTTTTGAAATACAGGACGTTAAAGCAATTGGACGATAGTTGGAGGGTTGGGAGTGGTCACCCTTCTTTGGGACTGGCTGAATGAGAGCAAACTTCCAGCAAGAAGGAAAGGTACAAGTTGACAGACAAAGGCGAAAGAGTTTGCCTAGGCAGGGTGTAAGCACAGAAGCACAGTTCTTGAGAACAACAGGAGGGACCCCTTCAGGCCCATATGCCTTGTTAGTACTGAGGCCAGTGATGGCAGAAAATACATCAACTGAAGAAATTTTAATGTCAGCCATGAGGGAAGTCAGAGGGGGAAGTGATGGAGGAACAGCACCGGAATCGTCTAAGGTGGAATTGGAGGAGAAAGTCTGTGCGAAGAGATCTGCTTTATCAGTAGAAGAAATAGCTACAGAACCATCAGAGTAGAAAAGAGGAGGGAAGGATGATGAGGTAAAGTTGTTAGAAAGATTTTTGGCAAGGTGCCAGAAGGAGCAGGAAGAATTCGAGTTGGAGAGTTGAGAGCATTTAGTATGGATGAAATTATTTTTAGTAGAGCGAAGAACAGACTTAGCACGATTCCGGGCAGAAACGTAAAGATGATGTGATTCAAGGGTGGGTTGGCTCCGGTACCTTTTGTAGGCCTTCTCCTTGTTGCGGACAGCATTAGAACAAGCGTGATTAAACCAAGACTTTCTTGCGTTAGTCAAAGGATATGAGAAAGGAATGTATGCTTCCATGCCCAAGAGAATAACCTCTGTAATGAGCAAGGCACACTCAGACGGCTCACGGCCATGGAAGCAATAATCATTCCAGGGAAAATCAAAGAAGTACTGCCTGAGGGCCTCCCAGTCCGCAGCTCCAAAATGCCACAGACGACGTTTCCCTGGAGGGTCCACAGGCTGTACCGGAGTGATGGGACAGGTTAAGGTAATAAGGTTGTGATCAGAGGAGTCCAATGGAGAGAAAAGATTAACAGAGTAAGCAGAAGGATTAGTTGTGAGGAAGAGGTCAAGTATGTTGGAGCTCTCTCCAAGGCGGTCAGGGATACGGGTAGGGTGCTGTACAAGCTGCTCTAGGTCATTAAGAATAGAAAATATGTAGGCTTGTTCACCAGGTAGATCCGTGAAAGGAGAGGGATAGCCAAAGGTGGTGGTGAACATTGAAATCTCCAAGAATGGACATTTCAGAGAAAGGAGAAATGGACAGAATGTGTTCCATCGTAGAAGTAAGATAGTCGAAGAATTTTTGATAGTCAGTAGAATTAGGGAATAAGTAAACAGCACAGATATATTTAGTCAGAGAATGACAGGAAAGCTGAAGCCAGAGTGTGGAGAATTCAGAAGAATCAAGTTCAGGAACACGAGAGCAAGATAAGTCGTTGCGTATATATACACAACAGCCACCTTTGGCTATGAAATGAGTATAGAGAAAGTAGGAGGATACAGAAAAGGGTTTACTGTCGGTTGCCTCAGACAACTGAGTCTCCGTTAGAAAAAGAAGGTGAGGTTTAGAGGAGGAGAGATGGTGTTCAACAGAGAGAAAGTTAGATGAAAGGCCGCAAATGTTGCAGAAATGAAGAAGAAGAGAGTCAGACAGTGGTTCCAGGCACCTCGAGTCGTCACCGGGAGAGGGGCAGATGGCGGGGGCATTTATGGTCCCCCCCCCAGGGGACTCCGAGGCTTGATTAATCGACGCCATTTTTGGTAATTTTGAATAGGAAGTGTAGTGTGTACTGTGCATGTAGTTTGGTGAAGATAGAGAAATTTGTACTGGAGAGCATGCTGGCCTACTCTCTGTTACTGAGACACTGAAAAAGTTCAGCAAAGGGAGATGGTCAGGAACTAGTCCTGAGGGCTGATGAAACGGGAGCTCCAGCACTCCCTGTCATCAGCTTTCCATCCACCTCAGGAGTACTGCCCTGCTCGACTGGTGCTACAGTCTACTACACACAGTAGCAATACTAACAAAAACTAATTCCTAAAGAAAGATAGAATGAAAAATAAAACAGACATGATGAATTCTCCACAATGTTCCTCATATCTCCAACTATAACCATTAACCTAATACTATGGCACAATATTTAATTTCCAAATGTTCCTCACATCTCTAGATATACAACACTACCCTAATCCTACTAGCGTAACGCTGCCCCTCCCTCAAAACTGAATCATCCCCACACAACCACCTAATCCTACCTAAATACAAGTATATACACCATAAACCTTACGGGTCGTCGCCATCACTTCTGCTATTTAGGTCCCACGGCGTGAAGAACTGGATCGCCAGTGCTGGCAACTCCATCATTCTCCTGGGTCCTTCTCTCATCTCCGGTATCCCAGCAGATCCTAGGTTCCACTCCATGTGCACTTCCCAGGTCCAGGTTTAATGTGGAAAATACATCAGCATGCCTCACCAAAAGCCCCTCCAACTGCTCCATCTGTGACTGCTCCAAATACTGGGTGCTCCTGGCAACCAGATCCCACAAGTGGTTGGGTAGTTTTTCCTGGAGCTCAACTGTACACCTCTTGAATACAGTGTTCAATGGTTTCTGATCGACTTCTTGGCACAACCCCACAACTGTGACATGATGTGTCTTCTTAGTACAAAGTGAAAAGTTGGCCATGATGACAGATACTTCTGCTGTAGGGTCTACTAAGTTCCTGTCCCTCTTTATCATCTTCGCCAATTCCAAGACTGTGTAACGTGTCATAGATCTTGCAGGGCATCACCATCTCTGACAGAGGGAGGACTAAAGTAGTCTATCTGGCTCTCAGCAGCACACTTCCGTGCTCCACAGCCCTCATCAAAACACTCCTTCCTCCTAGTTGCACTTACATCGAATGGAAGTCAAGCAGGCAGTAACGGGACATCAGGCAGTCCAAACCAAGATGCAGGGATCCCTGGTCTCAGCACCACACACGGCCAAGATCTCATCCTTTCCTCCCTGCTACATCCCTACACCCACCAGTCCCCCAAGCCCAATGCAGCACCCTGCAACTCCCCACAACCGCTGTGAAGTCTCTGGAAGCTGCCTATAAACCACTTCAGTTTTCCGGTTGCCTTTCTGATCCTATGTCAATGACCACTGGGCACGTTACTCCTGAAGCCTCACTATCCTCCTTCACACACCATCCCCCTCCACACACCTGTCACTGGCACCTAAGGGATGTTCTGGGTGCTGACCCTCATCCAAACACTGATCAAGGGCTTTAACCATGTTATTCACTTGCTGTATTTTACTTTTCACTTTATCTTCCACTATACAGGAAACATCTTCCCTCACTCCTCTTACCTGATCACTTATTCTCTCTGCCTTGTTATATGCCACCTTTCGTTGTTACTGCAGTTTCCTGGTCCCACTCCTTCCATAGCTGTTCCCACTGAGCAGTTCCTCTAGTCTTGTGAAGTGTTGTGCTTGAGCTTCTTTCTGCTCTTCTTAATTTGCTCGGGTTCTTCATAATATTTCTTTTGTTCTTCATGATGTTCTCTCAACACTGCAAATGTATCTTTCTTTTGTTCTTCATGATCTCCTTTCAACACTGCAAATATATCTGGCTGAGATATGTTTGCCACTTTGTCAGCCTGCCCATGCATCTCCATCTCTCAAAATGTATCTCCAAACCCGACACCAATAGTTACAACCGTAGGGGTTCTGTTGATACGTCGAGAACGACATGTGGACAGGCCAGGACGTTTAATCAAAGGCAGGCGAACACTTGTGGGTTTCATACCTTCTAAGCACAGCTGAGGTACAGATCACTGTGACTTTTCTCTCTCACACCACCTCACTCCTTCACATACTACTACTCACTGTCCGTTCACTGACCCTTACTTACTGGCTGACTGACTGCTCCAATCCTCACTTATTAGCTCTCACTGTCTGAGTCACTAACTCTGTCCGTCCACCACTGATTCACTGACTGTTCAGTAACTGACTCACTGTTCATTAACTCCGATTCTCACTGTCCTACTGGTTCTTGTTGACTGGCCACACACTAACTCACAATCGCTCACTAGCTCACTGACTAAACTGAACTGACACACTGCTATCTCACTGACCGCCACACATGCACTCACACCATCCGTCACACTTGGCTGAGTGCCAGCAGGCGAGGCGGTTCCATAAAATACCCACCCTGGTTCCCCCTACTAGTTCAGCCCAGAATATTCTAGTGGAGAATTCACATTTCCTCATGCAATAATTAACTTTAATTAACAATACACGATGACAGTAATGACAAGAACTAATTCCTAAACTAAGAAAAAACAAAAATAAAAGACATGCCGAAATCTACAGAATGTTTTACAAATCTAAAGATATAAATATTAACCTAATCCTACGGCACAGCAGTATGCAATAAAACAGGTAAGAGACTGGCGTTTATTCTTCAGTCTCTCACCTGTGCTTTTACTAACCACCCTGTTAAATGCATATGGCTATATGAAACACTCATATACATTATATACTGTACTGTATATCTCATCTCATCAGTCGTATGAGTGTCCACTGCAGGACCGGCCTGTCCCAGCAGAAGTGGGGACGATACAGCCAATGTATCTCTACCAAGTGTCTTAGGCTGTCTGGTAGAGATTGTTACAGTAGGGTGAGAAGTGCTTGTAAGTGTAACTGTAGCGTTGGAGTGGCTTTGGATGTGTGTGTAGTCTGTGAACCAAGTGTAATCGGCCCGCGCAAGCGGTCCCACAAGCCGAATGGATGCAAGCATACTATAGTCGCGGCGCGTGACTCTGAGATTATTATTATCGTGCCCTGGCAACCTATCAATCAAAAGTGCATCTGATTTCGTGTATAATATGAGACGCATGTGATTCGTGTATAATATGTTCGTGTATAATGATATTTGTGTATAATATATTCGTGCATAATAATATGATCTCGAGTATAATATGGCCGAGGATGAGAGATGGAGGGATGGGGTGGAGAGGGTATATGAGAGAGGGGGATGTGAGCTGCGAGCAGGGGAGTGAAATGGCGGGGGACAGGGCACTTGGAGGCGATTTGTTTGTGGCCAACCCCAAACCGGGATTGAGGCGTTTGGCAATAGATAGATAGATAGTATAATATGATAAGAAATCGGACGCACATTTGAATGGTACGTTGCCAGGGTACGATAATGACAACCTCCAGAGTCGTGCGCCGCGACCATTGTATGCGACACTGGTTCAACCACAGCACCCCTGATGTCCGCCAAAGCAATACATGAGCCTGAAGAACGCTCCCAAAGTTTATTACCCCGGCGGGGCGCTGAACCCTCGTTCTTCAGTGTAGGAAAACTCACACTTTACCACTGTACCACAGAGGCTTCATAAATATATATATATATATATATATATATATATATATATATATATATATATATATATATATATATATATATATATATATATATATATATATATATATATATATATATATATATATATATATATATATATATATATATATATATATATATATATATATATATATATATATATATATATATCCCATTCCTATCCCCTCCCTCCATTCCTTCCTTCCTCTACAGTACTGTCTTGTTTTTTACTTCATTCTTTCCATGTTCTTCTGCCTACGGGTGACTTTACATTCCACTCTCTTGTGTTTCTGTCCCTTCATTCTTTTCCTCATCCTTCTGCACCTGTGGGTGACTCAACACTGAGTGACAAGTCAAATGGTTTTCCCGTACACCGGAGGAAACCATTTTACTATGCTGGAGTCGGTAACGCATATAAATAAATTTGGCACTTGGGTGTTTAGTGGGTAATTACGGCTCTCCAATCGGATTGACCCGGTGAAGGTTTATATCCAAGGGATGATTGGGGTCATGGCTGCTCAGGTAATGCCACTCAGGGATGAGCGAGGCTGGTCACTCCCATCTTAAATGTCAGGACCAACCTCCATAGCCCCCTGGCTCCTACGCTGCCTACATAAGGCAACGTAGGATTGGATGATGGATGGATATATATATACATTGTATATATATATATATATATATATATATATATATATATATATATATATATATATATATATATATATTTATATATATATATTTATATATATATTTTATTTATTCATGTGTGAGGAGAGAAGGGAACCAAAGGCCAAGAGCCCGCAATAAGAGTTCCCTCCAAGAGAAAAACAAAATACAAAGAAGAGCCAAATTCAAGATCCATTCATTTCGAGATGCCTGGACACACTGCGTTTGAAAGACTGGAGATCATAGGCAGCAGGAAATACAGACAGAGGGAGATAGCTCCAGAAGTTGACCTGTTGCATAAATGAAGGACTGGGAGTAACGGTTAACTCTTGCTTTAGAGAGTTGGACAGAAAAGGGATGACAGTTTGCTGCTAGACGGGTGCTATGCATCAGTAGTCATAGAGGTGGAGGAATGCATGCAGACAGTTCAGAGGAGCAGTGACAAGTTAAAGTTGCGATAGAAAAGAGATAAAGATGCAACAGTGCGGCGAAGAGACAGAGGTTGAAGGGAGTCCAGTAAAAGGAGGAGAGTTAATGAGATGAAAAGCCTTTGACTCCCACCCTATTGAGAAGAGGTGTATGTGGGGAGCCTCCCCAAACATGAGAGATTGTACTCCACACAGGGGCGGATAAAACCCCTATATAGAGTCAACAATTGTGCAGGGGTAAAAGAGAAGAACGGAGTCGGCTTAGCACACCCCAATCTCACTTGGAAGCAGATTTTACAAGAGATGTAATATGATCTTTCCAAGATAAGTCCCGAGTAAATGAAACCCCAAATATGTTCCAAGGATGATGGTAGGATTAAGCTGAATATTATTAAACATTAGTGGGTATACCTGTGGAAAGATTTTGATGGGTTAATAGGTGTAAAAACTGAGTCTTAGATACATTAAAAATAAAAAAGATTAATTTTACCCCAGTCAGAGATGACGAGCCAAGTCAGACATTAGGTGTGCCATAGCCTCATCCCTTGTTTGTTGAAGTAACTGCTGAGATGGGCATTGCGGGGAACCGAATGGAAAGGTGAAGGGTGTGAGTCATCAGCGTATGAGTGGATAGGGTTAGATGTACAGCTTAGAAGGTCATTGATGAACAAAAGGAAGAGAGTTGGTGATAGGACAGAGCCCTGAGGAACACCACTGTTAATAGATCTAGGAGAAGAACGATGGCCATCTACAACAGCGGCTATACAATGACCAGTGAGGAAGCTAGCGATGAGAAGGCACAGATAGAAGGATAGAAACCATAAGAGGGCAGTTTGGAAATTAAAGATTTATGCTTTCAGACTCTTATTGAAAGCCTTTGAAATGTCAAGAGCAATAGCAAAGCTTTCACCAAAGTCTCGAGAGGAGGATGACCAGGAGTCTGAGAGAAAGGTAGTGGTGAGAAGATCGCCAGATGGAGCATCCCTGACGGAACCTGTACTGACGATCAGAAAGAAGGTTGTGATAGGAATGATGCCTTAAAGTTTTTCTATTGAGAATTGACTCGAAAACTTTTTGAAATACAGGACGTTAAAGCAATTGGACGATAGTTGGAGGGGGTTGGGGAGTGGATCACCCTTCTTTGGGACTGGCTGAATGAGAGCAAACTTCCAGCTAGAAGGAAAGGTACAAGTTGACAGACAAAGGCGAACGAGTTTGCCTAGGCATGGTGTAAGCACAGAAGCACAGTTCTTGAGGAGAATAGGAGGGACTCCATCAGGCCCATATGCCTTGTTAGTATTGTGGCCTGTGATGGCAGAAAATACATCAGCTGAAGAAATTTTAATGTCAGCCATATGAGGAAGTCAGAGGCGGGAAGTGATGGAGGAACAGCACTGGAATCGTCTAAGGTGGAATTGGAGGAGAAAGTTCATGTGCGAAGATCTGCTTTATCAGTAGAAGAAATAGCTACAGAACCATCAGAGTAGAAAGAGGAGGGAAGGGATGATGAGGTAAAGTTGATAGAAAGATTTTTGACAAGGTGCCAGAAGGAGCAGGAAGAATTCGAGTTGGAGAGTTGAGAGCATTTTAGTATGGATGAAATTATTTTTAGTAGAAGCGGCCCGAAGAACAGACTTAGCACGATTCCGGGCAGAAACGTAAAGATTATGTGATTCAGGGGTGGGTTGGCTCCGGTACCTTTTGTGGAAGGCCTTCTCCTTGTTGCGGACAGCATTAGAACAAGCTTGATTAAACCAAGACTTTCTTGCGTTAGTCAAAGGATATGAGAAAGGGAATGTATGCTTCCATGCCCAAGAGAATAAC
>NC_137002.1:9683740-9774015 GCF_032717465.1 Coenobita brevimanus | reverse complement strand
CCAAGAAACTTTTACAAGTTTTCAACAACATGGACAGGACAGCTAACCCATTCACCATTGCTAAAGAAACATTATCCAAACATGCTGCGCCTTGTGCCTTGGGTAAAGACATCACTCACACACCTGGCCCTTCAGGCAAACTATCTGCACAAAAACCATGGCAGTTGCTTTCGCTCGACGTCCGTCAGCCCCCTCCCACCTAAAAAAGCGGGATGCAAAATACATTTATCACATTTGTACAGATGTTTACTCAAAGTTCATCATCACTTGCCCCGCCAAAGACCACAACGCCGTATCAGTCACCGAAACACTAAACCATACATCTCTTATTTTGGCATTCCCAAACCAATGCCCTCAGATAATGTCCCAGAGATTTGCTGAAGCAAAATGTCAGGAAGAACTTCAAAAAATATTCGGCTACCGCATCTCCCACTCATCCCCATACTGGCCACAGGAAAAGAGAGCATATGCAAGAGAAGTCATTGGTCCCTCCTAGATCAAGTCAGGATGAGAATCATGCAAATGGGGAATGACGATTTTCCCCGCCCATGTCAAAATTTTTCAATAAGGCCTCAACACATGCCCACAAGATGACGGCATAACCCCCCACAAGTGAGTATTCAGGAAACCCCACTCCTCCTACCCCTCCACCACCACCTCCACCCTCCCACCCCTCCCTCACCACCACTGACCCCCTTCACCACCTCAAACTTGGCGCCTCCACCACCTCCAAGCCCAACAAGATCTAACACCCGACACTAACCCCTCCAACCCCTACAAACCAGGAGATTCTGTCAATCGTGGCGCATCCTACCCATCCCCGCCAAAACCTCCCCCAGATTCGATGGTCCCTTCTCAATCATCAGAGTCCCCTAACCCTTACCAAGTTATCATTGACCACCAGGGACAACAACGCATGTGCATCGTAACTTTGCCACGTGCCTTGCCACCCCCTCCAACGGGGACCACGCTTACACCAGTGCTTGCCCCGCATCTCTCTCCGCCCACCTGTCCCCTCGGCGTCTTCTGAGAATTACCCCACCAGACTCCCACTACTCTTGCACTCCTTCCTCACCCCCACCCTCCAACTCAGCCATGAGCATGCCACCTCCCACCACACCCACCCCCAACTTACACCACCCCTTCTCACCCGACCAAACTTCAACCCCAACCCCCTACTCCCCCATGACCAACCTACCTCTGCACCACAAGCTCCACCGCCCACATCCTGCATCACCACCCCTGCCACCCACAACCCCAACCTCCGGCCACACCAGCTAAACCACCCCAGTGACCTGACACTGCCCACACCACCACAACCCACCACTCACCCCCTCACTACCACCCCACCCCACCCGCACCACTCTCCAGCCCACCACCGTACAACCACTCCACCACGCGCACGCACCACCCTGAGTCCAACCACACCTCCCTTACCCCATGACCATTCTCCACTACACACTGGGACACACCCACACCCCCCACCCGCCACCCCACCCACCACCGACAACACTCCCTCACCACCACGTGACCCAACCCACACCCTACCACCACCAACACCCACCCTCACCCACCACCACCACCAGATCGGGACGCCTTTCACTTGCCCACCCTCCAGGTGCCCACAACACCACTGCCCACCGCCCACACAGCCCCACCATTCCACCACCACAAAACCACCCACCCCAAACACCTCCCCCATCACCCTCCCTCTCCACCAGGCAAAATGGAATCTCCCTCAAATCCCAATTCCCCCAAAAGTACAATGCTCCTCCCACCAACCCCGTCCCCCATAAGAGCCCCTGAAAGTCCCCTCACTAGCCAGCATCCAGCTCCTGCCTCCACACCAAGCACCATCACCCAAGATGAATATTGAGAGGGTTCACTGGCTAACCGGCCACGACCGCCCCATGTCAGGATCAGGGCAACACACCCAGCTTCTCCACCTCCCTACGCTGGGACCAACCACTCATCCTCTCCTCCGGCTCACTCTCAGTCCCCACCAGGAGAGCCAAAACCCCACCACCCTCCACTGGACCAACCTCCTACGGCACCTCACCCCGGCCCACCAGACATCCCACCACTACAACATACCACCTCCAGTCACGGGGCCAATTACTTCTTCACCACAGGAGGGTGGTAAGAAATACCAGCCGCCCGCCGATGACCCCCCACCCACACCATCCCCCACCCCACCACCAAACCACTATCCACACCCACAACCCCAGGAGGACACCACGGAGGGGCTATTGACCCAGAACTAAGAGGGTTACCCAGGACACTCCTGTCCCTGAGTCCACTCTTCCACCGCAACTGTCCCAACATCAAGTAAGCGGGAAGAGACAACGACCCTGCGAGCGGGGCCCAGCCTTCCACCAGGTTCGGGGGTGGGACTGATCCAGAGTCAGTCCCAGGCAACACCGGCAGTGGCATGGCCACTGTACATGCCGGGGAAGGAGAGGCCACTGTACGCCCTTCCAGGTTGTTTGCCCCCTGTGACTCCCGCCATCTGCGCATGGCCACTGTACACGTGAGGGGAAGGAGTGGCTGCACTGGTAGCACCCTTCGGGTCCACAGCCACCTCTGGAGACAGCCTCGGGCCGTTAGTTATTGAACGCAGCCCCCGACTGGCAGAGACAGGAGTAGTGGAGCCACACTCACAGCCACTGTGGCCGTGACGGGGAAGGAGTTGCCACTGTACACCCTTCAGTTACTTCCCAAAGGGCAGGCAGGCCCACAAGCTACGGCCATCACGTGCCAGGGTAGACAGACCCATGTACCGGAGAGGGCGTGGCCTCCATGCACCCCTCTCTTGCCTTTTCCTCTTTCGGGAGCATGCACCTCCAGCACGGCCACTGTACGTGTGGAGGAAGCTGAGCGGCCAATGTACGCCAGCTTCAGCTGCCGAGGCCCTAAGAGATCCAAGCAAAACCGCGCTCATGGCCACTGTACGTGACAGGGGAAGGAGCAACCACTGTACGCCCCTTCATTACGTGATTCTTGAAGGTCCTCCCGAAGCAACAGGTCCCTTGTGTGGGCCGACCCTTTTCCTCTTGGCTGCGTGGGACGCCCTTTGTCTCCTTACACAGGAGCTGGTTCCCAGGGAGGTGTTGCCGGAGGTGGTGGTGTGGCCCGATCCAGGTCCCTACCACCTACCCCTGGGAGGTCCCTGCCCCTGCCGAATGCCCGATGCGAGAAGGCACCGCAGTTCACCCCTGATGGTGCTTCCCCCTGCAAGGCGGCCGCAGCCCCGGACCCCCAGGCCTGACCAGACCCAGGCAGAAAATCCAGGCTCTCTCTCTCCCTGGAGCCAGAGGCGACAGGCATCCTGCCTCCTGCAGCTCAGTTCAGCCCTAGTCCCGAGGGCGTCACCACTCAGGTCGAGTCCCCAGACCGGAGGGCCTCCCTGCACTCCCACCAGAGCGAGGCTCCAGTACGAGGGCCTCCTCCCAGCTACGAGGCCCCCAGACAGGAGGGGTCTCCCTGTACACCGCCGACGACTAAGACCTGGGCAGTGACAGTCCCCTGTGGGCTCAGTGCGTTGCCCCCTGCAGGAAAAGCTCCCCCTAGGGCCGCCCCCTCATGCCCACGCACCTGCAGCAGATTATGCCCAGGGAACATGGGTATACAGTGACATCAACGCCTCTTGTGTCGTGAACTTCAGTTGAGACAGGAATCTATAGTGACAGAAGTGACAAAGTGAGGGCCAGAATAATATAAGTGACTAAGTTACCAATAACACAGCTAAGGCCCGATACCCAGGCAGAATAGAAAATACCAATAACTTATAGACAGAAGAACTTATAGAAATCGTGGGTCAAGACCAGTGGTGCGCAGAATCAAAGATTACTGTGAATAAGTGCTACTGCGACTAGAGTGACTTTCATGCAGTGTCGCGATCCGCACCCTGCACACTTATAGTAATATTCACTCCCCTAACCCCTTTGGCCCTGTCCACCCATAGTGCACTCAGGACTCTAATATATGAAATATCAATTCTGCCTATATAAAACCCAGGAATACGGGGTATCGCGATATTTTAACTCATTTATCCATGTGTAAGTGAAGAGTACTATGTCCTGAGTGTAACTGTGAACATTTGTATTAAAGGCTAACTCTGTGTCCCTGTCCAAAGCATATCCAGTGTCCTCTCTGTTTTATATTGCAACAGGTGTAGGAGTTAAGACAATAGATGTGTTAAGGTGTACTGCCTGGGTTTTATGTCCTGTTCCTTTGTGGGTACAATACTTCTTGTCTGGAAAAGAGAGACCCAGCTTAGTCACTGGTGTTCTTAGGACCTGAGAGTGTAGGACTAAAAACCCCCAGCATAACAGAAACATTACTATTTCTTTTCACTTCCTACTCTAGAAAGCCTGAGTATTGGGCTAAGGTTTATGGACTGACCTAAAAGCTGTTATCAAACATATTCCAACAGTTTTCACCTGCACCCCATCCCGATGTTTTCTGGACAGTGGTACACCCCAGTCCCGACATTTTTGGACCTTTTTTTTTTTTTTTTTTTGCTCAAACATCCGCTTTTGGTGAGTAACATCGAAAATTAATTGAGAAATCGCTCACCCGAAGAGTTTAACCAGACCCCGTCCCGACCACTCTTTTTTCCACCACCTGGTACCCCCAACTCCTGACCATTTTTTGGACCCAAATTTTTTGCTAAAACTTTTCGCTTTTGGTCAGAAACAATGGTCAGTCACGAAGAAATTGTTCCCCGGGGTCCATAAGTGCCCTAAACAGGTATGCCTTAGTCACACCTGGCACCGTGTTCTCTGTAGGTGGTCTGAACCTCTAACGTTTTCTATGGTATTATAAGTCTGGGAAACCAATGAAAGTAAATAGATATGTATTTATTACAAACATAAAAACATGTGATAAAAGAGTAAATTGGATTTTATACAAAAATAGAGTTGAAATAAGCATTGTACCATCGTGCCAAACGAGCAAAATCGGGCAGACTGGTCAGGATGAATCGCTAACATTCCCGAATCATGATACATATCATTTTTTTCTACTTACATAATACTTCTACAATAACATTATACCATTTTACATTTTATTGAACTGTTTTTACGTATTCACAGGCCTTTCGATAACATTTAGCGTAATGTTAGCGCTTATTTACGTAGTGAGTGAACTCGCTGTGACTGTTGTTTCAACTCGTATTGTGTTTTTTCTACTTACATAATACTTTCCTAATAACATTATACACTTTTCAACTTTAGAGAACTGTTTTGAGATAGTTTCAGGCCTTACGTAAATATTTAGCGTAATAATAGCGCATAATAACACACACAGTGAAGTCGCTATGACTACTATTTCAACTTACAACCTATTTTTGTACTTATATAATAATTCTCCACTAACATTGCACATGTTTACACTTGATATAATTGATATCACATAATTTCAGACCTTACGATTCAACTGAGCGTCATATTATCGCGTACTTACACAGTGAGTGTTATCGCGATATCATTTGTTTCATCTTTACACTAGTATTCAACTTATAAATTACCTTACTACTAACATTACAACCTTTTCCACTTTATATAATTCCTATCACATACTTACTGACCAGAATGTTCTACTGAGCGTAATATTTTTCGCAGATTTACACAGTGGGTGTACTCGTGACATCAATTATTACAACTTACACTATTTTTCAACTTATACGTTTTATTCATGCTAACATTACACCCGTTTCCACTTTATATTCTTGCTATCACATATTTTCTGACCAGAGTGTTATACTGAGCGTCATATTTTCGCAGATTTACACAGTGGGTGTAGTTTTGATATCACTTCTTTCAACTTACACTATTTCTCAACTTATACATTACTTTCCTGAAAACATTACACCCGTTTCAACTTTATATATGACTTAGCACCTACTGACTGGCCTTACCATTATAATGAGCGTCATATCGCCATCCCACACAGTTTCAGTAGTGTAGGAAATTATGGTACTCTTTGAAACAAGGCTGAAGGCACAACGCAACATTGCACTCGACACACTCGTACCTTGTGTCTTTTCTCTGAGTGGATGGTCTGACTGTCGAGTGCTTGCATACATGGCAGCGGCGCTGGGGTTTACGACGGTTTGGGTCGGAAGGGATTGTGCTAGGATAGTGGCGTCCTGCGAGGCGTAGGGGAGTCTGGGCAGCCATGGGGGTGCGGGTGCAGTGTGTGGGTCTTTCCTGGGCATGCTTGGCGATTATTTCACGTGCCAGCTCCCTCACAAACCCCTCAAAGGTCTCGGATACTCCGATGGCCATGGCGTGCAGGTAGTGTGCGTTCAGGACCGTGATGTCGAGCAAGTGGAAAAAGAGTTTCTTGTACCACTTCATCGTGGTCCTGGCACAGTCAACACTGGAAATCATCGAGTCTGACTGATCCACTTGCCTCATGTTCAGATTATAGTCCAGTACAGACTTGGGTTTCCAGACGTTGCGCCTCCTCTCGCTACGGTGATCCACGGAGTCTGTGCGGTGCATCAGGGGGCTGTGAACAGTTGATAGGAGGCAAACTTCCCTGTTGTGGTTCCACAGGGTGGCAAGGATGTTATTGGCCTGGAAGAAAACCACCTCGTTCTTGTCAAGTTTCCTCCCTATCTTGACCATATGGTGACGGTTTCTCTTGACTGTACCACAGACTCCGGTGTCGTGTTGGTGGAGGAACCTAGCGAGAAGAGGGCTAGTGTACCAGTTGTCCAGGTACAACACATGACCACGATGAAGGTACTCATCTATCATTGTCTTCACCACGGCCCCAGAGAGTCCTATACTACGATCTTCTGTTATATCTGTCTGTGCGCCCGTGTACAAGACTATGTCTTGCACATAACCAGTCTTAGTCACACATAACAAAGATCTTGAACCCGAAACGGTGGCTCTTGCTGGGTATGTACTGCCTAAAGGAAATATTGCCTCTCCACAACACAAGACTCTCGTCTATGACGAGGTCTCTGTAAGGATAAAATGAGGAGCGGAACATTTCCCGTAAATGATCAAATACCAGCCTAATTCTCCTCATTTTATCTGTGTTATTTGCATTGGCTGGATCTTCTGCATCAAAAAAGTGGAGGCGGCCGAGAATATGCTGAAATCTGTTACGTCTCATCACCTTTCCAAAGAAAGGTGTGAGGTTCATTGGGTCAGTTGTCCAGTAGGCAGGAATTTGGTTTTTCCTTACCATACCTATCAAGAGAACCAGGGCAAAAAATAAGAACATCTCTGAAATTGTAATGGGATAGTCATATTGTTGGGAATGCCTGCTCGTGGTTCCCAAACGTTCACTTTCACGGCGCTGTGTTCGTGAAAATATATTGGTCTGTTCCACTATGCGCCCCACAAACGCCTCCCCAAAGAACAAGTGGAAAAAATCCACCCTAGACGAACCCGCATGCACACCTGGAGCCGTGCAACCAGACCGCCACTCCTCAGTGAAAGGGTGAATGATGGGAGTAAAATTACTCCCATCTTCCCAGTTCCATGAGACACCACCGTCTCCAGCCACGTCCCCATCGTCCCCTTCGTCTGGGTGGGGTGGTGTGGGTGGGGGGGGTGGTTGGGGAGGTGGAGAGCGGCGCCTCTCATCACTCGCACTTCTCTTCCCTCTCCCTTTTCCTTTACCCTTTCCCTTCCCTTTCCTTCCTTTCCCCACATCCTGGGGCTGTGGGGAGGAAGTTTGGGAATATTGTGGGGCGAAAGATGTGCTGGGGAGTGGCTCCACCTCCTCTCCCCTAGGCCTACGTGCACCACGTGCTTGTGCTGCCTCCCTCACACCACTTTCCCCTTCACCCCGCACTCCCGCCACACCACTTTCCCTTTCACCCCGTACTGCCGCCACACCACTTTCCCTTTCACCTAGCACTCCCACTGCACCACTTTCCACTTCCCCAGACAAAAGACTTGCACCATACCTGATATGTCTTCTTGCCCCACCTTCTGATCCTCGGGGTGATATTTTTTCTTTTGCCAACCACGAGGCGATATCACGTCCTAAGCTGCCGTCATCCTCATCGTCCTCATCCTCGTCCTCATCAGATTCGGGATGGAGAGATAGGCGTGCACATGGTTGGGGAGCAGGCTGGCCTTCCCTTGCCTTACGGTATGTCACATACCACTTTTTCTGGGGTGAAGGGACCTCTTCATCACTGCTTGTTATTTCTTCCTCTTGCTGGACGTAATTGCGATCCACCACATCATCGTCAAGTGGAGAATCACTATCTCCAGTGAAGGCTTCCAGGGCGGATGCAATTTCGTCGTCTGAGAGACCTTTCTGCGCCATGTCTGACCTGGGTCACTGCTAACAGGTGAGTGAACGAGACAAGGGCGAGCGCGGGTCACGCGGTGTCTGGGATGCTGCCTGCCTGGCAGCAGGTAGGGGAGGCTTGGGTACGTGGGTGAATCGAAAATCTCGCGCGAATTTTGAAAATTGTGGAAAATATGAACCTTGCAATTGCAGGACGTTGAAGTACGTCAACGGGATTGGCAGTGACATAACGTGAGGACGTGGAAGTACGTCGACGGGACACTGCAGGTTATAATACTCTTTACAGGTAAGAGTACCTCCTTACCTTACAGGGTTTTCTATCAGGCTGGCTGCAAAGAAAACGAGTTCTATGGGAGGATAACTATTCTACACCACTCATAAACGGTATTTATTTATTTATTTGGTACGAATTTATATGTAGTATGAGAGTATATTGGTTTTCAAACTGTAATATAGGCATTATAAGCATTGTTTCACTCACTAACTCATCACCATTCCTAACCTTTTTTTGCCACATTACTTGATCATCATTTCTGACTGTTTCTTCCTCTAATGTTTGTCCTCCACATTGTCATTGATTGGGGAATCACTCTGGCCCTGAATTTCGTACCGTGGCATGACATGGCTTTACTGGCCAGGTCACTGATAACAGGTGAATTGCTGAGAAAAGGTCATGCAAGGGGGGGGAGGAGGTCATGCTGTTTAAGGCATTGTCCCCACCTGGCATCATGTAGAGAAAGGTGTCCCGTGTATACGTGCCAAAAATCATTCGCGAAAAATGAAAATTGTGCAAATTAGGGACCTTGCAATGTCCTTGCAATGTTGCCGCGTTAATTTACGTCTCCGGGATATGAGTGCACATCATGTGAGGACGTGAATTCACGTCTCCGGGACTGGGCGGGTTAATGTTGCGTATTGTAATGCCTTTAAGCAAATGCTTGGTGCCCCTTGGTACTGCAGTGGAGGTGTGCGGTCAGTTGCTGTTGCCTCTCCACCTGTCCCTCACTCAGGCACGATACTGTACTACCATCGATTGACGCATTTCAAAAGCTCAGCGAGCATTATTATAATAAACTTATTTCTTCTTTACAGTGGGTATTTTTGTACATACACTGAACACTACTACTACTACTACTACTACTACTACTACTATTCAAAGAAAACTAAAGCATAGTTAAGAATGAAAATGAGATTCTGTGAAAGGGTAACTGATCAAAACTGCTATGACGGGAAGGAAGTTTTGTGCAGTCCATTTAGCGATATAAATTAATGCCAGAGTTCATCGAGGGTGGTCTCAAGGCTCCTCTGTTATCATTCACCTCCATTACAAGTCATCTTTCCTCATGAACAGCTCAGCTGTCGTGGCTTCAGGCTCATCTTGACGTGAACCCAGTAGTCATAGGGCTGAAGACGGCCCTTTTCCCTCAGTCCACCATCCTTCCTTCAGGGAACTGGAAGGCAGATGAGGTACGATAGTGTAAGTGGTTGGACATATCAGTGCCACCACGTGAAGCCGTCCCACATCAGTGCCACCATTCAGTCGTGGGTCATGCTTTTCGTCAGTGTCAGTGAGAAGTCTTTTGTATCCTGAAGTCATATGGTGACTGTAAGATTATATTAAAAAGGCATCCTTAGGCTGAAGGCATTATGTCAGTGGTCGTATTATTATTATTATTATTATTATTTTCTTGAAAGTATATCTTCGTCATCTGTCAAAATTCCTGTTCACCTCTTAATGCGGTGACGTAATTATAACTATTTTTATCATCACCAGACGCTTTTCAGAAAGAGTCTCTAGTAATGGAGGGGTTAATGATGACCATATTTAACCCCTTTAGTTCGACAGGGCTCTCCGACACTGAATAAAACCGTGTAATGGTGACACCTGTATAACCACTCGGATCAAATAGGTGACTATACAAATGTCCCTTAACTTCCCTGATTATATAAACGTTCCTTAACTACCCTGACTATACAAACGTCCCTTAACTTCCCTGACCATATAAACGTTCCTTAACTACCCTGACTATACAAACGTTCCTTAACTACCCTAACTATACAAACGTCCCTTAACTTCCCTGACCATATAAACGTTCCTTAACTATCCTGACTATACAAACGTCCCTTAACTTCCCTGACCATAAAAACGTTCCTTAACTACCCTGACTATACAAACGATCCTTAACTACCCTGACTGTACAAACGTTCCTTAACTACCCAAACCAAACAAACGTTCCATAACTACCCTGACTATTCAAACGTTCCTTAACTACCCTGACTATACAAACGTCCCTTAACTACCCTGACTATACAAACGTTCCTTAACTACCCTGACTATACAAACGTTCCTTAACTACTCTAAGTATACAAACTTTCCTTAACAAGTCTAATTATACAAATGTTCCGTAACTACCCTACTATACAAACGTTCCTTACCTCCCCTGACTATACAAACGTTCCTTAACTACCCTAACTAAACAAACGTTCCTTAACTACCCAGACCAAATAAACGTTCCATAACTACCCTGACTATTCAAACGTTCCTTAACTACCCAGACCAAATAAACGTTCCATAACTACCCTGACTATACAAACGTTCCATAACTACCCTGACTATTCAAACGTTCCTTAACTACCCAGACCAAATAAACGTTCCATAACTACCCTGACTATACAAACGTCCCTTAACTACCCTGACTATACAAACGTCCCTTAACTACCCTGACTATACAAACGTTCTGTAACTACCCTGACTATACAAACGTCCCTTAACTACCCTGACTATACAAACGTTCCTTAACTACCCTGACTATACAAACGTCCCTTAACTACCCTGACTATCCAAACGTTCTGTAACTACCCTGACTATACAAACGTTCCTTACCTACCCTGACTATACAAACGTTCCGTAACCACCCTGACTATACAAACGTTCCTTACCTACTCTGACTATATAAACATTCCTTAACCCATCACGTCCCGAGGTTTTCCGCACCTCCAACATCCCCCAGTCCCGGGGTATTTTCAAATTTTTTTTTTTTGGCTAAAACCTCCGCTTTTGGTGAGAAACATCGAAAATTCATAGAGAAATCGCTCACCTGAGGTTTAAAATACTCAATCCAGGTAGGAGTTCCTCCTTACCTGACTGGGTTTTCTAACATGCTGGCACCAAAGAATACGAGTTCTAGGGGAGGGTAACTATTTTATCCACCCATTAACGGTATTTATTTATTTGCTTGGTACGAATTTATATGTAGTATGAGAGTATATTGGTTTTCAAGCAGTAATATAGGCATTATAAGCATTGTTTCACTCACTAACTAATCACCATTCATGACCTTTTTTTCCCACATTACCTGATCATCATTTCTGACTGTTTCTTCATCTAATGCTATGTAAACCTTGTCCTCCACATTGTCATCGATTGGGGAATCACTCTGGCCCTGAATGTCTCTACTGGCCAGGTCACTGGTAACAGGTGAATTGCCAAGACAATGGTGTGAGGGGGGGGAGTGGGGAGGTTATGCGGTGTAAGGCATTGTCCCTGCTTGGCATCGTGTAGAGTAATAAAAGAAGGAGTCCCGTGTATACATACAAAAAATCAAGCGCGAAGATTGAAATTTGTGCAAATTAGGGACCTTGCAATTGCACGACATACTGGTAGGCTACGTTGCCGGGACTGGCAAATGCAAATCTTTGCAATGTACCCATACGTCGATGGGAAGGGGCGGGTTAACTACCATGACTATACAAACGTTCCTTAACTACCCTGACTATACAAAAGTTCCTTAACTACTCTAAGTATACAAACGTTCCTTAACTACTCTAATTATACAAACGTTTCGTAACTACCCTGACTATAAAAACGTCCCTTAACAGCTTCCTTGTCCCCCGAAAGGAGGATGGTGAACTGAATGAGAAAGGCAACTTCAGTCTGCAGTCCACTGGGTTCATGTTGCAGATCAACCTGGGGCCGCAACAACAGTAGCAACCAGAGTCGGGAGTGTTTTGTTTTCAGATCCATCAAAGTTTTTGAATTTTCCCATCATTTGGCAAAATTTACCCCCTCCCTCCCCCCGTTTCCTTGCTCCTTGTTGTCCTGGGGGGGCTTCGGACACATCGACTGGGACTTGATGTGCAGGGGAGCCACAGCAGGGTACCTTAATGATCTCCATGGTGTGTGTAAGTTTGGTTGCTGGGTGAATGCCGCACTTGTGTCTCCACTCTGTTCTGCCCTCTCCCGTCTCCTTAGGTCCCTGCTGCTGCCTCAGCTAATTTTGCAAGGCTCTTTTCTTCTCTTGTTGCTTCTTCCTTCCTTACATTTCCCCTATCCTTTCTATTCTGTCTTTGGCTTTAAATAGAGTGGAATTTTCCACATTCATCTAAATCTCATCAACGACCCTTAGCATGTTGCAACAGAAAGGTTTAGGGTGTCATGCCCGCGGGTTGTTGGTCTGGCCAATTGTGGTGATCATGATGGTTTGGCACCATCCCAGTGTGTGGACCTTTGTGGAGGAGGACTTCTGCGGAGATGAATCTCTGTGGAGGAGAAACTGTTGCTAAGCTGCAGTTTTTGGGTTCGGAGGTGCTGTTTTTTAGTGGTAGGACTCTCGGCCAATAGCCGGTGGCCCATCATTGTGTTGAGAGACTTTGCTCTCCCACACGGTGTTGCTAACCCTTCTTGGGTATGATAGGGAGTGCATGCTTGGAGCTTCGTCCATGCTTGGGTTGTTAGCCAGGTCTCTGGACACCAGGTTTCGCCCAAACAATTCTTTCTTTTCAACGGTCATGTTGAGCCTTTCCTTTCTTAAGCAAATGATGAAAATTGTTTCTTGTTCCCTCTCCCCCGGTTCTGCCATTGTTTTGACTCCAGTGACGACCATAGCTTCTCCTCCTGATACTTCTCTGGCTCTTTCCACTGTTTCTCAACCTGTTTCTTCCTGCTAACCTTCGCCATCTCTTGCCCCACAGTTCCTTACATCTACAACTCTGTCCACCTGCTCATCTTCCATAGTAACTTTTGAACCTTATTTGCCTCCACCCCTTCGTCCATCTACCTGTCCTGTTTCTTTGGAGTCCTCGTCCTGTCCCCATACTGCTTCACAACTCACTAATCCTGTCCTGGCCACCTCTCTTTTTGGACCCCAGGCCTAGTCTCAATATTTTAACATCACTTCTCAGACAGGTGACCTCTTGCTTTATCTCTCATTGTTACGACAGGTAGGCTTCGATATTACATGCTCTGTTCAACTCAAGGGCTCTCTTCTTCAAAAGGTACAAAACGCTGCTCAAGCACAAAAGTTACTTATCTTTTGGCAGTAGAAACTTTGCTGACTGCTCTGAAAATATCAGATTCATTCTCTCTGAACAAAGCCGCCAAATTCTTTCAATTCACTGCTAGATGATCCCTCCCCATGGACGCTGCCAACAACAACCAAACATTGCCAAGATTGTATTTAAATCTCGAGATCTTCCGTCCTCCATTATCATCTGGGCACAGTCATTCCTGTTAAGGAATATGTTCTCCCCCATCGTCAGTGCACTTCCTGCTGGCGTTTTGGTTATCCAGCAAATTAATGCTAATCACAGGCTGTCTGCCCCAGCTGTTCACAGGTTGGACTCTCTGAGTCCACATGTACATCGACCTTCCAGTCCTGTCCGAACTGTTGGGGGGCATTATACATCCTCCTACAGAAAATTCCCTGCTTATATTTTTGAGGCCAAAGTGTCCCATATCCGATGGAAAACGGCTTTCCCTCAGAAAAGCCCATCAACAAGAGCGTCACTTGGGGCAGTTCCCTGGTATCTTATATGCATCCGTGGCCCGACCCACTCCTATATCACAAGTTCCAGCTCATCTAGTGTCTACTTCTGTACCTCTCTCCAAATCTTTCTCTGCTTTTGCCTCTCTTCCTGATTCCTCTTCCTCTTTTCCCACTCTTGATAGTTCTGCTCCCTCTACCCCACCTCCTTCCCATACAGTATACTCACGTTCTTCTCCCTCACCTTCTCCCCGAGCTAGCAAACGTAAACACGTACTGTCGTATCCAATATATTACCAATATACCGGGAATCGAACCCACAGTGGGGACAGAGGGACAGGATACAAAATGTTGACAATGTGAAATAACTTTTATTTGGTCTTGGCGTAATGGATTGGTGCCTGGCTCTCACAAGAGAGTCCCGGGTTCGATTCCCGGCATGATGGTAATATATTGGATGATTTTTCCTGTGCAAAGTACAGATTTCTTTCTTCATGCTGCTATATCCTCTCAGTCTCATATTCCTGGTCTCTCTCCCTCTTCCTCTACTGCCCAGCCTATCGAGTGTTCTCCCTCCTCCAAAAAACAACGCCATAATGCTATGTCACCAGCTTGCACTCAACCTTTGCCCTCTCCAATGGAAGCAAACTCTCTCCTAAGTATCATTAATTATCTTCACCCTACCTCTTTCTTACCTACACTTGTCACTACAGAACTACATTTCCTCCTTCCCCACTCACTCCTACTTCCATGCTTCCTACCTCTTCTGAGCCTCCCCCTCCCATTCCTTCTACCTCTCCTGCACCTCCTCCTCCCTCCTCTTCTGTTTCCCTTTCTTCCTATATCCAGCCACCCGCCTCTTCAGTTATCACTATGCCCAACCTATCTTCCCTAATCTCTTCCATTCTTGATTTATCGATGTCTCCTGGATACTCTGCCCCTGAACACTTTAAGCAATCTCTACGCTCTTCCAACACTTGATTCTCCATTGTCATGATACTTCTTCAGTGGAATATTAGAGGCTTCCGTACCCATCGTAAGGACATTCCTTTCCTTATTTCCTCCCATAATCATTTTTACCTCCCTTCAAGAAACCATTCTTAGTACTTCCTCACTCCCTGTTCCTGGCTATATTTTTCCTGGATCCCCTCCTTCATATGGCACTGCCCTCCTTATCTGCAATGATGTCCCGGTAGAACTTCTTTCAGTTTCTTTTCTTATCTCTCATACTCCTGGTCGATCCATAAGGCTAAAAGTTCTGGGTAGGGGGACTATGTTTCTTTTATTTCTGAAAATACACCTGTTGCAGCAGTTTGGTCCCAACTTAATAGAATATCAAGCCGTTGGGCTCCTCTGATCACCCCTTATTACCTTAACCTGTCCTACTTCTCCAGTACGGACTGCGGACCCTCCAAAGAAACGTCGTCTGTGGCACTTTGGAGCTGCAGATTGGGAGGCCCTCAGGCAGTACTTCTTTGATTTTCCATGGAATGATTATTGCTTCCATGGCCGGAAGCCATCTGAGTGTGCCTTGCACATTACGGAGGTTATTCTCTCGGGCATGGAAGCATACATTCCCTTCTGATATCCTTTGACTAATGCAAGAAACCCTTGGTTTAATCATGCTTGTTCTAATGCTGTCCACAACAAGGAGAGGGCTTATAAAAGATACCTGAGCCAACCCATCCCTGAATCACATCTTTTTTATGTTTCTGCCCGGAATCTTTCTAAGGCTACTCGTCGCTCTGTTAGAAATAATTTCATCCGTACTAAATGCTCTCAACGCTCCAACTCGAATTCTTCTCGCTCCTTCTGGCACCTTGCCAAAAACCTTTCCACCAACTTTACGTCATCATCCTTCCCTTCTCTTTTCTATTCTGATGGCTCTGTAGCTATTTCTTCTACTGATAAAGCAGATTTGTTCACTCAGACTTTCTCCTCCATTTCCACCTTAGACGATTCCGGTGCTGTTCCTTCATCACTTCCCCCCTCAGACTTCCTCATGGCTGACATTAAAATTTCTTCAACTGATGGATTTTCTGCCATCACTAGCCTCAATACTAACAAGGCATATGGGCCAGATAGAGTCCCTCCTGTTGTCCTCAAGAACTGTGTTTAAGTGCTTACACCCTGCCTAGGTAAACTCTTTCGTCTTTGTCTGTCAACTTGTACCTTTCCTTCTTGCTGGAAGTTTGCTCTCGTTCAGCCAGTCCCAAAGAAGGGTGACCATTCCCAACGCTGTAACTATCGTCCAATTGCTTTAACATCCTGTGTCTCGAAAGTTTTCGAGTCAATTCTTAGTAGAAAAATTTTAAAGCATCTTTCCTATCACAACCTTCTTTCTGATAGTCAATATGGGTTCCGTCAGGGGCGCTCCACAGGCGATCTTCTCACCTACCATTCCTGCATGGTCATCCTCCTTTCGGGACTTTGGCGAAAGCTTTGCCATTGCACTTGATATCTCAAAGGCTTTCGATCGAGTCTGGCATAAATCTTTAATTTCCAATCTGCCCTCTTACGGTTTCTATCTTTCTGTCTGTGCCTTCGTCTATAGCTTCCTTTCTGGTCGTTCTATAGCCGCTGCTGTAGAAGCTCATCGTTCTTCTCTTAGATCTATCAACAGTGGTGTTCCTCAGGGCTCTGTCCTATCACCAACTCTTCCCTTTATTCATCACTGACCTAAGCTGTACATCTAACTCTATCCACTCGTATGCTGATGATTCCACCGATCACCTTTCCATTTGGTTCCCGCAACGTCCATCTCACCAGCTACTTCAACAAACAAGGGATGAGGGTATGGCATACCTAATGTCTGACTTGGCTCGTATCTCTGAGTGGGGTAAAAATAATCTTGTTGTTTTTTGCTGCATCAAAAACTGAGTTTTGTCTCCTGTCAACCCGACACAATCGTCCACAGGAGTACCACTAATGTTTAATAATATTCAGCTTAATCCTGCATCATCCTTGAACAAGCTTGGGGTTTCATTCACTCGAGACTTATCTTGGAAAGATCATATTGCATCTCTTATAAAATCTACTTCCAAGAGATTGGGTGTGCTAAGCCAACTCCGTACCTTCTTTACCCCTGCACAGTTGTTGACTTTATGTAAGGGTTTTACTCACCCCTGTTTAGAATACAACTCTTATGTGTGGGGAGGCTCCCCACATACAGCTCTTCTCAATAGGGTGGAGTCAAAGGCTTTTAGTCTCATCAACTCTCCTCCTCTTACTGGCTCCCTTCATCTTCTGTCTCTTGGCCTCACTGTTGTATCTTTATCTCTTTTCTGTCGTTACTTTCGTGGACGCTGCTCCTCTGAACTGTTTGCTTGCATCCCTCCACCTCTACGACGGGTGCGTAGCACCCGTCTTGCAACAAACTCTCATCCCTTTTCTGTCCAACTCTCTAATGCAAGAGTTAACCGTTACTTCCAGTGTGTGTCCAGGCATCTCGAAATGAACGGATCTTGATTTTGGCTCTGTTTTGTATTGTTTTTGTTTTTTCTTGGAGGGAACAGTTTGCGGGCTCTGGCCATTGGTTCCTCCTTTCTTGCATAAAATATATATATATATATATATATATATATATATATATATATATATATATATATATATATATATATATATATATATATATATATATATATCCACCCCAGAGTCAGGCTCTTCATATCAATGGCCGGTTTGTGGCTGATTCTTCCTTAGTTGCAGATGCCTTAGGTAATTATTTTAGTCTTAAGTCTCACCTCTTTCCAGAATATCATCGCCTTAAATCTGATTCTGGATCCGTACCAATTTGTTTATTGTCAGCTGAGGGAATTCTTGATGCTGCACTCTCTCTCTCTATGAATCGTCGTTTTCACTTAAATCCTGTACAATTACAAGTGTAGGACTTGATGGCGTTCATTACACTATGTTAAAACATTTGTCCCCACAAGCCACGTCCTTTCTCTAGGCCCTCTAAAATTAATTTTGGTCTGAAAGTTTTTTTCCCTCCTCACTGGCATATAGCAATCATCCTCCTGTGTCTTCAACCTGGTACACCTGGTCACCATCCTCAATCTTTCCGTCCCATAGCCCTGACTATTGTTTATGCAAACTGCTTGAATGGATGGTCAATACTCGACTCACGTGGCACCTTGAATCCCGTTCTCTTCTTTCCTCCTAACAGTTGGGTATCGCAAGACACGCAGCACCTTAGAGCCTCTCCTAGAGTCGAATATTTTATCCGCTCTGCTTTTTCACATCGCCATTCTGTCAGTTGTATCTTTTCTTATTTAGAAAAAATGGATACTGCACGAAGGTATTATCATCGTTTTCCTCGTTCCTTTGGTCTGCATGGTCACAAAACTGTTTTTCTTCCAAAGTTTCTTTCCCTCTGAACCTTTCATGTCCGTCTAAGAGATCACCTTTCCCGTGCCTTTCCCCAACATAAAGGTGTCCTTCAAGGCTGGGTCTTTAGTAATACCCTTTTCTTATACTGCCCCTGTTTTGGCCTCTCTGTATGCTGATGACTGCTAATTTACACTGCAGATTCAGACCTACCTCGTCTCCAATCTCTTCTTCATTCCGCCATCGATGCTGCCTCCACGTGGGCTACTACTCATGGTTATCGTTGTTGTACCTCTAAGTCCTGTGCAATAGCGTTTATGCGTTCACGAACCATACCACAGCCTTCCCTGTACTTATATAACATCCATCTTCCCTACCGATCCTCTACCACATTTTATTCTCGGCGAAATTGGAATGCGCATATTTCTTCCCTCAAGTCATCTACTCTTCATCGTCTTCATATGCTGCAAACGTTGTCTCACCTTTCAAGGGGTGCTGATTGTGTCACACTTCTTCGTCTTCTCTCTGTCCTTATTCTTTCCAAAGTTGATTATGGTTGTCAGGTCTATTATTCTGTCTCCACTCGCACTCTTTTAAGGCTAAATTCTGTTCATCGTACTGATCTTCGTTTAGCTCTTGGTGCTTTTCGGTCGACTCCCGTTACAACTCGTTGTACTGAATTAGGCATTTCCTCCTCCCCCTCTTATCGTCTTTCTCTTCTCATTATCAGGTCCTATACACGTCTACTTCAGTCTCCTACAAATGTCACTCCGTCCGCCAGTCTTCTTCAACGCTCTTTTCCTCGGTCTCCCATCTTCTTCCATTCCCCCTTCGGGTCCCCATTCTTCTTCAGTCTGTTGATTATACCTTTCCTCCTGTTCCTCCACTTCGTCCAGTTTCCTTCTCACCTTGGCTTCTGCCTCCTGCTGTGGTCTGTCCTTCTTTTCGCCCTTGTTCTAAGTCTTTTCTTCCCCCAGATACTCTTCGCTTCCTTTTTCTAGACTATATGTCCTGTCGCTCTTCTGCCACGCATATCTATACTGACGGCTCTAAGTTTCATTATGGTGTCGGTTGTTCCCTGACTCCTCCCAAAGTACACTTCCTTCTGTTGCAAGTATCTTCACTGCAAAACTGTATGCTATTCTTCTTGCTCCGAAGTCTCTTTTTAGGTTCTCTTCCTCCACCTTTGTTAATTCACCGATTCACTCAGTGAGCTCACTTCCTTACACACCACACCTTCTCATCCTCTAATCACCCAAATTCAGAAGTGGCTGTTCCACCTTTTTGTTTGACAAAAGTCAGTTCGCTTCTGCTGGGTTCCTAGCCATATTGGGATTACAGGTAACGAACAAGCTGACTCATTGCCAGGCTCTGCTGCTTCCTCCTTAGGTCCTCCCTCCGCCCCATTCCTGCCTTTGATTGTTTCCCTCTTCTAACCCGCCTCTTCCATGATCGTTGGCAATCCTCGTGGAACCAACAGGTTCACAACAAACTTAACAGTGTTCAGCCCTCTGTTATTCCCTGGTACACATCAACCCACCCCAGTCGTCGATGGGAGACAATCCTTGTTCGTCTTCGCTTGGGTCATACCCGCCACACTCATGGTCATTTAATGAGCCATGACCCTCAGCCCGTCTGTTCACACTGTAACTGTCCCATGACTATCCGTCACCTTTTTCTTGATTGCTCGTCTACATTCCAACACCTTGTCTCAGCTTCCTCTTCCTATCCTCACCACGTCGTCGGTCCCCACAGCTTACTGATTTCCTAGGTGACTTCCACTGTTCCTGTTTCCAGTATTATCTCTTTTCTTACTGCACTTCATATCATACATAAATATAATTATTTACCCAGCTCCCTTCTGCCTTAGTGCCAAATAGCCATTTTATGGCTTGGTGCAGTTCTTTATTGTTCCTTCCTTCCTTCCTTGGCAAAATTTATGTTAATCTCTCTCTCTCTCTCTCTCTCTCTCTCTCTCTCTCTCTCTCTCTCTCTCTCTCTCTCTCTCTCTCTCTCAACCACCGGACTATTTTTTGCTTAACTTAAGGATCTGTATCAATGAATGGGCTAGTTAAGAATCGATCAAACCCTCCATTTCAGAAAGTCTCTCATCAGCTGAATTAAGTCGTCTGGAAATAACAAGAATAAACAGAACAATCGGAGTGAAAGGATTAATTTAAGTACCAGTGTTTGTGTGAAAAAGTTACGCCTTGTTAAGCGATAAACCAAGGTACGTATTAACACCCTTATGTTTGGAATAACTCTAGTATTTCTTTCCAACTCACCCCAGACGGTTTTATTAAGCTGAGAATGAGTCATGGCAAGCCCGAGAGTGTTAATAATCTTAGCCAGTGTCTACGATGGACAAAGCAATTTATTATTAGCGGGAAACGCGTTGTTTTGAATTTTGCAGTTTCAGTATCCACTCTGGTTGCTTAGTAGGTGTATGAGTGATGACAAACGTTAAGTACAACCACTATAATATACACTTTAATATATATTCAGATATTGGAAGTGATGTGGTTGGTATATATATGGGTGAAAACAAACGCATATAAAAACAATCTAAAACACTTCATACTCATTCTGGTCTGGCGATGAAGTGTTTCGTTGTTGTATGATTTCAGGCATGTATACAAGCAATCTTATAACACAGCTTAAGCCTAAGGAAGTTTATAAATACATCTCCAGGGTATTTTTAGAGGTGCTCTGCTGCCTGAGAGAGCACCTAGCTAATCAAAAGAGAGCCTAACCAAACAAAATGATATCAGAGAAAGGGAGGTAGTCATTAGTTACTTGAGAACCTAGCCAATCAAAAGGATATCAGAAGCACGTAAAACACACACACACACACACACACACACACACACACACACACACACACACACACACACACACACACACACACACACACACACACACACACACACACACACACACGCACACACACACGCACGCACGCACGCACACACGCACACACACCAAAGCCTAACAAACAAGGCCTGTTGTAGACTTAGTTTACATGGTTTCTATGTATTTTAAGCAGACTTATTAAACAGCTTGAATCCGGCCTTCAGTAAATATTGTGTTTATACTTTATGGGTAGGCTATCATGCACTCGTACACCTTAAGGTTTAACTATTACCCATTCCTTGATGAAACATTTGTACGGTATATACAGTACAAAGCACATTGATATTGTCTTTAAGGAGGTACAATCTAAATTTTATCATTCATGGCGATGTTTAAACATTACAAGTACCACCAGTACAAAACTTCACACATAATCAAAACGTTAATGGTACCATAAAACTGTACATTTAACCAATTTTTCAGCTTTCGACAATGAAGGTGGTGTTGTATGTATGAGCTACTCCAAAGCTAGAGAAAAGGTAGAGTGGAAATTAAACTATACTAGCCTATTTGGTTAAAAAAGAAAAAAGAACAATCGTGTTAACCTTGAAACATAACCTAACCCAGGCTGACCATTTTCATTATTTTAAGTCAGGTTAGTTATGTATTCTAAGTACCCTGTTCCTCCAATCCACCTTAATTCGAGCTGTACCCGCTTGATAGGGTTTATAACGTAGCAGGCTCACTGAAGAATTTACATGGGCGTAAAAACAATATAAATAAACAAAATGTAAAATACACTTTCTCCTGCCTCAAATTTGTACTCATAATTTCCTTTTCTTTTGTAAACAATTAAAAAAACACCTCTCTCTCATTTTAAATGTCAAGATCAACTCGCCTAGCCCCGGACCCCTACTCTCCTCATGGGGCAAGGTAGGATTGGATGATGGAAAGATGGATGGATAAAAAAAAAAAAAAAAACACCGTAAAACTAGGTCAGTGATAAAATTAGTCCATGTGAAACTCAAAAGCTTTTCTGGCGCGTTGCTTGTATTATGGCAGCACTTACCATACTATGTTCTTTATACTACATCACGAAACAAAAAAATCTCATCAAAATAACCAGTACTTCCTGTTGTAACATATCAACGAAAACTTTGCCACATATACTGGGTTTCATTACGACCAACCTTCGTAAATATTAACTTTTGGCCGAATTAAGAGTTTGTGGAGCCCAGTTAAGGTTATTTTGCTGCTGTAAGAGTTCTGAGGCCGAAACACATCGTATAAGCTAGTACTTTAGGGGAGAATGACAGCATCACAGAGAATGCCGAAGACGAGAGAACAGAAATGAACTAGAGCAGAAAGTAGAAGAGCAAAGGGAAACAGAAGAACAGAGGTGAGACTGAGAGACACAAGAGAGAGAGAAACGGAGAAAAGAAGAAGAGAAAACGATGTACTGAAGTAGCAGAGAAGATGGAGGTCGAAGAGAAGAGAAGAGGGGGGGTAGAAGAAATGAGGCTGACAGAGGAGAAGAAAAGAGGCAGGAAGAGGAGAAGATAAGAGGCAGGCAGAGGAAAAGAGGAAGGTAGAAGGAAAGAGAAGAGGAAGGTAGAGGAAAGAGAAGAGGGAGGTAGAAGGAATGAAAAGTGGGAAGTAGAAGAGAAATGGCTGGCAGAGAAGAGTGAGGTAGAAGAGAAAAGAAGCGGGAGGTACGAGAGAGGAGAAGAGAAGAGGGATGTAAAAGATGAAAAAGAAAGGGAAGTAGAAGAGAAGGGAAGAGAAGAGAGGAGAAGAGAAGAGAAGAGGGAGACCGGAGAAAAGAGGAGGGAGGTAGAAGAGATGAGAAGAGAAGAGGGAGACCGGAGAGAAGAAAAGAGGGAGGGAGAAGAGAAGAGCAAGATAGAAGAGCTGACAGGAGTAGAAGAGAAGAGAAAAGGAAGGTAGAAGAAAAGAGAAGAGGAAGGTAGAAAAAAAGAAGAGAGAGGTAGAAGAGAAAAGGGAGGTAGAAGAGAAGAGAAGAGGGAGGCAGAAGAGTTGACAGAAAGGAGGTAGACAAGAAGAGAAAAGGAAGGTAGAAGAAAAGAGAAGAGGAACATAGATAAGAAGAGAAGAGAGAGGTAGACGAGAAAAGGGAGGTAGAAGAGAAGAGAATAGGGAGGTAGAAGAGTTGAGAAGAGGGAGGTACCAGAGAAGAAAAGGGGAAGGTAGAAGAGAAGAGGAAGGTAGAAGAGAAGAAAAGAGGGAGGTAGAAGAGAAAAAGGAGGCAGAAGAGAAAAGGGAGGTAGAACAGAAGAGAAGAGGGAAGTAGAAGAGAAGAGAGAGGGGAGGTAAAGAAGAAAAGAGGGACGTAGAAGAGAAGAAAAGATGGAGGTAGAAGACAAGAGGAAGGTAGAAGAGAAGAGAGAGGAAGAAAAGAGGGAGGCAGAAGACAAGACAAGAGGAAGGCAGAGGAGAAGACAAGAGGAAGGTAGAAGAGAAGAGAAGAGAAGAGGTAGAAGAGAAGAAAATAGGGCTTTATAAGAGAGGAGGGAGGTTGACAAAAGATAGAATACGAGTAGAAGAGAAGAGGGAGGTACAAGAGAAGAGAAGAGGGAGGTAGAAGAGAAGAGAAGAGGGAGGTAGAAGAAAAAAGAGAAGCGAAACAAAAGAGAATAGAAGAGAAGAGCGAGGTAGAAGAGAAGAGAAGAGAAGAGATGTGGGAGGGTTAGCCAGTAGCAAAAGTCTGCCAACAATCTCAAATTAGCATTGTATCGTGCTTCCATATTCTTAATTCTTCCTGGAACGATTGAGTGTATCCTTCCTTCTGGTACGCTTTTGTTGTGTCCTCTGTATTCCTGTTTCTGCCCTATATTGCTGTTTGTGCTCTGTTTTGCTGTTTGTGCTCTGTTTTGCTGTTTGTGCTCTGTTTTGCTGTTTGTGCTCTGTTTTGCTGTTTGTGCTCTGTTTTGCTGTTTGTGCTCTATATTGCTGTTTGTGCTCTGTATTGCTGTTTGTGCTTTATATTGCAGTTTGTGCTCTATATTCCTGTTTGTGCTCTATGTTGCTGTTTGTGCTCTATAATGCTGTTTGTGCACTGTATTGCTGTTTGTGCACTGTATTGCTGTTTGTGCTCTATATTGCTGTTTGTGCTCTATATTGCTGTTTGTGCTCTATATTGCTGTTTGTGCTCTATATTGCTGTTTGTGCACTGTATTGCTGTTTTTGCTCTGTATTGCTGTTTGTGCTTTATATTGCTGTTTGTGCTTTATATTGCTGTTTGTGCTCTATACTGCTGTTTGTGCTCTATACTGCTGTTTGTGCTTTATATTGCTGTTTGTGCTTTATATTGCTGTTTGTGCTCTATACTCCTGTATGTGAGCTATATTGCTGTTTGTGCTCTATATTGCTGTTTGTGCTCTATACTCTATATTGCTTTTGTGCTCTCTATTTTTCTTTTTATGCGAGGAAGAAGGAACCAAAGGCCACAAGCCCGCAATAACTGTTCTGTCCAAGAGAAAAACAAGATACAAGAGAGAGCCAAATTCAAGATTCGTTCATTTCGAGATGCCAAGACACACTGCGCTTGAAAGACTTGAGATCATTGGAAGCAGGAAATACAGACAGATGGAAACAGTTCCACAGTTGACCTGTTGCATGAATGAAGAACTGGGAGTAACGGTTAACTCTTGCATTAGAGTTGGACAGAAAAGAGATCAGAGTTTGCTGTTTGACGGGTGCTACCCGTCATAGAGGTGGGGGAATGCAAGCAGACAGTTCAGAGGAGCAGTGACCATGAAAGTAGCGACAGAAATGAGATTTAAGATGCAACAGTGCGGGCAAGAGACAGATGTTGAAGGGTGTCAGTAAGAGGAGTAGAGTTAATGAGACGAAAAGCCTTGGACTCCACCCTATTGAGAAGAGCTGTATGTGGGGAGCCTCCCCACACATGAGAGATGTACTCCATGTAGGGGGGAATAAAACCCGTGCATAGAGTCAACAACTGTGCAGGGGTAAAGAAGGAATGGAGTCGGCTTAGCACACCTAATCTCTTAGAAGCAGATTTTACAAGAGATGCAATATGATCTTTCCAAGATAAGTCCCAAGTAAATGAAACCTCAAGCATGTTCAAGGATGATCCAGGATTAAGCTGAGTATTTTTAAACATTAGTGGGTACACCTGTGGAAGATTTTGTCGGGTTGATAAGTGTAAGAACTGAGTCTTTGATGCATTAAAAACAACAAGATTATTTTTACCCCAGTCAGAGATACGAGCCAAGTCAGACATTAGGTGTACCATAGCCTCATCCCTTGTTTGTTGAAGTAACTGCTGAGATGGGCTTTGTGGGAACCGAATGGAAGGGTGAAGGGTGGAGTCATCAGCGTATGAGTAGATAGGGTTAGATGTACAGCTTAGAGGGTGATTGATGAATAAAAGGAAGAGAGTTGGTGATAGGACAAGACCCTGAGGAACACCGCTGTTGATAGATCTAGGAGAAGAACGATGGCCATCTACAACAGCAACTATAGAACGACCAGAAAGGAAACTATAGATGAAGGCACATATAGAAGGATAGAAACCGTAAGAGGGCAGTTTGGAAATTAAAGATTTATGCCAGACTCGAACGAAAGCCTTTGAGATGTAAAGTGCAATGACAAAGCTTTCACCAAAGTCCCGAAAGGAGGATGACCAGGAGTCTGAAAGGTAGGTGAGAAGATCGCTAGTGGAGTGTCCCTGACGGAACCCATACTGACGATCAGAAAGAATGTTGTGGGAGGAAAGATGCTTTAAAATTGTTCTATTAAGGATTTACTCGAAAACTTTTGAGACACAGGATGTTAAATCAATTGGACGATAGTTAGAGGGTTGGCAATGGTCACCCTTCTTTAGGACTGGCTGAATGAGAGCAAACTTCCAGCAAGAAGGAAAGGTACAAGTTGATGGACAAAGACGAAAGAGTTTACCTAGGCAGGGTGTAAGCACAGAGGCACAGTTCTTGAGAACAACAGGAGGGACTCCATCAGGCCCATACGCCTTGTTAGTATTGAGGTCTGTGATGCAAGAAAATACATCAGCTGACGAAATTTTAATGTCAGCCATGTGGAAGTCAGAGGGAGGAAGTGATGGAGGAGCAGCACCGGAATCGTCTAAGGTGGAATTGGAGGAGAAAGTCTGAGTGAATAGATCTGCTTTATCAGTAGAAGAAATAGCTACAGAACCATAAGAGTAGAAAAGAGGAGGGAAGGACGATGAGGTAAAGATGTTATAAAGGTTTTTGGCAAGGTTGCAGAAGGGGTCGAAAGAGTTTGAGTTGGAGAGTTGAGAGCATTTAGTACGGATGAAATTATTTCTAACAGAGCGACGAGTAGCCTTAGAAAGATTCCGGGCAGAAACATAAAAAGATGTGATTCAGGGGTGTATTGGCTCTAGTACCTTTTATTGGCCTTCTCCTTGTTGCAGACAGCACGAGAACAAGCGTGATTAAACCACAGTTTGTTTGCATTAGTCAAAGGATATGAGAAAGGAATGTATGCTTCCATGCCCAAGAGAATATCCTCCATAATGTGCAAGGCACACCCAGATGGCTCCCGGCCACGGAAGCAATAATCATTCCACGGAAAATCAAAGAAGTACTGCCTGAAGGCCTCCGAATCTGCAGCCCCAAAGTGCCACGGACGACGTTTCATTGGAGGGTCCACAGGCCGTACCAGAGTGATAGGACAGGTTAAGGTGATAAGTTTGTGATCGGAGAAGCCCAACGGAGAGAAAAGATTAACAGTGTAAGCAGAAGGCTTAGTTGTAAGGAAGAGGTCAAGTATGTTGGAGCTCTCTCCAAGGTGGTCAGAGATATGGGTAGGGTGCTGCACAAGCTGCTCTAGGTCATTAAGGATAGAAAAGGTGTAGGCTTGTTCACCAGGTGGATCAGGGAAAGGAGAGGAGAGCCAAAGGTGGTGGTGAACATTGAAATCTCCTAGAATGGAGATTTCAAAGAAAGGAGAAATGGATAGAATGTGTTCCATCGTAGAAGTAAGATAGTCAAAGAATTTTTGATAGTCAGTAGAATTAGGGGATAAGTAAATGGCACAGATAAACTTAGTCAGGGAATGACAGGAAAGCCGAAGCCAGTGTGCAGAGAATTCAGAAGAATCGAGTTCAGGAACATGGGAGCAAGATAAGTTGTTGTGTATATATACACAACAGCCACCATTGGCTTTGAAATGAATATAGAGAAAGTAGGAGGATACAGAAAAGGGTTTGCTGTCACTTATCTCAGATAGCTGAGTCTCAGTTAGGAAAATAAGGTGAGAGGTAGTGCTCAACAGAGCGAAAGTTAAAGGAAAGACCACGAATGTCGCAGAAATGAAGAAGTGAGTCAGACAGTGGCTCCAGACAGCTCGAGTCGTCACCGGGAGACAGGCAGAAGGTGGGGGCATTTATGGTCCCCCCCCACCAGAGGATCCCGAGGCTAGGTATTTCAAGGCCATGATTTCTTTTTGAATTTTGGAAAAGGAAGTGTAGTGAGTACTGTGCATGTAGTTTGGTGTTCATAGTTAGAAAAACTTGTATTGGAGAGCATGCTGGCCTACTTTCTGTGTTACTGAGACACTGAAAAAGTTCAGCAAAGGGGGATGGTTAGGAACTAGTCCCGAGGGCTGATGAAACGGGAGATCCAGCTCTCCCTGTCATCAGCTTTCCATCCACCTTGGGAGTACTGCCCTGCTCTTCTGGTGCTACAGTCTACTACTCATGCTGTTTGTGCGCTATAATGCTGTTTGTGGTCTACATCTGTTTGTGCTCTATATTGCTGTTTGAGCTCTATACTCTATATTGCTGTTTGTGCTCTATATTGCTGTTTGTGCTCTATATTGCTGTTTGTGCTCTATATCACTGTTTGTGCTCTATACTATATATTGCTGTTTGTGCTCTATACTCTGTATTGCTGTTTGTGCTGTATATTGCTGTTTGTGCTCTATACTCTGTATTGCTGTTTGTGCTTTATACTGCTGTTTGTGCTCTATATTGCTGTTTGTGCTCTATATTGCTGTTTTTGCTCTGTACTCTATATTACTGTTTGTGCTCTATACTCTATATTGCTATTTGTGCGTTACATTGCTGTTTGTGCTCTATACTACTGTTTGTGCTCTATATTGCTGTTTGTGCTCTATACTCCATATTGCTGTTTGTACTCTATATTGCTGTTTGTCCCCTGTATTGCTGTTTGTCCTCTGTATTGCTGTTTGTGTTCTATATTGCTGTCTGTGCTCTATATTGCTGTTTGTGCGCTATATTGCTGTTTGCGCTCTATATTGTTGTTTGTGCTTTGTAACCGTTCTGCTGTTTGTGCTCTATATTGCTATTTGTGCTCTATATTTCTGCTTGTGCTCTATATTACTTTTTGTGCTCTATACTCTATATTGCTGTTTGTGCTCTATATTACTATTTGTGCTCTATACTCTATAATGCTGTTTGTGCTCTATACTGCTGTTTGTGCTGTATATTGTTGTATGTGCTCTATATTGCTGTTTGTACTCTATGTTGCTGTTTGTGCTCTATGTTGCTGTTTGTGCTTTATAGTGCTGTTTGTGCTCTATATTGCTGTTTGTGCTCTATATTGCTGTTTGTGCTCTGCAGTGCTGTTTGTGCTTTATATTGCTGTTTGTGCTCTATATTGCTGATTGTGCTCTATATTGCTGTTTGTGCTCTATATTGCTGATTGTGCTCTATATTGCTGTTTGTGCTCTATATTGCTGTTTGTGCTCTATTTTGCTGTCACATAAGAATAGCCGGAGAACTGCCAGGGAAATCGTGCTCATGGTTGTACAAGCGAAGAGAGACGTAACAGAGAATAGATTAGAAGAGAAAGAAAAGTAGAACAGATGAGAAGTGAAGATAAATATAGAAAAGAAGTGATCAGGGGTAGAGGAGTAGAAAAGACAGGGAAGAGTTAGCCTGAGGGAAGAGTGGAGAGGGCTAAATGAGAGGAGAGGAGAAGAGGTGGCTAACAGAAAAGAGAGGAGAAGCGTCTTCAAGAAAAAATTTTGCCAAAAGAGAAGTGAAAAGGTGGCTGGAAGAGAAAAGCCAAGAAGAAAGGAGGGATTTAGGAGAGAAGAGAAGAAAAGAGAGGGTTAGAAGAGGGGAGAAGAGAGGGTTAGAAGAGAAGACATAAGAGGGTTAGAGGAGAAGAGAAGAGAGTTAGAAGAGAAGAGAAGAGAGGGTCAGAAGAGAGGGGAAGAGAGGAATAGAAGAGAAGAGAGGAGAGGGTTAGAAGAAAAGAGAAGAGAGGGTTGAAAGAGGAGAGAAGAGAGGGTTACAAGAGTAAAGAAAAGAGGGTTAGAAGAGAAGATAGAGTTAGAAGAGACGAGAAGAGAGGGTTAGAAGAGAAGAGAAGAGAGGGTTAGAAGAGAAGAGAAGTGAGGATTGAACGAGGAGAGAAGAGAGAATTAGAAGAGAAGAGAAGAGAGTGTTAGAAGAGAAGAGAAGAAAGGGTTAGAAGAGAAGAGAAGTGAGGGTTGAACGAGGAGAGAAGAGAGGGTTAGAAGAGAAGAGAAGAGAGTGTTAGAAGAGAAGAGAAGAAAGGGTTAGAAGAGAAGAGAAGTGAGGGTTGAACGAGGAGAGAAGAGAGAGTTAGAAGAGGGAAGAATAAAGAGTGAGAAGGGAAGAGAAGGGAAATGGGGAACTTGGAAAAATGAGAAGAAAAGAGGTGGCTAAGTGAGGAAAGAAGAGAAGTAAAGAGATCAGGGAGCTAGAGGAGAAGAGAAGATGGAGCTAGAAAAGGAAAAACAAGAGGTAGCAGGAAGAGAGAAAAGGTGGCAAGAAGAAGACAAGAAATGGCTAGAAGAGAAGAAAAGAGGTGACTACAGACGAGAAGGGAAGAAATAACTACAAGAAGGCAGAACTGATGAGAAGGGAAGGAAAGAAGTGGCTAGAAAAAAGGAGAAGAGAAGATTAGGTGACAATAGAAAGGAAGGGATGTAAAGAGAAGGGGAGAGATGCTTACACGTGAAGCAAATATATGGATAAAAGAGAAGAGAAAAGAGGAGAGGAGAAGAAATGGTCATACTCAAAGAGGTGTGGCCAGAACTGACGTTGCTAAAAGACAAGAGGCGGCCGGGAAGAGAAGAAAGCAGGTGACAGAAGAGTGCAGAAGTGAAGAAAGAACAGAGAAGCGAAAATGAGATGGAGTGGAAGAGGAAAGGATGAGATGGCAGGGGAGGAAATGGAAGGAGGGCTAACAGGTGAGAGGAACGTATACGAAATGAGAGGAGGAGAAGAGGAAGAGACTGCACGACCCATCACAATGCCTAGGACTAAGTTTGCCCACTAAAAGGATGCTCATAAATTTTATAAGCATCATGTTTTCCTAGGTATCAATGCAGCAGTCATGCACTGTTTCTCACACCATACTATACTGTAAATGCAATAAAACATAGATTACTTCAATATGTCAGGGTAATTTCGGCAGGATCCCATTGCTACCTGGCACGTCCCCGGGTGGTGGATAGGGGAAGGCATTGCAGACATAAGAGGTACCGCAACAGATGGCGCGGACCATGGGATCCCTTATAGATATATAGGACTCCACAGAATGTACTGAATAAGGTGGCACAAAAATTACATCTCACCAGAAACTATGTGGTAGGGATGTGAGATTATTTGCCACAATCCCCCCAACCAAACATTATACTTTTAATGATTTCACGGGCGTTCCTGTTGGATCAGCATCTACTAAAGGTCCAACTGCACTGCCTCCTGTGCTTACGGGCAGTGTTCCACCGATAGTGAGTTGGCATTGTCTCTGCTAATCAGAGACCGGTACATTAAACAAACTGAATTCCAGGAAGAACTACATTCACAGTGCAGGTAAGCTCGAAGAATATTACAAACTTGATACCTTAATGACTGAATTGGAGAACATTACTTGGGATATTGTAGGTCTGAGTGAGATCCACAGAAAAGAAGAAAAAGTAATAGAGTTCCAAGACAGCAACCATCTATTTTACTACAGAGGGAGGCAAAATGAAAGAGTCAGTGGTGCAGGATTTTTACTTAACAGAAACTTTGCAGAGAACATTGTTAAATTCTGCAGTGTATCTGACAAAGTCGCATGGACTGTAATTAGACTAGGCAAAAGATACACCCTGAAAGTAATACATGTATGTGCACCGATTTTCAAAGCTCAGATGAAGAAGCAGAAACATTATGATGACATCTCCCAGACTATGGAAAAAGAAAAGACAAAATATATTATACCCATGGAAGACTTCAATGCAAAAGCTGGCAAATCGAAAAATGGAGAAGCATGTAGTTATGGGAAAATTCGGAGTTGCAGAAAGGAATGACAGAGGTGAAGAGGATGGTAAATTTTGATGAAATGTATGACATCAGAAAAAAGAGCACATTCTTTCACGAAAGAACAGGGAGAAAATGGAACTGGAGGAGTCCAAATGGAGAAACAATGAATGAAATCGACATCACTATAGCAGATAAGAATAACACGATCACAAATGTCACAGTTATCATCACATTCAGTATAGGAAGTGACCATAGAACGGTGGGTTGCACAGCCAGATTCAGTTTCAGAAGTGAAGGAAAGATGATTAAAAATAAAAAGACATGTCCAATAAAAGTATGCAAAGACAATGCAGTCTTTCAGTTAAAAATAATGAACAGATTTCAGACTCTAAAAATTATGATGAGTGTGATATTAATGAGTTGAATAATAGACTAATAAAAGTACTAAGAGAATCAGCGTAAGCAGTAGGGAAAGCTAATACAACCAAAGTTAAAAGTATTAAAAAATGACCTTAAGGTCATGAAAAGGAGAAAGGAGATGAAAGTAAAAACACAGAAAGATGAAATGGAAAGAAAAGTCCAAGGTAAACTTATCAGCAAGAGAAAGAGACAGATGAAAAGGAAAGAGGATCATGGTCAGATTAAAGAAACCATCAAAAAAAAAGGAAAAAGGCTGAAACAGGTCCGACGTAATATGGCACTAGGAAAGCAACAAATTATATTACTAAAACACAAAACAATAGTCATTGAACGCAGAGATAGGATGGTGAGGAAAGTTGAAGAATTTTAAAAGAGCTGTATGCATCAAAGACAATAATTGCACCAATAGCTAGCTATTCTGTTGACACAAGTGAAATATCTGAGGGAACACTAAAAGACGTAAACATTTCTATTGTGTGAAAAGAGGGAAGGCCCCAGGAAATGAAGGAATAGCAGCAGAGTTACCGTCAGATGCAGAAATAAAAGTGCAAAACAGGCTCACCCAAAAATTTACTCAGTGTTTAAAGAAGAAGATAATTCCCCAAAACATGGTGTAATGCAATAGTTTGTTTTGTTTTACAAAAAAAGGCGACTCAAGAGATCTTTGTAACTATCGACCCATTATCTTATTACCAGTTATTTGCAAAATCTTCACTAAAGTCCTTCCGAAGAGAATAAAAATTTGGAAGAAACCCAACCTCTTGAAGAAGAAGGATTCCGAAGTGGGTATTCGACCACTGATCATCTACACACAATGAATCGGCTGCTTGAGAAAATTACGGAAAATAATGAACCATTGTGCTTGGGTTTTGTTGATTACGATAAGATTTTAGACCCAGTGGAGCACATAGCAATTTTAAATTCATTGTGGGAACAAGGACTAAATGAAAACATTGTAAAACTGCTCGAAAACATATATACAAAGGGAACTTCTGCAGTTAGATTTCATAAGGAGTCTGAAAAAAATAAAACTGAGAAGGGCATGCAACAGGGAGATACAATTTCACCAGAGTTATATATAAAGTGCCTGGAAAGTATTTTCAGAAAGCTAGACTGGGAGAACAAAGGAGTAAACATAGATGTAGAACCCCTAAATCATTTAAAATTTGCAGATGACATTGTCCTAAAATCAGAAACAGGAGAGACATTGCAAGAAATGTTAAATGTCCTAAATAGAGAAAGTGTCAAAGTAGGGTTAAAGAGGAATAGGATTAATGTTTAATCCAAATATACGAGTACCACAACGTCATCAGAATAAGGGAAGAAATTCCTGAAGAAGTCGAGCGCAATCACTTGAGGCAAATAATAAAACTAACGAAAAACCATTATTGCAAAATAAAAAGATGCACTACAATTGGATGGAAAGCTTTCTGTAAACACAGTCATCATGAAAAGTTGCAGGTCAGTATGTACGAAATGAAACGTATGTCACGAATGTGTAGCCTATAATCCCATCTATGGCGTACAGTTGTCAGACGTGGAAAGTGACAAAATCGATGGAAAATCAATTGCAGTAAACTCTCAATTATCCATTTTCATTCAGCTGGGTAAAGTGAAATGCCAGATATTGCATATCCGGCACAACATTTGGCTTTGAGCTCGATATTGTGATTCTATCCATCTCAACCCTCTATCCTAAAAACTTTAAGATGAGTAAAAGATGAAAACTAAGCATATAAAAGCAATACAGTATTGATACAGTACAGTAATGCAGTACTGTACGTAGTGTATAATTGTATGTACTCACCAAGTGCTGGCATCGATGGGGAGAAATGGCACTGGGGGGGGGGTTCGCACTTGTAAACAGTACAGTACAATACTCAGTACACCACAGGGATAGTTTAAAAATCACAACAGAGCAATAGGTCATGAGTAATGACAGGCCATTAGCTTTCCAGAACAGTACAGCACATTAGCTTGAACATAGGACACCATGGAGTTAGTCAAACCACCAGAGTTTGGTGACCGCATGATCAGAAGAGCGGGAGTGCACAAGCACATCTTAACTCTATGACATTCACAGGTGAGAATGAGAGCACGACAGTATTCTTGACGAGCCACATCGCCCACGATGGATTCTGACTGGCTTGCACGTAGTTGGCATTTTCAGTGGCTCCCCAGTTTTGGGATTTGCCCTGGCACTGGTTGGCTACCACTCATGAGCTGGTTGAGACCCATCAACGTCGGATATTGAATTGGATCGCCGGTTAAGTCCCGTTTCAGCACCAAATGTTGCATAAAAATCCCCAGATATTGCTTTAATACAGCCAAGATTCCTGCACCGGATATTGTATTGGTCCAGATATTGTGATGACGGATAATTGAGGGTTTACTATAATCCATTCTCAAAGAGTAATGGAAAGATCATTACTGGGAGAGCAGACTCAAGTCAAAGACATTATAGAAGTATAAACGAACATAAATGGGAGTTGGCAGGTCATATAGCAAGAATAATGGGTAACCAATGGAGCGAAAGGCTGACTGACTGGACTCCAGGAGATTGTAAGTGTTGCAGCAAAAGGTCAGACAGGAGGCAGAGAGATGAGATAGAGAAGCTTGCAGGCAAAACGTGATAGAAATTAGCTCAGTCAGGGAATTCGTGGAGAAGGTTGGGAAAGCCTATGTTCATCAGTGGTGATGACTGGTGATGATGGTGATGATGATCATGATGATTTGAACAGAATAAATCCCTGGCCTTCTGGGGTGGGGTGGGTTGAGGATGGATGGATGGAGTGGGGTGAGGTGCACGGCATAATGTGGGGTGTGGTGTTGGTGGTGTAGTGTTGGATGGGTCTGGAGGGATGGGGTGCGTGGCTCAGTGTGACGTGTGATATCGGTAATGTAGTGCTGGATGGGATGGGATGGGGTAGAGTGTAGTGGGTGGAGTGCATGCCAGTGTTGATGGTGTTGCGTTGGTGGGTGGGGTGGGAAAGTAAACAGATGTGAAGTTGGTGGGACGGAGTCTATGGCATAGTATGAAGTGTGTGTTGGTGCTATAATATTGTTAGGGTGAGGTGCTTGGGAGTGATGTTGGTGTAAAGCTGGTCGAGCGGGGTTCACCAAATATAATGGTGGATGTGTGGGACGGGGTGATGTTTGTGGTGTGGTGTTTGTAAGTGTAGGTGGGGTGGGATGCATGAGGTGTGGTGTTGATGGTGCATTGTTGTGGTGTGATGTTGGTGATGTGGTGTTTATGTTGTGGTTTTGGTGGGGTGGGGTGCATGAGGTGTGATGTTGGCAATGTGATGTTGCTGAAGTGGAGTGTATGATGTATGGTGTTTCAAGTGTGGTGTTGGTGGTGTGGTGCTGGTGTAGTGTTGATGCTGTGGTATTGGTATAGTGTTCGTGGTGTACTGTAGTGCTGGTGTTGTGGTGGTGGTGCTGGTGTAGTGGTGGTGGCGTGGGGTGCATGAGGTGTGTGTTGGTGGTGTGGTGCTGGTGTAGTGTTGGTGGTTTGGTGCTGGTATAGTGTTGGTGGTATGGTGCTTGTGTAGTGTTGGTGGTATGGTGCTGGTGTAGTGTTGGTGATGTGGTGCTGGTGTAGTGTTGGTGGTGTGGTGTTGATGGTAGGGTTGGTGTAGTGTTGGTGATGTGGTGCTTGCGTAGTGTTGGTGGTGTGGTCCTGGTGTAGTGTTGGTGGTGTGGTGCTGGTGTAGTGTTGGTGATGTGTTGCTGGTGTAGTGTTGGTGGTGTGGTGCTGGTGTAGTGTTGATGGTGTGATGCTTGCGTAGTGTTGGTGGTGTGGTGCTTGTGTAGTGTTGGTGGTGTGGTGCTTGTGTAGTGTTGGTGGTGTGGTGCTGGTGTAGTGTTGGTGGTGTGGTGTTGGTGCTGTGGTGTTGGTGCTGTGGTGTTGGTACTGTGGTGTTGGTGTAGGGGGTATGAGGTGTATGTTGTTGGTGCGGTGCTGGTGTAGTGTTGGTGATGTGGTGTTGGTGTTGTGGTGTTGGTATTGGGTGTATGAGGTGTGTGTTGGTGGTGTGGTGCTTGTATAGTGTTGGTGGTGTGGTGCTGATGGTGTGGTGCTGGTGTAGTGTTGGTGGTGTGGTGCTGGTGTAGTGTTGGTGGTGTGGTGCTGGTGTAGTGTTGGTGGTGTGGTGCTGGCGTAGTGTTGGTGGTGTGGTGCTGCTATAGTGTTGGTGGTGTGGTGCTGGTGTAGTGTTGGTGGTGTGGTGCTGGTGAAGTGTTGGTGGTGTGGTGCTGATGTGGTGTTGATGGTGTGGTGTTGGTGTAGTGTTGGTGGTGTAGTGCTGGTGTAGTGTTGGTGGTGTGGTGCTGGTGTAGTGTTGATGGTGTGGTGTCGGTGTAGTGTTGGCGTTGTGGTTTTGGTGGTGTGGTGTTGGTATAGGGTGTTTGAGGTGTGTGTTGGTGGTGTGGTGCTTGTGTAGTGTTGGTGATGTGGTGCTGGTGGTGTGGTGCTTGTGTGATGTTGGTGGTGTGGTGCTGGTGGTGTGGTGTTTGTGTAGTGTTGATGGTGTGGTGTTGGTGTAGTGTTGGTGGTGTAGTGTTGGTGCTGTGGTGTTGGTGATGGGTATGTTAGGTGTGTGTTGGTGGTGCACAGTTAGGTGGGTGTCGGTGTCAGCACAAGATGGCATGGAACTCGCCCTTATATTGCCGCAACAGACAATGTCACTGGCGCAGCCACGGTATTTTTAGTGGGGTCAGCAAACGGGGCCATGTCGACAGGTCACCAGAATTACGCATTCTTCTTGCTGTGGCTTTCAGCAAAAGCGGGTAATGGCATATAAAATTTTCTATTATTATCATTTTTTTCACTCACTGCTCAAAATACATAATTCTCCATTACATTTGTTATCAGATGAACTTGTTCTGTTGAGTGCGGTACATGATTACAATAATATGCCAATAATGTGAGAGCACTGTGTTGAAGATATCAAATATGCAAAAAAAATAATAATAATAAATAAAGTGTTTCTCAACTTAGTTTGGGCCATATGTTATGTGAATTTTGATGATGATAATAAACCGCAAACACAAAAATATTGTTAACTTTAGTGCTAATCTGTAGCTCATCGTCCAACACTCGGTGCACAAGGAAAAGGAAGTAATTCCAGGAGGCGGTACTCAAGCTACCACGGTAATAGATTTTTTTTTTTTTTACGAACGAGAATCATTATCCATGAAAATCTCAGTTTTTCAAAATTCTACCTGAGGTTCCACAGTAGCCCCATGTGAAAGGATTTTGCGCTGTATGTAGACTCACTCAATGGAAGAAAGGAAACGAGTGCACCTCATGTTGTCTTTTAGTTTCTGGAAACGTTTCTTATGAAAGGCCAATTCGTTTCCTGATGTAGGTCACGTCACGCAGCCTTTAATGTACAGTCCCTTCCATTTCCAGCCAGAAGAATCAGCATTACCAAGCCTCCTCTCCTGTTGCTGTGAACCCTGATGTCTTGACTCATTACCTTGAGACTTTCATTAGTAGCACCCAATGAGAGATCGAGGCATGCCAGAGACAGGTGTATGAGGGAGGGGGAAGGTAAGGTGCTGGGAATGGAGAAGGAAGCCTTATATCTTAATACTTACGCACAATAACTGTCATTCTGCTCCAATCTGCATTGCTAAAATACCATTAATGTCTTAGAGTGTCAAAGTCTGCTTTACAATAATTTCGTTTATCCTGTTTGTATGATTCTTCTCTCACTCGCACATCTCTCACCAGCACCTGTATTTCAGTGACCATGGTCGCTTTTCCTCAGGGGAAACGGGTATCTGATCCACCTGGTGAACAAGCCTACACCTTTTCTGTCCTTAATGACCTAGAGCAGCTTGTACAGCACCCTACCCGTATCCCTCACCACCTTGGAGAGGGCTTCAACAGACTAATCCTTCTGCTTACACTGTTAATCTTTTCTCTCCGTTGGGCTCCTCCGATCACAACCTTATCACCTAAACCTGTCCTATCGCTCCGGTACAGCCTGTGGACCCTCCAAAGAAACTTCGTCTGTGGCACTTTGGGGCTGCGGATTGCGAGGCCCTCAGGCAGTGCTTCTTTGATTTTTCCTGGAAAGATTATTGCTTCCATGGCCGGGAGCCATCTGAGTGTGTCATGCGCATTACGGAAGTTATTCTCTCGGGCACGGACGCATACTTTCCTTTCTCAAATCCTTTGACTAATGCAAGAAAGCCTTGGTTTAATCACGTTGTTCTAATGCTGTCCGCAAAAAGGAGAGGGCCCATAAAAGGTACCGGAGCCAACCCACCCCTGAATCACCTTTTTTATACGTTTTTGCCCGGAATTGTGCTAAGTCTGTTCTTCGCTCTGCTAAAAATAATTTCATCCGTACTAAATGGTCCCAACTCTCCAACTCAAATTCTTCCCACTCCTCTGGCACCTTGCCAAAAACCTTTCTAACAACTTTACCTCATCATCCTTCCCTCCTCTTTTCTACTCTTATGGTTCTGTAGCTATTTCTCCTACTGATAAAGCAGATCTCTTCACTCCGACTTTCTCCTCCATTTCCACCTTAGACGATTCCTCCATCACTTCCCCCTTCTGACTTCCTCATGGCTGACATTAAAATTTCTTCAGCTGATATATTTTCTGCCATCACAGGCCTGAATGCTAACAAGGGAAATGGGCCTTATGGAGTCCCTCCTGTTGTTCTCAAGAACTGTGCTTCTGTGCTTACACCCTGCCTAGGCAAACTCTTTCGCCTTTGTCTGTCAACTTGTACCTTTCCTTCTTGCTTTAAGTTTGCTCTCATTCAGCCAGTCCCAAAGAAGGGTGACCATTCCCAACCCTCTAACTATCGTCCAATTCCTTTAACGTCCTGTATCTCAAAAGTTTTTGAGTCAATTCTTAATAAAAAAGATTTTAATGCATCTTTCCTATCACAACCTTCTTTCTGATCATCAATATCGGTTCCGTCAGGGACGCTCCACTGGCGATCTTCTCATCTACCTTTCAGACTCCTGGTCATCCTCCTTTCGGGACTTTGGCGAAAGCTTTCCCATTGCACTTGACATCTCAAAGGGTTTCGATCGAGTCTAGCATAAATCTTTAATTTCCAAACTGCCCTCTTACGGTTTCAATCCTTCTATCTGTGCCTTCATCTCTAGCTTCCTTTCTGGTCGTTCTATAGCTGCTGTTGTAGACGGCCATCGTTCTTCTCTTAGATCTATCAACAGTGGTGTTCCTCAGGGCTCTGTCCTATCACCATCTCTGATAAAGCAGATCTCTTCACTTCTTTCTCCTCCAATTCCACCTTAGACGATTCCGGTGCTGTTCCTCCATCACTTCCTCCCTCTGACTTCCTCATGGCCGTCATTAAAATTTCTTCAGCTGATGTATTTTCTGCCACCACAGGCCTAAATACTAACAAGGCATATGGGCCTAAAGGAGTCTCTCCTATTGTTCTCAAGAACTGTGCTTCTGTGCTTACACCCTGCCTAGGTAAACTTTTTCGTCTTTGTCAGTCAACTTGTACTTATCCTTCTTGCTGGAAGATTACTCTCATTCAGCCAGTCCCAAAGAAGGGTGACCATTCCCAACCCTCTAACTATCGTCCAATTGCTTTAACATCCTGTGTCTCGAAAGTTTTCGAGTCAATTCTTAATAGAAAAATTTTAAAGCATCTTTCCTATCACAACCTCCTTTCTGATCTGGGTTCTGGCAGGGACTCTCTACTAGCGATATTCTCACCTACCTTTTAGCCTCCTGGTCATCCTCGTTTTGGGACTTTGGCGAGAGCTTTGCCATTGCACTTGACTTCTCAAAGGCTTTCGATCGAGTCTGGCATAAATCTTTAATTTCCAAATTGCCCTCTTACGGCCTCTATCCTTCTATCTGTGCCTTCATCTATAGCCTCCTTTCTGGTAGTTCTATAGCTGCTGTTGTTGACGGCCATCGTTCTTCTCCTAGATCTATCAACAGTGGGGTTCCTGAGGGCTCTGTCCTATCACCAACTCTCTTCCTTTTATTCATCAATCACCTCAGCTGTTCACCTAACCCTATCCACTCATACGCTGATGACTCCACCCTTCAGCTTTCCATTCAGTTCCTCCAAAGCCCATCTCAGCAGTTACTTCAACAAACAAGGGATGAGGGTATGGCACACCTAATGTCTGACTTGGCTCGTATCTCTGACTGGGGTAAAAATAATCTTGTTGTTTTTAATGCATCAAAGACTCAGTTCTTACACCTATCAACCTGACAAAATCTTCCACATGTGTACCCACTAATGTTTAATAATATTCAGCTTAATCCTGCATCATCCTTGAACATGTTTGGGGTTTTATTTACTCGGGACTTATCTTGGAAAGATCATAATACATATCTTGTAAAATCTGCTTCCAAGAGATTAGGTGTGCTAAGCCGACTCCATTCCTTCTTTATCCCTGTACAATTGTTGACTCTATACACGGGTTTTATCCGCCCCTACATGGAGTACAACTCTTATGTGTGGGTAGATTCCCCAGATACAGCCCTTCTCAATATGGTGGAGTCAAAGGCTTTTCGTCTGATTAACTCTACTCCTCTTACTGACACCCTTCAACATTTGTCTCTTGGCCGCACTGTGGCATCTTAATCTCTTTTCTATCGCTATTTCCATGGTCACTTCTCCTCTGAACTGTCTGGTTGCATTCCTCCACCTCTACGACGGGCGCGTAGCACCCGTCAAGCAGCAAAGTCTTATCCCTTTATCTGTCCAACCCTCTAATGCAAGAACTAACCGTTACTCCCAGTCCTTCATTCATGCAACAGGTAAACTGTGGAACTGTCTCCCTCTGTCTGTATTTCTTCTACCTCCCTCTTCTATTCTACCTCTCTTTTCTCTTCTACCTCCTTTTTCTCTTCTACCTCACTCTTCTCTTCTCTTCTACCTTCCTCTGCTCTTCTACCTTCCCCTTTTCTTCTCTTGTACCTTCCTCTTCTCAACTTTTCTACCTCTCTCTTCTCTTCTCTACTACCTCCCTTTTCTCGTCTACCTCTCTCTTCTCTTCTTTTCTACTTTCCTCTTCTCTTTTCTTCTATCTTCCATATCTCTTCTCGTCTACTCCTGTCAGCTCTTCTATCTCCCTCTTCTCTTCTACCTCCCTCTTTTCTTCTCTTCTACCTCCCTCTTTTCTTCTCTTCTACCTCCCTCTTCTCTTCTCTTCTACCTCCCTCTTTTCTTCTCTTCTACCTCCCTCTTTTCTTCTCTTCTACCTCCCTCTTTTCTTCTCTTCTACCTCCCTCTTTTCTTCTCTTCTACCTCCCTTTTCTCTTCTCTCCGGTCTCCCTCTTCTCCTCTCTTCTCTTCCCTTCTCTTCTACCTCCCTTTCTCATTCCTTCTCTTTTACATCCCTCTTCTCCTCTCTCGTACCTCCCGCTTCTTTTCTCTTCTACATCACTCTTCTCTGCCAGCCTTTTCTCTTCCACCTCCCACTTTTCATTCCTTCTACCTCTCTCTTCTCTTTCCTCTACTTGCCTCTTCTCTTTCCTTCTACCTTCCTCTTATCCTCTGCCTGTCTCTTATCTTCTCTTCTTCCTACCTCTTTCCTTCTCCTCTGTCTGCCTCATTTCTTCTATCCCCCTCTTCTCTTCTACCTCCCTCTTCTCTACTACTTCAGTACATCGTTTTCTCATCATCTCTCTCCGCTTCTCTCTTTCCTGTGTCTCTCAGTCTCACTTCTGTTCTTCTGTTTCCCTTTTCTCTTCTACTTCCTGCTCTAGTTCATTACTGTTCTCTTGTCTTCGGCATTCTCTGTGATGCTGTCATTCTCCCCTAAAGTACTAGCTTATACGATGTGTTTCGGCCTCAGAACTCTTACAGCAGCAAAATAACCTTAACTGGGCCCGACAAACTCTTAATTCGACCAAAAGTTGAGAGTTACGAAGGTTAGTCGTAATGAAACCCAGTATATGTGGCAAAATTTTCGTTCATATGTTACAACAGGAAGTACTGGTTATTTTGATGAGAATTTTTTGTTTCGTCATGTAGTATAAATAACATAGTATGGTAAGTGCTGCCATAATACAAGCAACGCACCAGAAAAGCTTTTGAGTTTCACATAGACTTATTTTATCACTGACCTAGTTTTACGGTGTTTTTTTTTTTTTTTTAATCCATCCATCTTTCCATCATCCAATCCTACGTTGCCCCATGAGGAGAGTAGGAGCCCGGGGCTAGGCAAGTTGGTCATGACATTTAAGATGAGTGAGATTTTTTTTAATTGTTTACAAAAATAACTGAAATTATGGGTACAAATTTGAGGCAGGAGAAAGTGTGTTTTACATTTTGTTTATTTATATTGTTTTTACGCTCATATAAATTCTTCAGTGAGCCTGCTACGTTATAAACCCTATCAAGCGGGTACAGCTCGAATTAAGGTGGATTGGAGGAACAGGGTACTTAGAATACATAACTAACCTGACTTAAAATAATGAAAATGGTCAGCCTGGGCTAGGTTAAGTTTCAAGGTTAACACGATTGTTCTTTTTTCTTTTTTAACCAAATAGGCTAGTATAGTTTAATTTCCACTCTACCTTTTCTCTAGCTTTGGAGTAGCTCATACATACAACATCACCTTTATAGTCGAAAGCTGAAAAATTGATTAAATGTACAGGTTTTATGGTACTTCGTACCATTAACGTTTTGATTATGTGTGAAGTTTTGTACTGGTGGTACTTGTAATGTTTAAACATCGCCATGAATGATAAAATTTAGATTGTACCTCCTTAAAGACAATGTCAATGTGCTTTGTACTGTATATACCGTACAACTGCTTCACTAGTGAATTGGTAATGCTAAACCTTAAGGTGTATGAGTGTATGATAGCCTACCCATACAGTATATACACAATATTTACTGAAGCCTGGAGTCAAACTGTTTAATAAGCCTGCTTAAATAATACTTAGAAACTATATAAACTAAGTCTACAGCAGGCCTTGTTTGTTAGGCTTTGTGTGTGTGTGTGTGTGTAATTCACCGGGTCGGTCAGGATCACTTGATGGTCGTGATAGTGTGTGTGTGTGTGTGTGTGTGTGTGTGTGTGTGTGTGTGTGTGTGTGTGTGTGTGTGTGTGTGTGTGTGTGTGTGTGTGTGTGTTACGTGCTTCTGATATCCTTTTGATTGGCTAGGTTCTCAACTAACTAATGACTACCTCCCATTCTCTGATATCATTTTGTTTGGTTAGGCTCTCTTTTGATTAGCTAGGCCCTCTTTCAGGCAACAGAGCACCTCTAAAAATACCCTGGCAATGTATTTATAAACTTTCTTAGGTTTAAGCTGTGTTATAAGATTGCTTGTATACATGCCTGAAATCATGCAACAACGAAACACTTCATCGCCAAACCGGAATGAGTATAAAGTGTTTTAGATTGTTTTTATATAGCGTTTGTTTTCACCCATATATATACCAACCACATCACTTCCAATATCTGAATATATATTAAAGTGTATATTATAGTGGTTGTACGTAACGTTTATCATCACTCATACACCTACTAAGCAACCAGAGTGGATACTGAAACTGCAAAATTCAAAACAACGTGATTCCCGCTAATAATAAATTGCTTTGTCCATCGCAGACACTGCCTAAGATTATTAACACTCTTGGGCTGCCATGACTCACTCTCAGCTGAATAAAACCGTCTGGAGTGAGTTGAAAGGGAATACTAGAGTTGTCCCAAACATAAGGGGGTTAATACGGCCCTGGTTTATCGCTTAACAAGGCGTAACTTTTTCACATAAACACTGGTACTTAAATTAATCCTTTCACTCAGATTGTTCTGTTTATTCTTGTTATTTCCAGACGACTTAATTCAGCTGAAGAGAGACTTTCTGAAATGGAGGGTTTGATCGATCCTTAACTAGCCCATTCATTGATACAGATCCTTAAGTCAACCAAAAATAGTCCGGTGGTTGAGAGAGAGAGAGAGAGAGAGAGAGAGAGAGAGAGAGAGACAGACAGACAGACAGACAGACAGAGAGATTAACATAAATTTTGCCAAGGAAGGAAGGAAGGAACAATAAAGAACTGCACCAAGCCATAAAATGGCTATTTGGCACTAAGGCAGAAGGGAGCTGGGTAAATAATTATATTTATGTATGATATGAAGTGCAGTAAGAAAAGAGATAATACTGGAAACAGGAACAGTGGAAGTCACCTAGGAAATCAGTAAGCTGTGGGGACCGACGTGGTGAGGATAGGAAGAGGAAGCTGAGACAAGGTGTTGGAATGTAGACGAGCAATCAAGAAAAAGGTGACGGATAGTCATGGGACAGTTACAGTGTGAACAGACGGGCTGAGGGTCATGGCTCATTAAATGACCATGAGTGTGGTGGGTATGACCCAAGCGAAGACGAACAAGTATTGTCTCCCATCGACGACTGGGGTGGGTTAATGTGTGCCAGGGAATAACAGAGGGTTTAACACTGTTAAGTTTGTTGTCAACCTGTTGGTTCCACGAGGATTGCCAACGATCATGGAAGAGGCGGGTTAGAAGAGGGAAACAATCAAAGGCAGGAATGGGGCGGAGGGAGGACCTAAGGAGGAAGCAGCAGAGCATGACAATGAGTCAGCTTGTTCGTTACCTGTAATCCCAATATGGCTAGGAACCCAGCAGAAGCGAACTGACTTTTGCCGAACAAAAAGGCGGAACAGCCACTTCTGTATTTGGGTGATTAGGGGATGAGAAGGTGTGGTGTGTAAGGAAGTGAGCTCACTGAGTGAATCGGTGAATTAACAAAGGTGGAAGAAGAGAACCTAGGAAGAGACTTCAGAGCAAGAAGAATAGCATACAGTTTTGCAGTGAAGATACTTGCAACAGAAGGAAGTGTACTTTGGGGGGAGTCAGGGAACAACCGACACCATAACGAAACTTAGAGCCGTCAGTAAAGATATGCGTGGCAGAAGAGCGACAGGACATATAGTCTAGAAAAAGGAAGCGAAGAGTATCTGGGGGAAGAAAAGACTTAGAACAAGGGAGAAAAGAAGGGCAGATCACAGCAGGAGGCAGAAGCCAAGGTGAGAAGGAAACTGGACGAAGTGGAGGAACAGGAGGAAAGGTAAAATCAACAGACTGAATAAGAGTGGGGACCCGAAGGGGGAATGGAAGAAGATGGGAGACCGAGAGAAAAGAGCGTTGAAGAAGGCTGGCGGACGGAGTGACATTTGTAGGAGACTGAAGTAGACGTGTATAGGACCTGATAATGAGAAGAGAAAGATGATAAGAGGGGGAGGGGGAAATGCCTAATTCAGTACAAAGAGTTGTAACGAGAGTCGACCGAAACGCACCAAGAGCTAAACAATGACTAGTATGATGAACAGAATCTAGCCTTAAAAGAGTGCGAGTGGAGGCAGAATAATTGACCTGACAACCATAATCAAGTTTGGAAAGAATAAGGACAGAGTGAAGACGAAGAAGTGTGACACAATCAGCACCCCTTGAAAGGTGAGACAAAGTCTGCAGCAAATGAAAACGATGAAGAGTAGAAGACTTGGTGGAAGAAATACGCACATTCCAATGTAGCCGAGAGTCAAATGTGGTAGAGGATCTGTAGGGAAGAGGGATGTTATATATATAAGTACAGAGAAGGCTGTGGTATAACTTTCTCTTTGCTTCTCTCCCCCTCTCCCCCTTCTCTCTCGTTCTTTGTCTTAAGTCTTCCCCTCCTCTCACTCCTCCCCTTCCCTCACCTTAGGCCTGATCAGCAATCAGTTATACCGTCACCGCTCCTTCGTATATCGTGTGCAGGCAACATTTATCACACACACTTAGGTCAGATGTATGGAAAGCTAATATATATATATATATATATATATATATATATATATATATATATATATATATATATATATATATATATATATATATATGTAATTGTATTTCTCATTATGTGCCAAGTTCAAATAGAGAACACCAGACCAATATTCGTAATTTTTATTAGAGTGACCGTTCCACTTCACATAGCTGGGTAGCTGGGCTTATAAACTGCACACACACACACACACACACACACACACACACACACACACACACACGACTTAAATTTTGTACTGACAGCGTGGCGACTACAAATATAGTCATTCTAACAACTGGATCTGCTGGCTCCAAACCTTCCCTGTCCCAGTCAAACTCCTCATTCAATAACCGGTTATTGAATGAGGAGTTTGACTGGGACAGGGAAGGTTTGGAGCCAGCAGATCCAGTTGTTAGAATGACTATATTTGTACAGGGAAGGTTTGGAGCCAGCAGATCCAGTTGTTAGAATGACTATATTTGTAGTCGCCACGCTGTCAGTGCAAAATTTAAGTCGTGTGTGTGTGTGTGTGTGTGTGTGTGTGTGTGTGTGTGTGTGTGTGTGTGTGTGTGTGTGTGTGTGTGTGTGTGTGTGTGTGCAGTTTATAAGCCCAGCTACCCAGCTATGTGAAGTGGAACGGTCACTCTAATAAAAATTACGAATATTGGTCTGGTGTTCTCTATTTGAACTTGGCACATAATGAGAAATACAATTATATATATGTATACATATATATATATATATATATATATATATATATATATATATATATATATATATATAAAATAGCTTTCCATACATCTGATCTAAGTGTGTGTGATAAATGTTGCCTGCACACGATATACGGAGCGGTGACGGTATGAGTGAATAGATCTGCTTTATCAGTAGAAGAAATAGCTACAGAACCATAAGACTAGAAAAGAGGAGAGAAGGACGATGAGGTAAAGATGTTAGAAAGGTTTTTGGCAAGGTGTCAGAAGGGGTGGAAAGAGTTCTAGTTGGAGAGGTGAGAGCATTTAGTACGGATGAAATTATTTTTAGCAGGGCGAAGAACAGACTTACCTGTAGAACGATTCCGGTCAGAAACATAAAAAAGATGTGATTCAAGGGTGGATTGGCTCCAGTACCTTTTATTGGCCTTCTCCTTGTTGCAGACATCATTAGAACAAGCGTGATTAAACCAAGGCTTTCTTGCATTAGTCAAAGGATATGAGAAAGGAATGTATGCTTCCATGCCCGAGAGAATAACCTCCGTAATGTGCAAGGCACACCCAGATGGCTCCCAGCCACGGAAGGAATAATCATTCCACGGAAATCAAAGAAGTACTGTCTGAAGGCCTCCCAATCTGCAGCCCCAAAGTGCCACGGACGACGTTTCATTGGAGGGTCCACAGGCCGTACCAGAGTGATAGGACAGGTTAAGGTGATAAGTTTGTGATCGGAGAAGCCCAACGGAGAGAAAAGATTAACAGTGTAATCAGAAGGCTTAGTTATAAGGAAGAGGTCAAGTATGTTGGAGCTCTCTCCAAGGTGGTCAGGGATATGGGTAGGGTGCTGCAGAAGCTGCTCTAGGTCATTAAGGATAGAAAAGTTGTAGGCTTGTTCACCAGGTGGATCAGGGAAAGGAGAGTAGAGCCAAAGGTGGTGGTGAACATTGAAATCTCCTAGAATGGAGATTTCAAAGAAAGGAGAAATGGATAGAATGTGTTCCATTGTAGAAATAAGATAGTCAAAGAATTTTTGACAGTCAGTAGAATTAGGGGATAAGAAAATGGCACAGATAAACTTAGTCAGGGAATGACAGGAAAGCCGAAGCCAGTGTGCAGAGAATTCAGAAGAATCGAGTTCAGGAACATGGGAGCAAGATAAGTTGTTGTGTATATATACACAACAGCCACCATTGGCTTTGAAATGAATATAGAGAAAGTAGGAGGATACAGAAAAGGGTTTGCTGTCACTTATCTCAGATAGCTGAGTCTCAGTTAGGAAAATAAGGTGAGAGGTAGTGCTCAACAGAGCGAAAGTTAAAGGAAAGACCACGAATGTCGCAGAAATGAAGTGAGTCAGACAGTGGTTCCAGACAGCTCGAGTCGTGACCGGGAGACAGGCAGAAGGTGGGGGCATTTATGGTCCCCCCTCCCTGACGACCCCGAGGCTAGGTGTTTCAAGGCCATGATTTCTTTTTGAATTTTGGAAAAGGAAGTGTAGTGTGTACTGTGCATGTAGTTTGGTGTTCATAGTTAGAGAAACTTGTATTGGAGAGCATGCTGGCCTACTTTCTGTGTTACTGAGACACTGAAAAAGTTCAGCAAAGGGGGATGGTCAGGAACTAGTCCCGAGGGCTGACGAAACGGGAGATCCAGCTCTCCCTGTCATCAGCTTTCCATCCACCTTGGGAGTACTGCCCTGCTCGTCTGGTGCTACAGACTACTACTCATGTTGTTTGTGCGCTATAATGCTGTTTGTGGTCTACATCTGTTTGTGCTCTATATTGCTGTTTGAGCTCTATATTGCTGTTTGTGCTCTATATTGCTGTTTGTGCTCTACTGTATATTGCTGATTGTGCTCTATATTGCTGTTTGTGCTCTATATTGCTGATTGTGCTCTATATTGCTGTTTGTGCTCTATATTGCTGTTTGTGCTCTATATTGCTGTCACATAAAAATAGCCGGAGAACTGCCAGGGAAATCGTGCTCATGGTTGTACAAGCGAAGAGAGACGTAACAGAGAATAGATTAGAAGAGAAAGAAAAGTAGAACAGATGAGAAGTGAAGAGAAATATAGAAAAGAAGTGATCAGGGGTAGAGGAGTAGAAAAGACAGGGAAGAGTTAGCCTGAGGGAAGAGTGGAGAGGGCTAAATGAGAGGAGAGGAGAAGAGGTGGCTAACAGAAAAGAGAGGAGAAGCGTCTTCAAGAAAAAATTTTGCCAAAAGAGAAGTGAAAAGGTGGCTGGAAGAGAAAAGCCAAGAAGAAAGGAGGGATTTAGGAGAGAAGAGAAGAAAAGAGAGGGTTAGAAGAGGGGAGAAGAGAGGGTTAGAAGAGAAGACATAAGAAGGTTAGAAGAGAAGAGAAGAGAGTTAGAAGAGAAGAGAAGAGAGGGTCAGAAGAGAGGGGAAGAGAGGAATAGAAGAGAAGACATAAGAGGGTTAGAAGAAAAGAGAAGAGAGGGTTGAAAGAGGAGAGAAGAGAGGGTTAGAAGAGTAGAGAAAAGAGGGTTAGAAGAGAAGAGAAGATAGAGTTAGAAGAGACGAGAAGAGAGGGTTGAACGAGGAGAGAAGAGAGGGTTAGGAGAGAAGAGAAGAGAGTGTTAGAAGAGAATAGAAGAAAGGGTTAGAAGAGAAGAGAAGTGAGGGTTGAACGAGGAGAGAAGAGAGAGTTAGAAGAGGGAAGAATAAAGGGTGAGAAGGGAAGAGAAGGGAAATGGGGAACTTGGAAAAATGAGAAGAAAAGAGGTGGCTAAGTGAGGAAAGAAGAGAAGTAAAGAGATCAGGGAGCTAGAGGAGAAGAGAAGATGGAGCTAGAAAAGGAAAAACAAGAGGTAGCAGGAAGAGAGAAAAGGTGGCAAGAAGAAGACAAGGAATGGCTAGAAGAGAAGAAAAGAGGTGACTACAGACGAGAAGGGAAGAAATAACTACAAGAAGGCAGAACTGATGAGAAGGGAAGGAAAGAAGTGGCTAGAAAAAAGGAGAAGGGAAGACTAGGTGACAATAGAAAGGAAGTGATGCAAAGAGAAGGGAAGAGTTGCTTACACGTGAATACATGGATAAAAGAGAAGAGAAAAGAGGAGAGGAGAAGAAATGGTCATAATCAAAGAGGTGTGGCCAGAGTTGACGTTGCTAGAAGACAAGAGGCGGCCGGGAAGAGAAGAAAGCGGGCGACAGAAGAGTGGAGAAGTGAAGAAAGAACAGAGAACCGAAAATGAGATGGAGTGGAAGAGGAAGGGATGAGATGGCAGGGGAGGAAATGGAAGGAGGGCTAACAGATGAGAGGAACGTATACGAAATGAGAGAAGAAGAATAAGGTACACGAGAGGAGGAGAAGAGGAAGAGACTGCACGACCCATCACAATGCCTAGGACTAAGTTTGCCCACTAAAAGGATGCTCATAAATTTTATAAGCATCATGTTTTCCTAGATATCAGTGAAGCAGTCATGCACTGTTTCCCACACCATACTATACTGTAAATGCAATAAAACATAGATTACTTCAATAGGCCAGGGTAATTTCGGCAGGATCCCACTGCTACCTGGCACGTCCCCGGGTGGTGGATAGGGGAAGGTCTTGCAGACATAAGAGGTACCGCAACAGATGGCGCGGACCATGGGATCCCTTATAGATATATAGGACTCCACAGAATGTACTGAATAATCAATCAATCAATCAATCAATCAATCATTTCCTGTGGCACCCTCGGGGATGCATAGGGCACAAAAATTACATCTCACCAGAAACTATGTGGTAGGGATGTGAGATTATTTGCAACAATCCCCCCAACCAAACATTATACTTTTAATGATTTCACGGGCGTTCCTGTTGGATCAGCATCTACTAAAGGTCCAACTGCACTGCCTCCTGTGCTTACGGGCAGTGTTCCACCGATAGTGAGTTGGCATTGTCTCTGCTAATCAGAGACCGGTATATTAAACAAACCGAATTCCAGGAAGAACTACATTCACAGTGCAGGAAGGCTCGAAGAAGATTACAAACTTGATACCTTAATGACTGAATCGGAAAACATTACTTGGGATATTGTAGGTCTGAGTGAGATCCACAGAAAAGAAGAAAAAGTAATAGAGTTCCAAGACAGCAACCACCTATTTTACTACAGAGGGAGGCAAAATGAAAGAGTCAGTGGTGCACGATTTTTACTTAACAGAAACCTTGCAGAGAACATTGTTAAATTCTGCAGTGTATCTGACAAAGTCGCATGGACTGTAATTAGACTAGGCAAAAGATACACCCTGAAACTAATACATGGATGTGCACCGACTTTTCAAAGCTCAGATGAAGAAGCAGAAACATTATGATGACATCTCCCAGACTATGGAAAAAGAAAAGACAAAATATATTATACCAATGGAAGACTTCAATGCAAAAGCTGGCAAATCGAAAAATGGAGAAGCATGTAGCTATGGGAAAATTCGGAGTTGCAGAAAGGAATGACAGAGGTGAAGAGGATGGTAAATTTTGCTGAAATGTATGACATCAGAAAAATGAGCACATTCTTTCACAAAAGAACAGGGAGAAAATGGAACTGGAGGAGTCCAAATGGAGAAACAATGAATGAAATCGACATCACTATAGCAGATAAGAATAACACGATCACAAATGTCACAGTTATCATCACATTCAGTATAGGAAGTGACCATAGAACGGTGGGTTGCACAGCCAGATTCAGTTTCAGAAGTGAAAGAAAGATGATTAAAAATAAAAAGACATGTCCAATAAAAGTATGCAAAGACAATGCAGTCTTTCAGTTAAAAATAATAAACAGATTTCAGACTCTAAAAATTATGAGTGTGATATTAATGAGTTGAATAATAGACTAATAAAAGTACTAAGAGAATCAGCGTAAGCAGTAGGGAAACCTAATACAACCAAAGTTAAAAGTATTAAAAAATGACCCTTAAGGTCATGAAAAGGAGAAAGGAGATGAAAGTAAAAACACAGAAAGATGAAATGGAAAGAAAAGTCCAAGGTAAACTTATCAGCAAGAGAGAGAGACAGATGAAAAGGAAAGAGGATCATGGTCAGATTAAAGAAACCATCAAAAAAAAAGGAAAAAGGCTGAAACAGGTCCGACGTAATATGGCACTAGGAAAGAAACAAATTATATTACTAAAACACAAAACAATAGTCATTGAACGCAGAGATAGGATGGTGAGGAAAGTTGAAGAATTTTAAAAGAGCTGTATGCATCAAAGACAATAATTGTACCAATAGCTAGCTATTCTGTTGACACAAGTGAAATATCTGAGGGAACACCAAACGACGTAAACATTTCTATTGTGTGAAAAGAGGAAAGGCACCAGGAAATGAAGGAATAGCAGCAGAGTTACCGTCAGATGCAGAAATAAAAGTGCAAAACAGGCTCACCCAAAAATTTACTCAGTGTTTAAAGAAGAAGATAATTCCCCAAAACATGGTGTAATGCAATAGTTTGTTTTGTTTTACAAAAAAAGGCGACTCTATAGATCTTTGTAACTATCGACCCATTATCTTATTACCAGTTATTTGCAAACTCTTCACTAAAGTCCTTCCGAACAGAATAAAAATTTGAAAGAAACCCAACCTCTTGAACAAGAAAGATTCCGAAGTGGGTATTCGACCACTGATCATCTACACACAATGAATCGGCTACTTGAGAAAATTACAGAAAATAATGAACCATTGTGCTTGGGTTTTGTTGATTACGATAAGATTTTAGACTCAGTGGAGCACATAGCAATTATAAATTCATTGTGGGAACAAGGACTAAATGAGAACATTGTAAAACTGCTCGAAAACATGCATACAAAGGGAACTTCTGCAGTTAGATTTCATAAAGAGTCTGAAAAAAATAAGACTCAGAAGGGCATGCAACAGGGAGATACAATTTCACCAGAGTTATATATAACATGCCTGGAAAGTATTTTCAGAAAGCTAGACTGGGAGAACAAAGGAGTAAACATAGATGTAGAACCCCTAAATCATTTAAAATTTGCAGATGACATTGTCCTAAAATCAGAAACAGGAGAGACATTGCAAGAAATGTTAAATGTCCTAAATAGAGAAAGTATCAAAGTAGGGTTAAAGAGGAATAAAATTAATGTTTAATCCAAATATACGAGTACCATAACGTCATCAGAATAAGGGAAGAAATTCCTGAAGAAGTCGAGCGCAATCACTTGAGGCAAATAATAAAACTAACGAAAAACCATTATTGCAAAATAAAAAGATGCACTACAATTGGATGGAAAGCTTTCAGTAAACACAGTCATCATGAAAAGTTGCAGGTCAGTATGTACGAAATGAAACGTGTGTCACGAATGTGTAGCCTATAATCCCATCTATGGCGTACAGTTGTCAGACGTGGAAAGTGACAAAATCGATTGAAAATCAATTGCAGTAAACTCTCAATTATCCATTTTCATTCAGCTGGGTAAAGTGAAATGCCAGATATTGCATATCCGGCACAACATTTGGCTTTGAGCTAGATATTGTGATTCTATCCATCTCAACCCACTATCCTAAAAACTTTAAGATGAGTAAAAGATGAAAACTAAGCATATAAAAGCAATACAGTATTGATACAGTACAGTAATGCAGTACTGTACGTAGTGTATAATTGTATGTACTCACCAAGTGCTGGCATCGATGGGGAGAAATGGCACGGGGGGGGGGGTTCGCACTTGTAAACAGTACAGTACAATACTCAGTACACCACAGGGATAGTTTAAAAATCACAACAGAGCAATAGGTCATGAGTACTGACAGGCCATTAGCTTTCCAGAACAGTACAGTACACTAGCTTGAACGTAGGACACCATGGAGTTAGTCAAACCACCAGAGTTTGGTGACCGCATGATCAGAAGAGCGGGAGTGCACAGGCACATCTTAACTCTATGACATTCACAGGTGAGAATGAGAGCACGACAGTATTCTTGACGAGCCACATCGCCCACGATGGATTCTGACTGGCCTGCACGTAGTAGGCATTTTCAGTGGCTCCCCAGTTTTGGGATTTGCCCTGGCACTGGTTGGCTAACACTCATGAGCTGGTTGAGACCCATCAACGTCGGATATTGAATTGGATCGCCGGTTAAGTCCCGTTTCAGCACCAGATGTTGCATAAGAATCCCCAGATATTGCTTTAATACAGCCAAGATACCTGCACCGGATATTGTATTGGTCCAGATATTGTGATGACGGATAATTGAGGGTTTACTATAATCCATTCTCAAAGAGTAATGGAAAGATCATTACTCGGAGAGCAGACTCAAGTCAAAGACATTATAGAAGTATAAACGAACATAAATGGGAGTTGGCAGGTCATATAGCAAAAATAAGGGGTAACCAATGGAGCGAAAGGCTGACTGACTGGACTCCAAGAGATTGTAAGTGTTGCAGCAAAAGGTCAGACAGGAGTCAGAGAGATGTGATACAGAAGCTTGCAGGCAAAACGTGATAGAAATTAGCTCAGTCAGGGAATTCGTGGAGAAGGTTGGGAAGGCCTATGTTCAGCAGTGGTGATGATTGGTGATGATGGTGATGATGATCATGATGATTTGAACAGAATAAATCCCTGGCCTTCTGGGGTGGGGTGGGTTGAGGATGGATGGATGGAGTGGGGTGAGGTGCACGGCATAATGTGGGGTGTGGTGTTGGTGGTGTAGTGTTCGATGGGTCTGGAGGGATGGGGTGCGTGGCTCAGTGTGACGTGTGATATCGGTAATGTAGTGCTGGATGAGGTGGGATGGGGTAGAGTGTAGTGGGTGGAGTGCATGCCAGTGTTGATGGTGTTGCGTTGGTGGGGTGGGATGGGAAAGTAAACAGATGTGAAGTTGGTGGGACGGAGTCTATGGCATAGTATGAAGTCTGTGTTGGTGCTATAATATTGTTAGGGTGAGGTGCTTGGGAGTGATGTTGGTGCAAAGCTGGTCGAGCGGGGTTCACCAAATATAATGATGAATGTGTGGGACGGGGTGATGTTTGTGGTGTGGTGTTTGTAAGTGTAGGTGGGGTGCGATGCATGAGGTGTGGTGTTGATGGTGCATTGTTGTGGTGTGACGTTGGTGATGTGGTGTTTATGTTGTGGTTTTGGTGGGGTGGGGTGCATGAGGTGTGATGTTGGCAATGTGATGTTGCTGAAGTGGAGTGTATGATGTATGGTGTTTGAAGTGTGGTGTTGGTGGTGTAGTGCTGGTGTAGTGTTGATGCTGTGGTATTGGTATAGTGTTGGTGGTGTACTGTAGTGCTGGTGGTGTTGGTGTAGTGGTGGTGGCGTGGGGTGCATGAGGTGTGTGTTGGTGGTGTGGTGCTGGTGTAGTGTTGGTGGTTTGGTGCTGGTATAGTGTTGGTGGTATGGTGCTGGTGTAGTGTTGGTGGTTTGGTGCTGGTGTAGTGTTGGTGATGTGGTGCTGGTGTAGTGTTGGTGATGTGGTGCTGGTGTAGTGTTGGTGGTGTGGTGTTGGTGGTAGTGGTAGTGTTGGTGGTGTGGTGCTTGTGTAGTGTTGGTGGTGTGGTGCTGGTGTAGTGTTGGTGGTGTGGTGCTGGTGTAGTGTTGGTGATGTGGTGCTGGTGTAGTGTTGGTGGTGTGGTGCTGGTGTAGTGTTGATGGTGTGGTGCTTGTGTAGTGTTGGTGGTGTGGTGCTTGTGTAGTGTTGGTGGTGTGGTGCTGGTGTAGTGTTGGTGGTGTGGTGTTGGTGCTGTGGTGTTGGTACTGTGGTGTTGGTGTAGGGGGTATGAGGTGTATGTTGTTGGTGCGGTGCTGGTGTAGTGTTGGTGATGTGGTGTTGGTGTTGTGGTGTTGGTACTGGGTGTATGAGGTGTGTGTTGGTGGTGTGGTGCTTGTATAGTGTTGGTGGTGTGGTGCTGATGGTGTGGTGCTGGTGTAGTGTTGGTGGTGTGGTGCTGGTGTAGTGTTGGTGGTGTGGTGCTGGCGTAGTGTTGGTGGTGTGGTGCTGATGTTGTGTTGGTGGTGTGGTGCTGGTGAAGTGTTGGTGGTGTGGTGCTGATGTGGTGTTGGTGGTGTAGTGCTGGTGTAGTGTTGGTGGTGTGGTGCTGATGTAGTGTTGGTGGTGTGATGGTGGTGGTGTGGTGCTGGTGGTGTGGTGTTTGTGTAGTGTTGATGGTGTGGTGTTTGTGTAGTGTTGGTGGTGTAGTGTTGGTGTTGTGGTGTTGGTGATGGGTATGTTAGGTGTGTGTTGGTGGTGCACAGTTAGGTGGGTGTCGGTGCCAGCACAGATGGCATGGAACTCGCCCTTATACTGCCGCAACAGACAATGTCACTGGCGCAGCCACGGTATTTTTAATGGGGTCAGCAAACGGGGCCATGTCGACAGGTCACCAGAATTACGCATTCTTCTTGCTGTGGCTTTCAGCAAAAGCGGGTAATGGCATATAGAATGTTCTGTTATTATCATTTTTTTCACTCACTGCTCAAAATACATAATTCTCCATTACATTTGTTATCAGATGAACTTGTTCTGTTGAGTGCGGTACATGATTATAATAATATGCCAATAATGTGAGAGCACTGTGTTGAAAATATCAAATTTGCAAAAAAAATAATAATAATAAACAAAGTGTTTCTCAACTTAGTTTGGGCCATATGTTATGTGAATTTTGATGATGATAATAAACCGCAAACACAAAAATATTGTTAACTTTAGTGCTAATCTGTAGCTCATCGTCCAACACTCGGTGCACAAGGAAAAGGAAGTAATTCCAGGAGGCGGTACTCAAGCTACCACGGTAATAGATTTCTTTTTTTTTGTTTTGTTACGAACGAGAATCATTATCCATGAAAATCTCAGTTTTTCAAAATTCTACCTGAGGTTCCACAGTAGCCCCATGTGAAAGGATTTTGCGCTGTATGTAGACTCACTCAATGGAAGAAAGGAAACGAGTGCACCTCATGTTGTCTTTTAGTTTCTGGAAACGTTTCTTATGAAAGGCCAATTCGTTTCCTGATGTAGGTCACGTCACGCAGCCTTTAATGTACAGTCCCTTCCATTTCCAGCCAGAAGAATCAGCATTACCAAGCCTCCTCTCCTGTTGCTGTGAACCCTGATGTCTTGACTCATTACCTTGAGACTTTCATTAGTAGCACCCAATGAGAGATCGAGGCATGCCAGAGACAGGTGTATGAGGGAGGGGGAAGGTAAGGTGCTGGGAATGGAGAAGGAAGCCGTATATCTTAATACTTACGCACAATAACTGTCATTCTGCTCCAATCTGCATTGCTAAAATACCATTAATGTCTTAGAGTGTCAAAGTCTGCTTTACAATAATTTCGTTTATCCTGTTTGTATGATTCTTCTCTCACTCGCACATCTCTCACCAGCACCTGTATTTCAGTGACCATGGTCACTTTTCCTCAGGGGAAAGGGGTATCTGATCCACCTGGTGAACAAGCCTACACCTTTTTTATCCTTAATGACCTAGAGCAGCTTGTACAGCACCCTACCTGTATCCCTGACCACCTTGAAGAGAGCTCCAACATACTTGACCTCTTCCTTACAACTAATCCTTCTGCTTACACTGTTAATCTTTTCTCTCCGTTGGGCTCCTCCGATCACAACCTTATCACCTAAACCTGTCCTATCGCTCCGGTACAGCCTGTGGACCCTCCAAAGAAACTTCGTCTGTGGCACTTTGGGGCTGCAGATTGCGAGGCCCTCAGGCAGTGCTTCTTTGATTTTTCCTGGAAATATTATTGCTTCCATGGCCAGGAGCCATCTGAGTGTGCCCTGCGCATTACGGATTATTCTCTCGGGCACGGACGCATACTTTCCTTTCTCAAATCCTTTGACTAATGCAAGAAAGCCTTGGTTTAATCACGCTTGTTCTAATGCTGTCTGCAACAAGGAGAGGGCCCATAAAAGGTACCGGAGCCAACCCACCCCTGAATCACATCTTTTATACGTTTTTGCCCGGAATTGTGCTAAGTCTGTTCTTCGCTCTACTAAAAATAATTTCATCCGTACTAAATGCTCTCAACTCTCCAACTCAAATTCTTCCCACTCATTCTGGCACCTTGCCAAAAACCTTTCTAACAACTTTACCTCATCATCCTTCCCTCCTCTTTTCTACTCTTATGGTTCTGTAGCTATTTCTTCTACTGATAAAGCAGATCTCTTCACTCCGACTTTCTCCTCCATTTCCACCTTAGACGATTCCGGTGCTGTTCCTCCATCACTTCCCCCTTCTGACTTCCTCATGGCTGACATTAAAATTTCTTCAGCTGATATATTTTCTGCCATCACAGGCCTGAATGCTAACAAGGCAAATGGGCCTGATGGAGTCCCTCCTGTTGTTCTCAAGAACTGTGCTTCTGTGCTGACACCCTGCCTAGGCAAACTCTTTCGCCTTCGTCTATCAACTTGTACCTTTCCTTCTTGCTGGAAGTTTGCTCTGATTCAGCCAGTCCCAAAGAAGGGTGACCATTCCCAACCCTCGAACTGTCGTCCAATTCCTTTAACGTCCTGTATCTCAAAAGTTTTTGAGTCAATTCTTAATAAAAAAAATTTTAATGCATCTTTCCTATCACAACCTTCTTTCTGATCATCAATATCGGTTCCGTCAGGGACGCTTCACTGGCTATCTTCTCACCTACCTTTCAGACTCCTGGTCATCCTCCTTTCGGGACTTTAGCGAAAGCTTTCCCATTGCACTTGACATCTCAAAGGGTTTCGATCGAGTCTAGCATAAATCTTTAATTTCCAAACTGCCCTCTTACGGTTTCAATCCTTCTATCTGTGCCTTCATCTCTAGCTTCCTTTCTGGTCGTTCTATAGTTGCTGTTGTAGACGGCCATCGTTCTTCTCCTAGATCTATCAACAGTGGTGTTCCTCAGGGCTCTGTCCTATCACCAACTCTGATAAATCAGATCTCTTCACTTCTCTCTCCTCCAATTCCACCTTAGACGATTCCGGTGCTGTTCCTCCATCACTTCCTCCCTCTGACTTCCTCATGGCCGTCATTAAAATTTCTTCAGCTGATGTATTTTCTGCCACCACAGGCCTAAATACTAACAAGGCATATGGGCCTTATGGAGTCCCTCCTATTGTTCTCAAGAACTGTGCTTCTGTGCTTACACCCTGCCTAGGTAAACTTTATCGTCTTTGTCAATCAACTTGTACTTATCCTTCTTGCTGAAAGATTACTCTCATGCAGCCAGTCCTAAAGAAGGGTGACCATTCCCAACCCTCTAACTATCGTCCAATTGCTTTAACATCCTGTGTCTCGAAAGTTTTCGAGTCAATTCTTAATAGAAAAATTTTAAAGCATCTTTCCTATCACAACCTCCTTTCTGATCTGGGTTCTGCCAGGGACTGTCCACTAGCGATATTCTCACCTGCCTTTCAGCCTCCTGGTCATCCTCCTTTCGGGACTTTGGCGAGAGCTTTGCTATTGCACTTGACATCTCAAAGGCTTTCGATCGAGTCTGGCATAAATCTTTATTTCCAAATTGCCCTCTTACGGTTTCTATCCTTCTATCTGTGCCTTCATCTATAGCCTTCTTTCTGGTAGTTCTATAGCTGCTGTTGTTGATGGCCATCGTTCTTCTCCTAGATTTATCAACAGTGGTGTTCCTCAGGGCTCTGTCCTATCACCAACTCTCTTCCTTTTATTCATCTATCACCTCAGTTGTTCACCTAGCCCTATCCACTCATACGCTGATGACTCCACCCTTCAGCTTTCCATTCAGTTCCTCCAAAGCCCATCTCAGCAGTTACTTCAACAAACAAGGGATGAGGCTATGGCACACCTAATGTCTGACTTGGCTAGTATCTCTGACTGTGGTAAAAATAATCTTGTTGTTTTTAATACATCAAAGACTCAGTTCTTACACCTATCAACCTGATAAAATATTCCACATTTGTACCCACTAATGTTTAATAATATTCAGCTTAATCCTACATCATCCTTGAAGATGTTTGGGGTTTTATTTACTCGAGACTTATCTTGGAAAGATCATAATACATATCTTGTAAAATCTGCTTCCAAGAGATTAGGTGTGCTAAGCCGACTCCATTCCTTCTTTATCCCTGTACAATTGTTGACTCTATACACGGGTTTTATCCGCCCCTACACGGAGTACAACTCTCATGTGTGGGTAGATTCCCCAGATACAGCCCTTCTCAATAGGGTGGAGTCAAAGGCTTTTCGTCTCATTAACTCTACTTCTCTTACTGACACCCTTCAACATTTGTCTCTTGGCCGCACTGTGGCATCTTAATCTCTTTTCTATCGTTATTTCCATGGTCACTTCTCCTCTGAACTGTCTGGTTGCATTCCTCCACCTTTACGACGGGCGCGTAGCACCCGTCAAGCAGCAAAGTCTTATCCCTTTATCTGTCCAACCCTCTAATGCAAGAACTAACCGTTACTCCCAGTCCTTCATTCATGCAACAGGTAAACTGTGAATCTGTCTCCCTCTGTATTTCTTCTACCTCCCTCTTCTCTTCTATTCTACCTCTCTTTTCTCTTCTGCCTCCTTTTTCTCTTCTATCTCACTCTTCTCTTCTCTTCTACTTCGTACCTTCCTCTGCTCTTCTACCTTCCCCTTTTCTTCTCTTGTACCTTCCTCTTCTCAACTCTTCTACCTCCCTCTTCTTTTCCCTTCTACCTCCCTTTTCTCGTCTACCTCTCTCTTCTCTTCTTTTCTACTTTCCTCTTCTATTTTCTTCTACCTTCTCTTTTTTCTTCTCTTCTACCTCCTTCCTGTCAACTCTTCTATCTCCCTCCTGTCTTCTCTTCTACCTCCCTTTTCTCTTCTACCTCTCTCTTCTCCTCTTTTCTACCTTCCTCTTCTCTTTTCTTCTATCTTCCATTTCTCTTCTCTTCTACCCCTGTCAGCTCTTCTATCTCCCTCTTCTCTTCTACCTCCCTCTTTTCTTCTCTTCTACCTCCCTCTTCTCTTCTCTCGGGTCTCCCTCTTCTCCTCTCTTCTCTTCCCTTCTCTTCTACCTCCCTTTCTCATTCCTTCTCTTTACATTCCTCTTCTCCTCTCTCGTACCTCCCGCTTCTTTTCTCTTCTACCTCACTCTTCTCTGCCAGCCTTTTCTCTTCCACCTCCCACTTTTCATTCCTTCTACCTCTCTCTTCTCTTTCCTCTACTTGCCTCTTCTCTTTCCTTCTACCTTCCTCTTATCCTCTGCCTGCCTCTTATCTTCTCCTCTTCCTGCCTCTTTTCATCTCCTCTTTCTGCCTCATTTCTTCTATCCTCCTCTTCTCTACCTCCCTCTTCTCTGCTACTTCCGTACATCGTTTTCTCTCCTTCTCTCTCCGCTACTCTCTTTCCTGTGTCTACCAGTCTCACTTCTGCTCTTCTGTTTCCCTTTGCTCTTCTACTTCCTGCTCTAGTTCATTCCTGTTCTCTCGTCTTCGTCATTCTCTGTGATGCTGTCATTCTTCCCTAAAGTACTAGCTTATACGATGTGTTTCGGCCTCAGAACTCTTACAGCAGCAAAATTACCTTAACTGGGCCCCACAAACTCTTAATTCGGCCAAAAGTTAAGAGTTACGAAGGTTGGTCGTAATGAAACCCAGTATATGTGGCAAAATTTTCGTTGATATGTTACAACAGGAAGTACTGGTTATTTTGATGAGATTTTTTTGTTTCGTCATGTAGTATAAATAACATAGTATGGTAAGTGCTGCCATAATACAAGCAACGCACCAGAAAAGCTTTTGAGTTTCACATAGACTTATTTTATCACTGACCTAGTTTTACGGTGTTTTTTTCTTTTATCCATCCATCTTTCCATCATCCAATCCTACGTTGCCCCTTGAGGAGCGTAGGAGCCCTGGGCTAGGCAAGTTGGTCATGACATTTAAGATGAGTGAGATTTTTTTTAATTGTTTACAAAAGAAAAGGAAATTATGGGTACAAATTTGAGGCAGGAGAAAGTGTATTTTACATTTTGTTTATTTATATTGTTTTTACGCTCATATAAATTCTTCAGTGAGCCTGCTACGTTATAAACCCTATCAAGCGGGTACAGCTCGAATTAAGGTGGATTGGAGGAACAGGGTACTTAGAATACATAACTAACCTGACTTAAAATAATGAAAATGATCAGCCTGGGCTAGGTTATGTTTCAAGGTTAACACGATTGTTCTTTTTTTCTTTTTTAACCAAATAGGCTAGTATAGTTTAATTTCCACTCTACCTTTTCTCTAGCTTTGGAGTAGCTCATACATACAACATCACCTTTATAGTCGAAAGCTGAAAAATTGGTTAAATGTACAGGTTTTATGGTACCATTAACGTTTTGATTATGTGTGAAGTTTTGTACTGGTGGTACTTGTAATGTTTAAACATCGCCATGAATGATAAAATTTAGATTGTACTTCCTTAAAGACAATGTCAATGTGCTTTGTACTGTATATACCGTACAACTGCTTCACTAGTGAATTGGTAATGCTAAACCTTAAGGTGTATGAGTGAATGATAGCCTACCCATACAGTATATACACAATATTTGCTGAAGGCTGGAGTCAAACTGTTTAATAAGCCTGCTTAAATAATACTTAGAAACTATGTAAACTAAGTCTACAACAGGCCTTGTTTGTTAGGCTTTGGTGTGTGTGTGTGTGTGTGTGTGTGTGTGTGTGTGTGTGTGTGTGTGTGTGTGTGTGTGTGTGTGTGTGTGTGTGTGTTACGTGCTTCTGATATCCTTTTGATTGGCTAGGTTCTCAAGTAACTAATGACTACCTCCCTTTCTCTGATATCATTTTGTTTGGTTAGGCTCTCTTTTGCTTAGCTAGGTCCTCTTTCAGGCAGCAGAGCACCTCTAAAAATACCCTGGCGATGTATTTATAAACTTCCTTAGGCTTAAGCTGTGTTATAAGATTGCTTGTATACATGCCTGAAATCAGACAACAACGAAACACTTCATCGCCAGACCAGAATGAGTATGAAGTGTTTTAGATTGTTTTTATATGCGTTTTATTCCACCCATATATATACCAACCACATCACTTCCAATATCTGAATATATATTAAAGTGTATATTATAGTGGTTGTACTTAACGTTTGTCATCACTCATACACCTACTAAGCAACCAGAGTAGATACTGAAACTGCAAAATTCAAAACAACGTGTTTCCCGCTAATAATAAATTGCTTTGTCCATCGCAGACACTGCCTAAGATTATTAACACTCTTGGGCTGCCATGACTCACTCTCAGCTGAATAAAACCGTCTGGAGTGAGTTGAAGGGGAATACTAGAGCTGTCCCAAACATAAGGGGGTTAATACGGCCCTGGTTTATCGCTTAACAAGGCGTAGCTTTTTTACATAAACACTGGTACTTAAATTAATCCTTTCACTCAGATTGTTCTGTTTATTCTTGTTATTTCCAGACGACTTAATTCAGCTGAAGAGAGACTTTCTGAAATGGAGGGTTTGATCGATCCTTAACTAGCCCATTCATTGATACAGATCCTTAAGTTAAGCAAAAATAGTCCGGTGGTTGAGGGAGAGAGAGAGAGAGAGAGAGAGAGAGCGATTAACATAAATTTTGCCAAGGAAGGAAGGAAGGAACAATAAAGAACTGCACCAAGCCATAAAATGGCTATTTGGCACTAAGGCAGAAGGGAGCTGGGTAAATAATTATATTTATGTATGATATGAAGTGCAGTAAGAAAAGAGATAATACTGGAAACAGGAACAGTGGAAGTCACCTAGGAAATCAGTAAGCTGTGGGGACCGACGACGTGGTGAGGATAGGAAGAGGAAGCTGAGACAAGGTGTTGGAATGTAGACGCGCAATCAAGAAAAAGGTGACGGATAGTCATGGGACAGTTACAGTGTGAACAGACGGGCTGAGGGTCATGGCTCATTAAATGACCATGAGTGTGGCGGGTATGACCCAAGCGAAGACGAACAAGGATTGTCTCCCATCGACGACTGGGGTGGGTTGGTGTGTACCAGGGAATAACAGAGGGTTTAACACTGTTAAGTTTGTTGTCAACCTGTTGGTTCCACGAGGATTGCCAACGATCATGGAAGAGGCGGGTTAGAAGAGGGAAACAATCAAAGGCAGGAATGGGGCGGAGGGAGGACCTAAGGAGAAAGCAGCAGAGCATGGCAGTGAGTCAGCTTGTTCGTTACCTGTAATCCCAATATGGCTAGAAACCCAGCAGAAGCGAACTGACTTTTGCTGAACAAAAAGGCGGAACAGCCACTTCTGTATTTGGGTGATTAGAGGATGAGAAGGTATGGTGTGTAAGGAAGTGAGCTCACTGAGTGAATCGGTGAATTAACAAAGGTGGAAGAAGAGAACCTAGGAAGAGACTTCAGAGCAAGAAGAATAGCATACAGTTTTGCAGTGAAGATACTTGCAACAGAAGGAAGTGTACTTTGGGAGGAGTCAGGGAACAACCGACACCATAACGAAACTTAGAGCCGTCAGTAAAGATATGCGTGGCAGAAGAGCGACAGGACATATAGTCTAGAAAAAGGAAGCGAAGAGTATCTGGGGGAAGAAAAGACTTAGAACAAGGGCGAAAAGAAGGGCAGATCACAGCAGGAGGCAGAAGCCAAAGTGAGAAGGAAACTGGACGAAGTGGAGGAACAGGAGGAAAGGTATAATCAACAGACTGAAGAAGAGTGGGGACCCGAAGGGGGAATGGAAGAAGATGGGAGACCGAGAGAAAAGAGCATTGAAGAAGGCTGGCGGACGGAGTGACATTTGTAGACTGAAGTAGACGTGTATAGGACCTGATAATGAGAAGAGAAAGACGATAAGAGGGGGAGGGGGAAATGCCTAATTCAGTACAAAGAGTTGTAACGGGAGTGGTCCGAAACGCACCAAAAGCTAAACGATGACCAGTACGATGAACAGAATTTAGCCTTAAAAGAGTGTGAGTGGAGGCAGAATAATAGACCTGACAACCATAATCAAGTTTGGAAAGAATAAGGACAGAGTGAAGACGAAGAAGTGTGACACAATCAGCACCCCTTGAAAGGTGAGACAAAGTCTGCAGCAAATGAAGATGATGAAGAGTAGAAGACTTGAGGGAAGAAATATGCACATTCCAATTTAACCGAGAGTCAGATGTGGTAGAGGATCGGTAGGGAAGAGGGATGTTATATATGTAAGTACAGAGAAGGCTGTGGTATGGTTCGTGAATGAGTTAAAATTACCGCAAAGGACTTAAGAAGTTGAAAAACGAAAACCATGAATAGTAGCCCATGTGGAGGCAGCATCGATGGCGGAATGAAGAAGAGATTGGAGACGAGGCAGGTCTGAATCTGCAGTGTAATTAGCAGTCATCAACATACAGAGAAGCCAAAACAGAAGGCTGTATAAGAAAAAGAGCAGTACTAAAGACGCAGCCTTGGAGGAAAACTTTATGTTGGGGAAAGGCACGGGAAAGGTAATCTCTTACACGGACATGAAAGGTTCAGAAGGAAAGAAAATTAGGAATAAAAACTGTTACGTTACCATGCACACCATGGGAACGAGGACAACGATGATAAAACCTCCAGGCATCATCCATTTTTTCTAATCAAGGAAAGATAAAAATGACCGACTGGCGAAGTAAAAAAAGCAGAGCAGATAAAATATTCGACTTTAAGGAGTAACTCTAAGGTACTGCGTGTATTGCGATACCCATCTATTAGGAAGAAAGAAGGCAACTGGATTCAAGGTGCCACATGAGTCGAGTATTGACCATCTGTTCAAGCAGTTTACATAAACAGCTAGTCAGGGTTATGGGACGGTAATCTTGAGGATGGTGACCAGGTTTACCAGGTATAAGATCCGGAAGGATGATTGCTATATGCCAGTTTGGAGGAAAAAAAAAAAAAAAAACTTTCAGGTCAAAATTAATTTTTGAGGGCCTAGAGAAAGGACGTGGCTTGAGGGGAAATTTTTTTTTTAACATACTATGATGAACACCATCAAGTCCTACACTTGCATTTGTACAGGTTTTAAGTGAAAACGACGATTCATAAGGAGAGAGTGGAACATTAAGAATTCCCTCAGCTGACAATAAAGAAATTGATACGGATCCAGAATCAGATTTAAGGCGATGAAATTTTGGAGAGAGATGAGACTTAACCCGCCCCGTCCCGACCACTTTTTGACCACTGGTACCCCCCAATCCCGACCATTTTTCGACCCTTTTTTTTTTTGCTAAAACTTTCGCTTTTGGTGAGAAACATCGAAAATTCATAGAGAAATCGCTCACCTGAGGTTTAAAATCCTCATTACAGGTAGGAGAGCCTCCTTACCTTACTGGGTTTTCTATCAGGCTGGCACCAAAGAAAACGAGTTCTATGGGAGGATAACTATTTCACACCACTCATAAACGGTATTTATTTATTTACTGTTACGAATTTATATGTAGTACAAGAGTATATTGGTTTTCAAGCAGTAATATAGGCATTATAAGCATTGTTTCACTCACTAATACCTGACCTTTTTTTGCCACATTACCTGATCATCATTTCTAACTGTTTCTTCCTCTAATGCTATGTAAAGTTTGTCCTCCACATTGTCAGTGATTGGGGAATCACTCTGGCCCTGAATTTCGTACCGTGGCATGACATGGCTATACTGGCCAGGTCACTGATAACAGGTGAATTGCTGAGACAATGGCATGCAGGGGGGGGGAGGAGGTCATGCTGGGTAAGGCAGTGTCTCTGCCTGGCATCTTGTTGAGGAAGGTGTCACGTGTATACGTTCCAAAAATGACTCGCGAAAATTGAAAATTGTGGAAATTATGAACCTTGCAATTGCAGGACGTTGAAGTACGTCCCCGGGATTAGCTGTGACAAAACGTGAGGACGTGGAAGTACGTCCCCGGGACGCCGCGGGTTAAGACTAAAATAATTACCTAAGGCATCTGCAACTAAGGAAGAATCAGCCACGAACCGGCCATTGATATGAAGAGCCTGACTCTGGAGTGGGGTATGTTGGCTTGATATTCTGTTAAGTCGGGACTAAACTGCCGCAACAGGTGTATTTTCAGAAGCAGAAGAAACATAGTCCCTCCAACTAGAACTTTTAGCCTAATGATTGGGAAGATGGAGGGCAGTGGAAGCTTGGTGAAATATGAGGAGACTACGAATCCGATCAGGCGTGAACTGTTTACGACGAAAACTGTTCCAGGCCGCACGTTTCACATGGAGGGCTCGTGAATAAGTAGAAGTCGAGCAAGGAGCTCGTTTTCCAGTAGGCGGTTGCTTATCACGGGGAATGGCAGAGGGCGCTGCATAAAACTAGGACATAGAAAAAGGCAACATATCTTGTGGAGATGAAAAAGAGGAAGAAGAGGGGTCACTGTAAGGGAAGACAATAACTCCCAGTCAGCAGCATGGAGCCGTCAGTGTGGGGTTCGAGGAAGAGGGCAGTAAGAGGTGTTACATAGCCTATGATTTCATCATCCTTTGTATAATTCTAATGTACAGTATGCTGCATGTTTAATCACGATTTGCCTCGTGGCTTCCATAGTGACCAGGCTTGCGTGTTCTACCTCACTCCCCCCTTCTCCCCCTTATAGTAGAGTAAGTCGTTCTTTCTGTTGTTCAGAGCAGGAGTGTCAACTCTTCGTCCTCTGTGCCCTCATTTGCACATCCTTCTAGCAAGTTGAATCAAGCTCTGCCGGCCCCTATATAATGAGCTCAGTCTCTGCATTAATTGCCACTTAGATCTACTCCTCATTTTGTTCAAATCTCTGTCCTCCCCTGTATAGTGTATTATTATTGTGAGTGCTCAGGAAGTTTCCAGCCATCTAGCTGCTGTATAATTTGAGTATAAGTGTTGTTACCATTTTTCTTGTACTGTATGGCCTAAGGCGTTAATTCGTGGGCCTGGTAAGGTTTTTGTGATTCATGTAGAGTTTTTAATGTCAGCCATTATTAATAATATTTTGTATCTGTAATAATATATCTTGCTTTAACTGAGCATTATCCGGTTTTCTCATTTATCAGGGCTGACTTAGATAAATTTGCTCTTGCAAAATTCATGTTAATAGAGGCTATTGCAGTTAACCATATATGTAACCTGTTTTGCCATTACATTATCCTTATGAGTCCTGAATGTTTAGTTGTTAGTTTGAGCATTAAACTTTAACTTGTAATTTTACCTAACTCTTTTGTTTTGAACCTGGAACTTTGCGGGACAGTAGTGATTTTAGTATTCTCACTTGAAGTGTTCATTATCTCTCTCTGTTCCGTAACATAAATTTGGTGACCTCTTATCAGGATATTCAGGATATTATCATAAGGATATTGCTTGATATTTTGTGACTGTGATTTATTCATGATGTCTACTATTACTACTCTTGATGAAGCCAAAGATTTTTTGTCAAATGTGCAAACAGTGTGTGATGTAGAACACGGAACAAAGAATGAATTTAAGTTTGTTGCTCAACAATTGGGAATTGCTGTTCGCTCTCATCAGTCTAAAGATCAAATTGTTGACATGATTAATTAAAGCTTGTTTAATGTAACTCCTCCAGATGAGCAAACGCAGATTGAAATAGCTAAGTTACAGCTAGCCCTGCAGGAGTCTCGTGCTAAGGAGGCTGAGTCTCAGGCTCGTATTCAGGAGGCACAGGCACAAATTGAAATTGCTAGGATTCAGGCAGACCATGAGTATCGCATGAAACAAAGTGGAACTGGATCATCTAGCTCTGATGATTTTGATGTGGCTAAAAATATTAAACTTGTCCCTCCTTTTAATGAATCTGATTTAACAAAGTATTTTCAGTTGTTTGAGAGGGTAGCTACAGGTTCTAATTGGCCCAAAAAGTATTGGCCAATACTCCAACAGAGTGTTCTCACCAGTAAAGCTCAAATAACTTATGCATCTTTGCCTCAGGATCATTCTGATAATTATGATGTAGTTAAGAGCTTGATTCTTAAGGCCTATGAGCTTGTTCATGAAGCCTAGAGAGGAAAATTTAGGACAACTTACAAGCAACATAAGCAATCCCATGTTGAGTATGCAAAAATCAAAGAAGATCTGTTAGAGCAGTGGTTAAATTCTAAGAATGTAAATTCTGATTTTGATAAATTTAAGCAGATGATTTTGCTGGAGGACTTCAAAAGGTGTATTAATAATGAAGTAAGCCTATATCTTGATGAGAAAAGAATAGATAATTTGTCTGATGCTGCAGTTTTAGCTGATCAATATGTTCTCACTCACAAGAGATATTCTAAAGAAAAAAGGAAAGCTGAGAGTAAGTACGTTGCCTCTACTCAGAGTACAGGTAACAGGAAAGAGAATGAAGATGATGTTTCTCAGGAAGTAAATACCAGCTCCACCTCTAGATTTCAGAAAAGTAAATGTACTTATTGTAGTAAGCTTGGTCATACTACGGAGAAATGTTTCAGGAGACAGCGTGATGTGAACAAAAAGGAGTCTTTAAATATTCAGTCAATTGGTCTAGTGTCCACCCTTGAGAGTTCCCAGAATTCTTTAACCGAGTTAACTGAACCTGCTTTGAGGGGTATATTAAATTCTCACGATGAAGCTCCTCTTTTGAGCATTAACGTGGGTGACACTCTCAAGAGTTCATGTGCTAATTTCCTGTCTGATGGTTTTGTCAGTCCTCTGGACAATAATAACATGAAATCAGTTAAAATATATCGTGATACAGGTTGCTGCCAATCCCTTATGCTGACCAGTGTTTTAGGCTCTAATGTTAATTCCTCTGATGAAACTGTAATCTTACAAGGTGTAGGGAATAATTACTTCTCTGTCCCTCTGTGTAGAGTGAATTTAGAGTCTGGTTTTGTTAATGGTTCCGTTATGGTTGGGTTGGTTGACACACCCCCAATGTCAGGTGTAACTTTCTTACTTGGAACTGATATTGGTGGAAGTCAAGTGTGTCCAGCTCCTCCGTTGTCTAGTGAACCAGTGACTGCGACTTAGGATTGTGATGTCCCTGATGTGTTCTCTGCATGTGCTGTCACTAGGGCTAAGTCTAAAGTTACTGGTGACTTAGAGGATAATGATGATGATGATGATGTTATCCTAGCTGACACTTTCCTTGCTAATTTGGACAACTCACCAGATGAGGCAGTACCCCGTAGTGTTGATAATTTGTCTCGTCAAGAGTTGGTTGAGTTGCAGGTTGCTGACCCTGAGTTGAAAGGTCTAGCTAACTCTGCTTGCATTGAGGAAGAGTGAACTGGTGCTTCTACTTATTATTATATAAAGTCAGGAGTACTTATGATGAAGTGGAGACCCCCAACAGCATCAGCCGACTGTGAATGGGAGGTTGTACATCAAGTTGTCATCCCTCGTGTTTGTAGGCAGGATATCATTAGAGTGGCTCATGATTCCAGTTTGGCAGGACACCTTGGAGTGAGGAAGACTGTGGCACGCATTTTGAAACACTTCTACTGGACAGGTATCTTCAGAGATGTTTCCTGGTATTGTAAGTCTTGTCACACCTGTCAAGTTGTGGGGAAGTGTAATCAGACCGAAAACGTTGCACCTCTAGTTCCCATTCCTCCTTTTGAGGCGTCATTCACCCGTGTGTTGGTGGATATTGTGGGCCCTCTTCCTAAGACTTCTTCAGGATTTTCTTATGTGTTGACCCTGATTGATATGGCTACTCGTTATCCTGAAGCCATTCCACTTAGAAATATCTCTGCAAAGAACGTGGTTAAGGAAATGCTAGGGTTCTTCACCAAGTTTGGTCTGCCCAAGGAGGTACAGTTAGACCGGAGAAGTAATTTCATGTCAAATGTTTTCAAGCAGTCTCTGAAAGAGTTGGGCATCACCCAGATCACGTCTTCAGCTTACCATCCCCAGACCCAAGGAGCGTTGGAGAGATATCATCAAACACTCAAATCGATGGTTAGGAAATACTGTTTGGAACATCAGAAAGTCTGGGATAAAGGTTTTCCATTCGTTGTATTTGCCGCAAGAGAATCTCCAAATGAATCATTGGGCTTCTCACCCTTTGAACTACTGTTTGGCCATGAAGTAAGAGGACCCCTAAAGCTACTCAAGGAATGCTGGCTGTCGGAGGAAGATGACGTCAACCTGCTGGAGTATGTGATGAAGTTCAAAGAACGGCTGTCCACTGCTTTACAGCTGGCAAGAGAGAATTTAGGAACTGCTCAGGAGAAGATGAAGACTTGGTATGATAAGAAGTCCAAGTTACGCCACTTTCAGCCAGGAGATCAGATTTTGATTCTGCTACCGGTGCATGGGCAACCTCTTCACGCCAAGTTTAGTGGTCCTTATTTCGTGGAGAAGAAACTCAGTGATGTCAACTATGTCATCGCCACACCAGATCGTAGAAAGAACAAACAACTTTGTCACATCAACATGCTAAAGTTATATCACAGGCGGGACGAAAATAACCCAGTCTGCACTGTAGCTATTCCACCCGAGTCTGCAAGTGAAGCTCTCTTATGCAGTATGAGCCTGAGTTATAGTTTGGGGAAGAATCCTGATATCATGAATGATCTCCAGACTAAGCTTTCTCATCTAGCTCCCGAGGAAAGGCAGGAGTTTTCAGCATTACTGCAGGAGTACCCGCAAGTGTTCCGTGCCACTCCAGGAAGAACCACTGTGTTGATGCATGATGTCGATGTTGGAGACGCAAAGCCGATTAAACTGCCTCCTTAGCGTGTGAACCCAGTGAAAGTTCCTCTCATCCAGAAGGAGCTTGGCTACCTGTTGGACCACAAGATGATTGAGCCCTGTCAGAGCGAGTGGAGTTCTCCTGTCACTCTAGTCCCTAAGCCAGGTGGGTCACAGCAGCTTTGCATCGACTACAGACGTGTTAATCAGATAACCAGAACAGACACTTACCCTCTCCTTCGCGTGGAAGATTGCATAGACAAGATCTGAAAGGCTAGGTACATAAGTAAGTTTGATTTGTTAAAGGGATACTGGCAAGTACCTATGACTGAACGTGCTAGGGAGATCTCATGTTTTGTAACACTAGGAAAGACTTTTGCATGTTCTGTAATGCCATATGGTATGAAGAATGCACCAGCCACTTTTCAGAAGCTCATGAATGCTGTAACAGAGGATTTGGCAGGGTGTCTTGTTTATATTGATGATGTATTAATATTCGGTGACAACTGCAAAGATCACCTATGCCATGTCAGTAAATTTCTTGAGCGTTTGGTTCAGGCTAATCTTGTAGCTAATTTATCAAAGTGTGAGTTTGGTCAAGATAAAAGTTCAGTTCCTTGGGTACGTAATTGGTGATGGACACGTTGCACCACCAGAAGCTAAGGTTCAGGTTATAAGTGATCTTCCCAGACCTAAAAGTAGGAAAGAGCTACAAAGATTTTTGGGAATGGTAGGTTATTACAGGAGATTTGTTCTTAACTTTTCAATTCTTGTATCACCACTTACAGACCTACTGAAAAAGGGAGTTAAATTTGTCTGGACCGATAACTGTGAATCCTCTTTCAGTAAACTTAAAGCTATCCTATTAAGTCAGCCAGTGCTCGCTACTCCAAATTTTGCTAAGCCTTTTAAGATGGCTGTTGATGCAAGTGATACAGGAGCTGGGGCTGTTTTGCTGCAAGAGGATGATCAGGGTATTGAACACCCTGTATCTTATTACAGTAAGAAGTACACTCCACCTCAAAAGAACTACTCCACTATTGAGAAAGAGCTTTTGGCCTTGATTTTGGGTTTACAGCATTTTTCATTTTATTTGTGTTCTGGTTTTAACCCCATAGTCATTTATACCGATCATAACCCACTGAAATTCCTTAGTAAGTTTAAAGATAAAAATCAGAGATTGACAAGATGGAGTCTACTTCTTCAGGAGTATTCATTAGATATACAACATGTCAAGGGGAAAGAAAATGTTATTGCAAATTGCTTATCTAGACTTTAGACAAATTGTTTTAGAGTAATAAGAAATTTCCTTTGTAAATTTCTTTTTCTTTGTGGGGAGGTGTTACATAGCCTATGATTTCATCATCCTTTGTATAATTCTAAAGTACAGTATGCTGCATGTTTGATCACGGTTTGCCTCGTGGCTTCCATAGTGACCAGGCTTGCGTGTTCTACCTCACTCCCCCCTTCTCCCCCTTATAGTAGAGTAAGTCGTTCTTTCTGTTGTTCAGAGCAGGAGTGTCAACTCTTCGTCCTCTGTGCCCTCATTTGCACATCCTTCTTGCAAGTTGAATCAAACTCTGCCGGCCCCTATATAATGAGCTCAGTCTCTGCATTAATTGCCACTTAGATCTACTCCTCATTTTGTCCACATCTCTGTCCTCCCCTGTATAGTGTATTATTATTGTCAGTGCTCAGGAAGTCTCCAGCCATCTAGCTGCTGTATAATTTGAGTATAAGTGTTGTTATCATTTTGCTTGTACTGTATGGCCTAAGGCGTTAATTCGTGGGCCTGGTAAGGTTTTTGTGATTCATGTAGAGTTTTTAATGTCAGCCATTATTAATAATATTTTGTATCTGTAATAATATATCTTGCTTTAACTGAGCATTATCCGGTTTTCTCATTTATCAGGGCTGACTTAGATAAATATGCTCTTGCTAAATTCATGTTAATAGAGGCTATTCTAGTTAACCATATATGTAACCTGTTTTGCCATTTCCTTATCCTTATGAGCCCTGAATGTTTAGTTGTTAGTTTGAGCATTAAACTTTATCTTGTAATTTTACCTAACTCTTTTGTTTTGAACCTGGAACTTTGCGGGACTGTAGTGATTTTGGTTTTCTCATTTGAAGTGTTCATTATCTCTCTCTGTTCCACAACAGAGGGAAGAGAGAGTTTGACGGGGAAGTGGTCATTAAAAGGATTGTCTTCTAATACCGACCAATGAAAATTGAGAGAAACTGAAGGTGAGCACAGAGACAGACCCAAACTAAAGAGGAAATGAGAACGGCGGTCAGAGTGAGTTGGGGTGCCAGTGTTAAGGATAAAAAGATCTTGAGAAAGAAACTGTTCGAATAAGTGTTCTTTAGTGGTAATCACAAAATCACTGCAGAGGGAATGCCGGCAACTGAAGTCACAAGAAAAAGAATCGGAGGAGGAAGAGAATGAAAGAGAGAGGCGAAGTTAGGGAAGTCAAGAGGGACAGAAGGAGAGAAACAGAAAGAGCTAGCAGTGATCCACTGATGGAGAAAGACACGAGCAGAAGTATGAGGGATAGGAGAAGAAATTGAAAGAAGTTCAACGGGGACATCATTGCAGATAAGGAGAGCAGTGTCATATGAAGGAGAGGATCCAAGAAAAATATAACCAGGAACAGGGACTGGGGAAGTAAGAAGAATGGTTTCTTGAAGGAGGTAACATGATTATGGGAGGATATAAAGAAAGGACAGTCCTTACGGTGGGTACGGAAGCCTTAAATAATCCACTGAAGAAGTGCCATGACAATGGAGAATCAAGTGTGGGAGGAGCGTAGAAATTGCTTACGGCGTTGAGGGACAGAGTATCCAGAAGGCATCGATAAATCAAGAACGGAAGAGATCGGGGACGATAGGGATGGCGTAGTGATCACAGAAGAGGAGGGTGACTGGATATAGGAAGAGAGGGAAACAGAAAAGGAGGGAGGAGGAGGTGCAGGAGAGGTAGAAGGAATGGGAGGGCGAGGCTCAGGAGGGGTAGGAAGCACGGAAGTAGGAGGGAGTGGGGAAGGGGGAAATGTATTTCTGTAGTGACAAGTGTAGACAAGAAAGAAGTAGGGTGAAGATAATTAATGATAGCAGGGATTTTGGAAAGGACAAAGGCTGAGTGCAAGCTGGCAACATAGCATTATGGCATTGTTGTTTGGAGGAGGGGGTATACTGGATAGGCTGGGCAATAGAGGAAGTAGGAGAGAGACAAGGAATATGAGATGAGGATATAACAACATGAAGAGAGAAACCTGTACTTTACACAGGAAAAATCATCCAATATATTATCATTATGCCGGGAATCGAAGCCGGGACTCTCAGGTGAGAGCCAGGCAGCAATCCTCTACGTCACGATCAGGTAGAAGTTATTTCACATTGTCACCATCTTGTATCCAATGTCCCTCTGTCCCCACTGTGGGTTCGATTCCCTGTATAATGGTAGTACTCGTATATTGGATACAACAGCACGGTTACGTTTGCTAGCTCGGGGAGAAGGTGAGGTGGAGAAGAACATGAGTATACTGTATGGGAAGGTGAGGTTGAGGGAGCAGAACTATCAAGAGAGGAAAAAGGGGAAGAGGAACCAGGAAGAGAGGCAAAACCGGCAAAAGATTTGGAGAGAGGTACAGAAGTAGAGACACCAGATGAGCAGGAAACCTGTGACACAGGAGATGGGTCGGGCCATGCGTGCATATCAGATGCCAGGGGAGTGCCCCAAGTGACGTGCTTGTCGACATGCGTCTCTGTTTTCCATTGGATATGGGACACTTCGGTCTCAAAAATATAAGTAGGGAATTTTCTGTAGGACTGTGTATGATGCCCCTCACAGTTCGGACAGGACTGGAAGGGCGATGTACAGTCACGCATACTAATTTCTGCTCAGGGGTTACCCCTTCCTTCCCCCCTCTACCCTGGACAGAGGGAAGGGGGAAATCGCGATCAAGTCTACCCCGCCTTCTGCCCCCAACTCCCCCACCCTCCACCTCCAGCTGCCAGTTACTGATTAGACGTAAATTTTCTCATGTCCTGTAAACATGACTAAACTGTCGTCGCACACGCTTTCAACGACCAAGATTTGGACTATATTTTTAGAATAAATTATTACCGTATTGAACTGCATTCTCAAATTGAAAATATTCACCATCATTGTAATCCAGTGTCGTCCGCTGCACAATTCTGGGTTCCAGTGCTTACCTTTTCACTTTCCCCAGCTCTCTCTCTCTCTCTCTCTCTGAATTTACTTTTCCCACTCGCTCTTTCTTTTTAAATTTATATAACTTTCTCTTTGCTTCTCTCTCCCTCTCCCCGTTCTCTCTCGTTCTTTGTCTTAAGTCTTCCCTGCCTCTCACTCCTCCCCTCCCCCCACCTTAGGCCTGATCAGAAATCAGTTATACCGTCACCGCTCCTTCGTATATCGTGTGCAGGCAACATTTATCACACACACTTAGGTCAGATGTATGGAAAGCTAATATTTTATATATATATATTTGTATTTCTCATTATCTGCCAAGTTCAAATAGAGAACACCAGACCAATATTCGTAATTTTTATTAGAGTGACCGTTCCACTTCACATAGCTGGGTAGCTGGGCTTATAAACTGCACACACACACACACACACACACACACACACACACACACGACTTAAATTTTGCACTGACAGGGTGGCGACTAAAAATATAGTCTTTCTAACAACTGGATATGCTTGCTCCAAACCTTCCGTGTCCCAGTCAAACTCATTCAATAACCGGTTATTGAATGAGGAGTTTGACTGGGACAGGGAAGGTTTGGAGCAAGCAGATCCAGTTGTTAGAATGACTATATTTGAAGTCGCCACGCTCTCAGCAAAATTTAAGTCGTCTGTGTGTGTGTGTGTGTGTGTGTGTGTGTGTGTGTGTGTGTTCTTACCTTACCTAATTCTTACCTAATGTATCTTTACAGGAATGAGTCAAGCTCGTACTGTCCCGTGTCTTAAACCATATTTATCGTACATATCCTTAAATTTGTGAATTGTTTTGACACACACTATTTCATTCGGTAGTGCATTCCATTGATCGATTGCTCTGTTTGGGAAACTGAATTTCCTTACGTCTTTATCACCTCTCTTCTTATGCAGTTTTTTGCAGTGTCCTCTTGCTGATGCTTCTCCATAATGTTAAGTAATCATTTATGTCTATTTTCTCCTTTCCTGATATGCACTTATATAGCATTATCATGTCACCTCTTTTCCTTCTCTCCTGTAAAGTTAGTAGATTCAGTTTATTTAGTCTTTCTTCGTAGCTTAGGTCCCTTAAGCTTGGTATCCATCTTGTAGCGGCCCTTTGAACTTTTTCAATCTTGTCTATATGCTTTTTGAGATGAGGACTCCAGACTACTGATGCATATTCCAGGGGTGGTCTAATGAATGATGTTATTATCCTTCTTAGCATGTCTTCATTTATGTATGTGAATGCTATTCTCATATTTGCAGGCAGTGTATACATGTTCCGTACCTTCTCGCTGATGTGGTCAGCCGGAGGTAGTCTGTTATTGATAATCACACCTAAGTCTTTCTCTCTTTCTGATGTGTATAGGGTTTTATTTCCTAACTTACAATCCCAATCAGGTCTCTTTTCACTTTTACCAATCTTGATTACATGACACTTGTCCACATTGAATTCCATTTGCCATGTACTACTCCATTCATGAAGTTTATTTAATTCTTCTTGTAGCTCTTTGCAAGAGTCTGTGTTAGTAATTCTCCTTTGTATTTTTGCATCATCTGCAAACATATTCAGATAGCTCTCATTTCCAGTGTTACTGTTTATATCATTTATATACACTAAAAACGTGATTGGTGCCAGCACTGAACCCTGTGGTACTCCACTAGTCACTTCTTTCCATGATGAGTAGTTTCCTCTTAGTACTGTCCTCATTTCTCTTTTTATGAGAAAGTCTTGCATCCAACAAAACAGTTTGCCTCGAATTCCTCCTTGATGGTACAGTTTCCATAAAAGTCTTTGGTGTGGTACTGTGTCAAAAGCTTTCTTGAAATCTAAATAGATACTGTCCACCCATCCTTCCCTTTCCTGTATTGTGTTTGTTACTCTGTCATAGTAGCTCAACAGATTAGTAACACATGACTTTCTTTTTCTGAAACCAAACTGTCTTTCTGTTATCATACTTTGTTCTTCTAGATGATTTACCCAAGCTTTTCTTATAAGGTTTTCTAATACCTTGCTTACATCACTGGTCAGTGGTACTGGTCGGTAGTTGAGTGGATTTTGTCTATTTCCTTTCTTGAATAAGGGGACAATATTTGCTTTTTTCCAGATATTAGGTAGTTTACCTTGACTCAAGGATTTCTTGAAAATTATAAATAATGGTTTACTTAACTCCTTTGCACATTCTCGTAATACCCAACATGAAATTTCATCAGTACCACTTGCTTTTCCTCTGTCTAATCTACTTAACTCTTCCTGTATTACTTTTTCTGCTATTTGTATATCTGGTAGCATGTGTGGACATGCGTGTTCCACATAGTCCCTCTCAAAATTTTTTTCTTCTGTAAAAACTAATTGGAAATTCTTATTTAGTGCTTCACAAATATCTTTCTCTTGTGTATAAGTGATTCCCTCGTCCGTAATGGATTGTATTATATCTTTTACTTTGGTTTTACTTCTGATATAGCTGTAAAACAGCTTTGGTTGATCATTACTTTTATTTATTATATCCTCCTCAAACTGTTTTTGGGCTTCCCTCCTTATTCTTGTATAGTCGTTTCTTGCCTGTTTGTAATTATTATACGTCCTTTCACTATTGTGTCTTCTGTATCTATTCCACAACAAATCTCTTCTTTCTTTTGATTTTTTACATTCTGTATTGAACCATTTCTGTATTTTCTTATCTGCTTCTTTGTGCTGTGGGATGTACTTCTGGACTCCTATTTCATAAAATTCACAAAATTTTTTATATACAGCATTTAAATCTTGTCCTCTAAGCTCATTTTCCCAATCAACTTCTAAGAAATACTTCTTTAGGTCTTGAGAATTTCCCTTTTTATAGTTTAGGCTCTTTTTGTAACTATCATTGCTGTTTACTATGTCATATGCTATCCTGAAGTTATAATTTAGTACTGTATTATCGATTTTGCCGAGTGGAGGGTGATATATTAAACTGTCAATATCATTTTCTTGCCTGGTAAATATTAGATCTAGCACTGAAGGTACATCAAGTCCTCTTTTTCTGGTGGTTTCCCTCACATGTTGCGTTAAGAAAAACTCTTGTACGAGATCCAGGAGCTTTTGGTCCCAACAGCTTTCTTGGCTATTTATATCTAGAGTATTCCAATTTATATTCGTATTGAAGTCCCCAGTTAGTGTAATTCTTTCCGATTTCTCTTCCATTTTATGTAGCAATGAACTTATACTCTGAACTGTACTCTCTGCCAGGTCCTCATATTCGTCTCTTTCCCATGTGTTTGATCTGGGTGGCATGTACAAATTGGCTACAATTACTTTACCTTCAGATGTGTCGATCTCTACTGCAATCATTTCTACTTGTGATGGTATATCTAGTTTTATTTCCTTGACTTTTAGATTTTTCTTAGTTAATATTATAATTCCTCCTCCTTTTTTTAAAATTTCTGTCTCTTCTCCATATATTGTATTCCTCTAAGTTTAGTATGTCATTGGATATCCTTGGTGTTAATTTTGTTTCAGTTAGGCATATTATTTGTGGTTCATTTTCTCTGACATAATCATTTTTCTCTAGTAATTTAGATACCATTCCATCCACATTTGAGTACATCAACTTTATCACCTTGTTTATATACTTGTCATGACATGGTTCTACTACCTTCCTCCTTTTTCTTCCATCCTGTTTGTGTACCACTTTCGTACCTGCAATCCTATTACTTTGTAAAAAAAATTCTTCTTTTCCTCTTCTGATCTTAACCTCATTTTTTTTTTTTTTTTTTTTTGCTTCCTCCCTTTTCTCTTTCAGTAATTCCAGTTCCTCTTGTGTTAGGCATCTTTTTATCCATACATTTTTGAACTCCTCTTTTTCCATAAGATTCTTTGCATTTTTTAGTATCTCTTCCACAGTGTTTACACTCTGGAAAGTCACCTTTAGAGGTCTTGTCTTGCTTTTCTCGTATTTCCCTAACCTTTTGTGTTCCTCTATGTCTTTACTACAGATTTCCTCTGGTACTTCTTTCAGTAAGTTCATTACATTTGTCATCTCCTTTTTGTCTCTTGTGATCTTGTTTTTAACTTCTTCCTCTTCTATATCAGTGATTACTATTGATTTGTTTATCTCTACTGAATCTCTAACTAACTTTGGATTGTTTTGGATTATTCTTTTCACCTCCTTTTTGATGCTTTTTTCCTCCACACTTGTTTCTAAGTCTTTCTTTACTTTCACCATTTCAGCATACGTGGTTTCTACCTCATTTTTGAAGCTTTGCACAGCTTCATTCACTTGTGTTATCTTCTCAATATCACTGCTCTGGTCAGTAAGACTGCTAACTTGCCTAATTGTCTCTGTGTCATTTTTGAACTCTTCCATAACACTCTCGTGATTGACTATTGTACTTGCCATTTCACTCATTTTCTTCCTAAGTGTACTCAATTCCACTGTTAGTTCACTGATGGTTGTGTCTTTCTTATTGCCCTTCCTTCCTAGTTTTTCTATTTCTTCCTTTCGCAAGTGCATCTGCTTCTTTATTTCATCAATTTCATTTTTGAAAGCCATTTCTAGTTTGTTTACACGTTCGACCAGTCTATTGTGAGTCTCTACTTCAACCAGTTCTTGGTAGAAATCATCATTTTGCTTTTTACCTTTATCCCTTTTCTTTTCCAAATTTGCTTTACTAAAGTATGTATCCATTTTGCAATACTTAAAGTGCAAAGCATGTACTTACAATCTCCGTGTGGTTGTAGTCTAAACAAACCTCAGAGATGACTCAGCGTATTCTTTCGTCTTCGTTCTATTTCCTGTTTGAACAAGTCTTATTTAAACTTATTATTTTTTTCCTTTTAATAATGAACAATCATTTAGTCTAACCTGTTACTGAGCTTGACTCATACAAAGATACAAATTTAGGTAATGCCACTGGCCTTGATGATTTGGTACGGAGCGCCGGTGACACACGTCCGCCTAGATTGAATCCCTGTGTGTGTGTGTGTGTGTGTGTGTGTGTGTTCTTACCTAATTGTTCTTACCTAATTGTATCTTTACAGGAATGAGTCAAGCTCGTACTGTCCCGTGTCTTAAACCATATTTATCGTACATATCCTTAAATTTGTGAATTGTTTTGGCACACACTATTTCATTCGGTAGTGCATTCCATTGATCAATTGCTCTGTTTGGGAAACTGAATTTCTTTATGTCTTTATCACCTCTCTTCTTATGCAGTTTTTTTGCAGTGTCCTCTTGCTGATGCTTCTCCATATGTTAAGTAATCATTTATGTCTATTTTCTCCTTTCCTGATATGCATTTATATAGCATTATCATGTCACCTCTTTTCCTTCTCTCCTGTAGTGTTGGTAGATTCAGTTTATTTAGTCTTTCTTCGTAGCTTAGGTCCCTTAAGCTTGGTATCCATCTTGTAGTGGCCCTTTGAACTTTTTCAATCTTGTCTATGTGCTTTTTGAGATGAGGACTCCAGACTACTGATGCATATTCCAGGGTTGGTCTAATACTCGTAAATGATGTTATTATACTTCTTAGCATGTCTTCATTTATGTATGTGAATGCTATTCTCATATTTGCAAGCAGTGTATACATGTTCCGTACCTTCTCGCTGATGTGGTCAGCCGGAGGTAGTCTGTTATTGATAATCACACCTAGATCTTTCTCTCTTTCTGATGTATATAGGGTTTTATTTCCTAACTTATAATCCCAATCAGGTCTTTTTCCACTTTTACCAAACTTGATTACATGACACTTGTCCACATTGAATTCCATTTGCCATGTACTACTCCATTCATGAAGTTTATTTAATTCTTCTTGTAGCTCTTTACAAGAGTCTGTGTTAGTAATTCTCCTTTGTATTTTTGCATCATCTGCAAACATATTCAGATAGCTCTCATTTCCAGTGTTACTGTTTATATCATTTATATACACTAAAAACATGATTGGTGCCGGCACTGAACCCTGTGGTACTCCACTAGTCACTTCTTTCCATGATTAGTTTCCTCTTAGTACTGTCCTCATTTCTCTTTTTATGAGAAAGTCTTGCAACCAGCAAAACAGTTTGCCTCGAATTCCTCCTTGATGGTACAGTTTCCATAAAAGTATGTGTGTGTGTGCGTGTGTGTGCAGTTTATAAGACCAGCTACCCAGCTATGTGAAGTGGAACGGTCACTCTCATAAAAATTACTAATATTGGTCTGATGTTTTCTATTTGAACTTGGCACATAATGAGAAAAACATATATATATATATATATATATATATATATATATATATATATATATATATATATATATATATATAAATAGCTTTCCATACATCTGACCTAAGTGTGTGTGATAAATGTTGCCTGCACACGATATACGGAGCGGTGACGGTATAACTGACTGCTGATCAGGCCTAAGGTGGGGGGAGGGGAGGGGTGAGAGGCGGGGAAGATTTAAGACAAAGAACGAGAGAGAAGGGGGAGATGGGGAGAGAAGCAAAGAGAAAGTTATATAAATTCAAAAAGAAACAGTGAGTGGGAAAAGTAAATTCAGAGAGAGAGAGAGAGAGAGACAACTGGGGGAAGTGAAAAGGTAAGCACTGGAACCCAGAATTGTGCAGCGGACGACACTGGATTACAATGATGGTGAATATTTTCAATTTGAGAATGCAGTTCAATACGGTAATAATTTATTCTGAAAATACAGTTCAAATCTTGGCCGTTGAAAGCATGTGCGACGACAGTTAATCATGTTTGCAGGACATGAGAAAATTTGCGTCTAATCAGTAACTGGCAGCTGGAGGTGGAGGGTGGGGGAGTTGGGGGCAGAAGGCAGGGTAGACTTGTTCGCGATTCCCCCCTTCCCTCTGTCCAGGGTAGAGGGGGGAAGGAAGGGGTAACCCCTGAGCAGAAATTAGTACGCGTCACTGTACATGTGGATGTAGAGTGTCCAACCTGTGAACAGCTGGGGCAGACAGCCTGTGATTGGCATTAATTCGCTGGATAAGCAAAACGCCACCAGGAAGTGCACTGACGAAGGGGAGGAACATATTCTTTAAGAGGAATGAGTGTGTCCTGATGATAATGGAGGAGGGAAGATCTCGAGATTTAAATACACTCTTGGCAGTGTTTTTTGGTTGTTGGTAGCATCCTCGGGGAGGGTTCATATAGTAGTGAATCGAAAAAATTTGGTGCCTTGTTCAGAGAGAATGAATCTGATATTTTCAAGCAGTCAGTAAAGTTTCTATTACCAAAAGATATGACAGAGGAAAGACAGACAGTGCCTGTGGCTGAATTTAATTGTGCGTCTGGAGAGACAAGGATCGGATTGCCTGAAGGGTCAACAAAAATGTAACTTCTCTGCTTGAGCAGCGTTTTGTACCTTTTGAGGAAGAGAGCCATTGGGTCGAAAAGAGAATATAATATCGAAGCCTACCTGTCGTAACAGTGAGAGGTAAAGTGAGAGGTCATCTGTTTGTGAAGTGATTTTAAAATACTGAGATCAGGCCTGGGGTCCAAATTGAGAGGTGGTCATGACAGGATTAGTGAGTTGTGAAGCAGTATAAGGAACAGGACGAGGAAACTGAAGAAACAGGACGGGTAAATGGAGCAGGGGGCGGAGGCAAATAATAGGAGATGAACAGGTTGACAGAGTTGTAGATGTAAGGGACTGTGAGGCAGGAGATAGCATAGGTAAGCAGAATGAAACAGTTCGAGAAACGGAAAGAGCCTGGGAAGTATCAGAAAGAGAAGCCAGGGTCGTCACCAGGGTCAAAACATCAGCAGAACCGGGGGAGGGGGTATCAGAAATAATTTCCATGATTTGCATGAGAAGGAAAAGCCTCAACATGACTGCTGAAAAGATAGGATTGTCTGGGCAGAACCCAGAGTCCAGAGGTCCGACCAACAACCCAAGCAGGGATCAAGCTCCAAGCATGCACTCCCTGCCCTACCCAAGAAAGGATAGCAACACCGTGTGGGAGAGCATAAGGATGAGCCACCGGTTATTGGCCAAGAATCCTACCACTAAGCAACAGCACTCCTGGAAAAAGAAAGCTGCAGCTTAACGACAGTTCCTCCTCCACAGAGATTCATCTCCGAGGAGGTGGACCTCTGAGGAAGTCCACACAGTGGGGCGGTGCCAAACCACCATGATCCCTACAATTGGCCAGACCAATAGCCTACGGGCATGACACCCTAAGCCTTTCTGTTGCAACATGCTAAGGGTCATTGATAAGAATTTAGATGAATGTGGAAAATTCCACTCTATTTAAAGCCAAAAGCAGATTAGAGAGGATAGGAGAAACGGAAGGAAAGAAGATGCAACAATAGAAGAAAAAAGCCTTGTAAAATCAGCTAAAGCAGCGACAAGGACCTAAAGAGAGGGGAGAAGGCAGAACAGAGTGGAGACGCAAGTGCAGCATTCACCCAGCAACGAAACTTACAGACACCATGGAGTTCATTAAGGTATCCTGCTGTGGCCCCCCTGCATATCAAGTTCTAGTCCCCAGGACCACAACGAGCAAGGAAATGGGGGGGGGGAGGGAGGGGGTAAATTTTGCCAAATGATGGAGAAATTCGAAAACTTTGATGGTTATGAAAACAAAACACTCCCGACTTTGGTTACTACTGCTGTTGTGGCCCCAGGTTCATCTGCAACGTGAACCCAGTGGACTGCAGACTGAAGCTGCCTTTCTCTTCCAGTTCACCATCCTCCTTTCGGGGGACAGGGAAATAGTTAAGGGACGTTTGTATAGTCAGGGTAATTAAGGAACGGTTGTTTAATCAGGGTAGTTAAGGGACATTTGTATAGTTAGGTAACTGTTCCGAATGGTTATACAGGTGCCAACATTACATGGTTTTATTCTGTGTAGGAGAGTCTGTCGAACTAGAGGGAATAGATATGGTCCTCATTAACTCCTCCATTACTAGAGATTCTTTCTGAAAAGCGTCGGGTGCTATAATTGTGTCACGCATTAAGAGCTGAACAGGAATTTTGACAGATGACGCAGCTATACTCAAACTTTAAGAGACAAAAAAAAAAAAGAAAAAAAGAAAAGAAAAGAAAATAAGGTCGTACGACTACTGATTTAATCCTATCATCCCAAAGACAATTTTTTTTTTTTTAAATCTTACAGCCACGATATGATTTCAGGAAACAAAAGACCTCACTGACGCAGACGAAAAGCTTCTGGGATTATGTCATGACCCGCGTCTCAATGGTGGCGCTGGTGTGGGACGCCTTCACGTGGTGGCACTGATATGTCCAACCAGTTACACTAACATGCCTCATCTCCCTCCAAGTTCCCTGAAAGTAGGATAATGGACTGTGAAGAAAAGGCCTGAAGCCACAACAACTGAACAGTACATGAGGGAAGATGACTTGTAGTGGAGGTGAATGGTAACAGAGGAGTCTTGAGACCACCCTGGATGAACTCTGGTTTTAATTTATATCGCTAGACGGACTGAACAAAACTTCCTTCCCATCATAGCAGTTTTGATCAGCTACCCTTTCACTGACTCTTTTCTTTCTTGACTATGGCTGCTTTAGCTTTCTTTGGCGTGCATAGTAGGAGTAGTAGTAGTAATAGCAGTAGCAGTAGTAACAGTAGTAGTAGCAATAGTAGTAGCAGTAATGTTCAGTGTATGTACAGAAATACCCACTATAAAGAAGAAATAAGTTAATTTTAATAGTTCTCGTAGAGCTTTTGGAATGCATCAATCGATGGTAATATCGTGCCTATGTAAGGGACAGGTGGAGAGGCAACAGCAACTGACGGCACACCTCCGCTGCTGTACCAAGGGGCACCAAGCATTCGCTTAAAGGCATTACAATACCCAACATTAAAACTGTTCAATATGTTTGACAACAGCTTTTAGGTCAGTTCACAAACTTACCCCATAATCAAGCTTACAGTTCCAACTGAAAAAAAAAAAGTAATATTTCTCTATTTACATGTCTAAAACCTCTTAAGTTGCCGTTAAAATTTGCGTAAAATTTCCTAGGATTATATTCTACATCACTCTTGCCCTGCAGATTCGTGCTTATGTTAAACCAAATATTTATAAACCCCCACCATTTTAAACAGCTTTGAACCAGCAGTATACCTTCTCTGGTAAAATCCTCTGCTTTTAACAGGAACAACTATATTAAAAGGTGCACGTACATTGCTACACACAGGATATCTCCTTCTGGGCGAAATAATTTCCACAACAACTAATTCTCAGAGTAAGAGAGTGAAAATCAAGCAGACATGTCGAAGTTTCTAGAATGTTCTTCACATCTCCAGATATACTGTAGAAAACTAAGCTAATCTTACGACATAATAATATATATTGTTAAGAAGCTGGATTGCTAGTTAGATTGTGCTAGAGAATTCCCGGCGTTTCTCGTATGTTACTGTACATGTCAGAGTTGCCAGTTAGCCTACTGTTTTTGAGCGAGTTATTTTGTAAGTTGTATATTTTTGTGCTCTTTTTCTCTATAATGTTTTATATATGTTATTGTTTGTTAAATTACGTAATTTTATCTCAATGTGTATGCTAAATAGTTTAGAATGTCATGCAGTGTAATAAAACTCTGGCATGTTTTGGATGTCTCTGATTTGGCAACTGTAGGCTCTAAAGTACACTAGAAGCTTCGAGAGTAATGTAAGGCTATGTAAGGTTGGTGAAGAGACTAGGGCAGTTCAGTCATTTTTCAGTTCAGTGTCAGTGCAGTGAAGACTATCTCCGGTACTTGTGAAAACAGTGAAGTATTGTTGACAAGCATTAAATGACAGTGCAGTCAGTGAAGTTTGTATATTTTCGGTACTTGTGAAAATAGTAAAGTCAGCAAGCATTAAGTGTAATTATTTGGAAAATAAAGACCTTGAACTTAAGAAGCCAGTGTTTATTTACAACGCCTGTGCTGCTGTGTTGTTGTACACTGAAAGGCTACCACTAGGAAGAACATCTTACTGGGCAATGTTCTTCCTATACTGATCTACTGCTGTTGGAGCCTGTGGGAGTGCGGGACGGGGACATAACAGTGGTGTCAGGAGCGGGATCAGTGCTGCAGTGAGTCTAACCTTCGACATGGAGGCAGAAGGTGTACAGACACGAGACCAAGCAAGGCATAAGGAAGCATTGCTGCCTGCAATTCTGAAGCTATGACAGGCACAGAATGAAGGACAGGAAAAACTCAAAGAACAATTACAGGCACAAAATGAAGGACAGAAAGAACTTAAAGGACAATTACAGGCACAAAATGAAGAAATCAAGGAACAATTACAGGCACAAAGTGAAGAACAGAAAGAACGATATGAACAGCTTCAAGAGGCATTACAGGAGCAACAGAGGGAATTACAACTGAGGATGCAAGGGCAGCTAGATGCTTTCATGGGGGAAATGAAGGAAGAGCAGCAACAGTTGAAGAAGGATGTATATGCTGAGCTACAGCAGCAGAAGTGATGGAGTTCAGACAGCATGTAGATAACCAGTTGAAGCATGTAGTCGACCATGTAAAGATAATTAGTGAGAAAATTAAGCCTGTAGGGAAACATTACACTGCTAAGCCTCAGGTTAGTGTACAGGGAACATATGAAAAGAATGGACAGTGTATTGTGAATCCTGAAGGATCACAAGCATCTAAAGGTAACATTACAGAGTTGAATATTCAGAATGCAGAAGTTTTAAGTCCTGGACATAATTATGATACCCCAGCTTTTAGGCCCCAAATCAGTGAAGTGCACAGCTATAATGGGGGTCCAAGTAAAAAGAAACCTCAGGAATTTGATGGTAGAGTATCTTGGGAAGCTTACCTTGCACAGTTTGAGTTACTTGCTGATCAGAATGGTTGGGATGTTAGGCAGAGGGCAGTGCAGCTTGCTACTAGCCTCAAGGGTGCTACAGTGGAATTCCTGGGCCAAATATCAGTGATGGAGAGGAACAGTTATTGGTCCTTAGTAAAAGTACTGGAGCACAGATATGGGACCATGCACCAGACTGAGGTTTACAGAGCAAGATTCCGGAACAGTGTACGTGCTTGAGACGAATTCCTACAGCAACTTGCTCATGACCTGGAGAGTATGGCATATAAGGCATACCCTGGAGCAGCATCTAACCTGTTGGCTATTCTTCTGAGGAACCAGTTCATCGATGCCATTGATAGTGCAGGGTTGAAAATGCAAATGAAGTAGGCACAAACCAGAAACATGCAAAACGCACTAGCCAGGTCTCTAGAATTTGAGTCCTACGTCAGGTCCAGTACATCCACTTTTCAGGCAGGTTATAGTGCAGGATTCAGGGCAAGAAAGGGACGGGTTCGTGAAGCAGAAAAAATTTGAAGGAGGTTGCTGGTACCATGAAAAGCCAGGACATAGGAAAGAGGACTGCTACAAGTGGAAGAGGGAACAGGAGAAGATCAGAGGAAGTTGCTGGTACTGTGAGAAGCCAGGACATCGGAAAGTGGATTGCAACAAGTGGAAGAGGGAACAGGAGAAGACCAGGGGAGGCTGCTGGTTCTGCAGGAAGCCGGGACACAAGAAGGACGATTGTTACAAATGGAAGAAGGAGCAAGAACAGAGCAGTGCAAGGAAATTTACAATTGTAACAGCAGCATCTTGGACATGTGGTGAGGTGGGACCTTTCAGCTATGAGTGTCCAAATGAGAAGGATGAGGGTAAATTAGTGAAGACTAGTGATAAGAGGCAACAGACAACCAGTTTTCCCAAGACGCCCCATCACTGAAGAAATGCAGGAGAACCTTGATGAATAGTGTGTGAGAAGATGGAAGAACAGACAGCAAGCAGTTTAGTAGGAATGGGAATCTTGGCAAGGAATGCCACTGTACTGTTGTGACAGGGCCAATGTCAGCTGAAGGCCTACTTCAGCTGACATTGGCAGTCAGAGGATGCAGATGGAGGATGCAGATTTACAACCAGTGCTAGAGTGGCTGCAGCAGAGTACAATGCGACCATCTTGGGAAGAGGTTTCCAGGTTCAGCCTTGTGACTAATAGGGCTATCACACGGCACTTCATACGAGGTTTGCCGAGGATATGATGGTAAATCGGAACGGTAACGTGGTAAAATTGCCGACGATACCACGGGCATTTGGAATTCATCTGGATGGATTCCTGCCGAGGATAAGACGGGCAAAACAACGTGACCAAAACCCAGGCGACTGGACGGAGAATATATCATACTACAGCATTGAACATTTAGCCAAACACTGAATTCTTATTAATATTTTAGAATAAATATCAATCTTTTTGAAACCCTTATAAAGAGTTAATATTTCCTATACCGAGGAAACTGTGATGTCGGTAAAATAATCACGTGTTTACAACTGAGGACACCACTGCAGCTAGACGTACTGCTACGAGGCGTACTGCTACCAGTCATTTTAACCAAAAGCCATTTTAACCGATGGGGCTCCTGGATAATCTGATGTGATGTATACTTCTCATCGGCGTGTGTACCTATTTGTAAACAAAGTTATCTATCTATCTATCTATTGCCAGACGCCTCAATCCCGTTTGGGGTGGCCACAAACAAATCGCCTCCAAGTCGCCCTGTCCCCCGCCATTTCACTGCCCTGCTCCCAACTCACACACCCCTCTCTCATATACCTCTCCACCCCATCCCTCCATCTCATCCTCGGCCTCCCCCTCCCTCTTCCCCCCTCCACCTCACTCACATACACTCTCTTCATCAGTCTTTCACCCTCCATCCTCTCCACATGGCCAAACCACCTCAGTGTGTTCCTCATAACGCTTCCTATCACATCCACAACCACACCACAACGCTCCTTTATATCCTCATTCGTCATCCTGTCTCTCCACGTGACTCCACAGGCTCCTCTTAAATAACTCATTTCCACTGCTCTCACTCTTGACTTGTGTCCTTCCAACAATGTCCAAGCTTCACTTCCGTACGTTAGAGTTGGTATCACAATACTGTCATGTAGTAACTTTTTCACTTCCCTGTTTCTTATCACTGCTTTCAGAGAACCAGCAACCTTTCTTCCCTGCTGTACCCTTTCAAGCACTTCACCCTCCAAACCTCCATCCTTACTCATCACACTACCCAAATACTTAAACATACTCACAAACAAATTGCTTCTACTTATTCTCTACCGAGTCAGCGACAGCGATCACTTTCCACAGTCACGAGATGGGGCTCTGGCAACAGTGTGAGAAGCATGTCCTTTTGCCGAGGATACGAGGAACCTGTGTGATAGCATCCAAGTTTTGTTCCACTTAAATCTTAATCGGCCGTTCCTGATACGAGGAACCGTGTGATACCCCCTTAAGAGCCAGTGGAGTCAGTGGGACCTTCTTCATTTCAGCAACGGACTACTGGAGCATCAGTGGGAGACACCCAATGGCCTCAGCAAGAATTGGCAACTGGTGGTTCCGAAGAAGATGAGGTCTGAGATCTTGGATTAGTCCCATAACTAGATCACTAGTGGGCAGCTGGGAGTGAAGCAAACTCTAAGTTGGCTGCAACAGAGGTTCTACTGAACTGGTATGAAGAAGGATGTTGAAGAGTGGCGTCGGGCCTGTGATGTATGCTGTGTCAAGAAGAGACCCAAGAAATGTGGTTGCATCCCTCTTCAGCTGTACCAAGTGCATGCACCGATGGAGAGTCATGGTGGACATTGCTGGACCTCTGCCAATCACTGGAAGAGGAAACTGGTACAGTACATATGTGTCGCCTTGGACAAATTCACAAAGTGGCCAGAAGTTTATGCCATCCCTGATCACGATGCTGGGACTGTTGCTCAGATGCTGGTTGACCAGTTTTTCTGTTGTTTTGGGATGCCACAAGAGCTACATTCAGACCAGGGTAGAAACTTCGAGTCTGCTTTGTTCCGTGAGTGTTGCAAGTTACTGGGGAACAAGAAAACTTGGACGACCCCACTAAGGCCACAGTCAGATGGGATCGTGGAGAAATTCAACTGGACTCTGGGGTAAGAAATAGCCAAGTCCTGCATAGAGAGACAAACGGAATGGGATCAGAAATTACCTGCATTGTTAATGATATATCGGTCTGCATCCCATGAGTCTACCAGCTACACTTTTGCAAAACTGATGTTGGGC
>NC_137002.1:9526240-9678740 GCF_032717465.1 Coenobita brevimanus | reverse complement strand
TCCTGACGAAGGCGGGAGTGGCTACAGGCCGTCTCCTTCAGGAGGGGTGAGAGGCTACAGGCCGTCTCAGGGAAGACACCTTCGGAGCGGCTACAGGCCATCTCCTTATTACCCTCAGAGCGACTACAGGCCATCTCCTTTAGGAAGGGTGAGAGGCTACAGGCCGTCTCAGGGAAGTCACCTTTGGAGCAGCTACAGGCCGTCTCCGACGAAGGCGGGAGCGGCTACAGGCCGTCTCTGACGAAGGCGGGAGTGGCTACAGGCCGTCTCCTTATCAAGGGATAAGCGGCTACAGGGCGTCTCAAGAAAGACATTCAGAGTGGCTACGGGCCGTCTCCTGACGAAGGCAAGAGCGGCTACAGGACGTCTCCTTATTGCCCTTAGAGCAGCTACAGGCCGTCTTGTTAGTGAGGGGTGAGTGGCTACAGGCAGTCTCAGGGATGCTGGCAGGAGCTGGAGAAATAGCTCCATCCCGAAGCTGGTTGGGAAAGGCTCGCCCGGAAGGTAGTCTAGTATTCCTGCTATGGTGGCGGAGGGTGAGTTCCGGGTTATAGGGGCGCGTGGCCCGGGCAGACTTATGCCGTTGTCGCTCCGAGTCCCGGCGCGCTGTCGTTGCTCCTCTGTGGGCTCCTTGTGGGAGTGTCTGGGTGCTTCCGGGAGCAGTATACTCCATTTTACATACATACATATATATATATATATATATATATATATATATATACACACATACATAGGTAGATAGAACTGTAATTATTTCTAGACAAGAACAAGAATTATTAATTTGGAAAAATGTTCAACTTTTATGGCCGCCATCTTGAAAATAACTAGAATAAGAACTGTAACTCCCAATAAATTCTGTACATTCTGAAGCCGGAGAGAGAGAGAGAGAGAGAGAGAGAGAGAGAGAGAGAGAGAGAGAGAGAGAGAGAGAATTTTAAACCCTGAAGATTTTTTTTTTAAGTCAACTGAACCCGGGGTCTTTCATTTGATTAGATTTTTTTAAATCTTAGATGATTTCATTACATATTTTTCATTGTATATTCTGCTGCATTCAAAAGACTTTTCCCTCTTTCACTAAAGAGGGTTTTCGAAATGGAGGGATCAGATGATTGCCTTCATTATCTGCCTCACAAACATGTTTTTCCAAAGCTTAATCTAATAAGCTGGTGGCAACAGGAATATAAAAATAATTACGGCACCGATTGAAGGGCTGACGACAAAATCCGGACATTAGCAGCTAAATAAATTAATAAATTCATTAAAAAAAATAATGGAAAGGGTACCTAACCCGGCCACTTCACATTATGGATGAACTTAGGGCTGCAGCAGCTGCTACTTCTGTCACTACTATCACCAGGTTCACAGTTCAGATTAACATGGGACTACAGTTACTGACAACAGTACTATTACTACTACTCTATTTAGATGACAGCCTTGTGTGTGTAGAGGTTTGTCTCCATGATGGCGTCTACTTGCTGGCACTGCATTGGAGGCACGAGTCGGCTCTTGTTCTGTTGGACTCTGAAAAGAAAGGCAAAGAATTACAGCGAATTTACTTTACCTGACAAAAATCTATAACCCTTTCCGCTCAGCTGATGGCCTAATGTTGTCAGGCTGGAGGTTTGATTTGACTAGTAATCAAGGAGACTCATTCCAACCTCGTAACTACGACCCGTCGATTTTATGCACCAACAACGTAGCACTGAGTCTTGAGGGATGGACCACTTCTGCCAGACAAAAAGAAAAAAAAAAGAAAGAAAAGAAAATCTACCTTTGTGCAGTTGCAGACAGTCCTTGCCTCAACTCAGCATTCAGTACAGACAGACGGCAATAACAGACAAGTTAAAGTGGACAGAACAGAGATGTCTGGTGATCATGAAACAACACAAACAGACACAGGCCATGTGGGTATAGCTCTCCCTTAATTTGACCACTTTTCTTCGACAGCTTTACAATGGCCTTTTTACTCTAACTTTACGATGGTCTTTTTACTCAAACTTGGCCTAAAACTGCCATCTCTCCATCTTGAATGCTGCGTTGTAAAAATATATTGACATCAGAATACGATGTTACGAAGTGCAATAAAATAGGTTGTGGAGTCGTAGCATTGTCTTTTTTTGCAGCTGAACTAAATAAAATAAGCTGTAAAAGGATGAAAATCTTGGCCAAGTTAAGGTGAAAGAACTATGGAGAACTGTTGATGTTGTTGTTTGCCCTAGGCTCATCTGAACATGAACCCGGTGGAGTGCAGGCTGAAGCTGGCCTTATCCAGTAGTCCACCAACATCCTTTCGGGGGATAAGGAGTTGATGGACGTTTATATAATGGGGCAGCGGAGCCACCCATTTATATCAGTGCTACCACACGAAGGCATCCCTCTCCACCACCAATGCAGATAATTCTTTCCCTATAACTTGCGTCAACACTTGGTCCAGAATCTGATCCTTTTGCAGATTATTTCCCATAGCTTAATGGCAGAATACAACAACACTGTGGCTCTACATCCTGTCCATAACACTCTATCATGACTAGCATTGTGTTCTTGCGTTGCTCTCTTAAAACAGCTCAGCATTCAAGATGGGGAGATGTCAATTTTAGATCATGTAAGAGTGGAAAGAGTACAGCACATTACAAAAGTGAAATGTGTTAATGAACACTCCCGCCAAGTTTTTTTTTTTTTTTTTTATGCGATGAAGAAGGAACCAAAAGCCAGGAGCCCGCAATTATTATTCCTTCCAAGAGAAAAAAAATACAAGAGAGAGCCAATTTCAAGATCCGACCATTTCGAGATGCCTGGACACACTGCGTTTGAAAGACTGAAGATCATAGGAAGCAGGGAATCCAGACAGAGGGGGACAGTTCCACAGTTGACCTGTTGCATTAATGAAGGACTGGGAGTAACGTTTAACTCTTGCATTAGAGAGCTGGACAGAAAAGGGATGAGAGTTTGCTGCGAGACGGGTCCTATGCGCCCGTCGTAGAGGTGGAGGAATGCATGCAGACAGTTCAGAGGAGCAATGACAATTGAAGTAGCGATAGAAAGAGATAAAGATGCAACACTGCGACGAAGAGACAGAGGTTGAAGGACGCCATAAGAGGAGTAGAGTTAATGAGATGAAAAGCCTTTGACTGCACCCTATTGTGAAGAGCCGTATGTGGGGAGCCTCCCCACACATGAGAGTTGTACTCTAAACAGGGGAGGATAAAACCCCTGTATAGAGTCAACAATTGTGCAGGGGTAAAGAAGGAACGGAGTCGGCTTAGCACACCTAATCTCTTGGGAGCAGATTTGACAAGAGATGCTCTGTGGTAGGTGGGGGCTCTCACCATCCACTCATCGATGTAGTGCTGCTGTCGGGTGTCTGCCCTTTCCTCTCCTCCATCTTTCTTTCCTTCTATCCTCTTCTGTCTTCCTTTACTTCATTCTTTCCTTGTCTTTCTGCCTACGGATGACTTTACATTCCCTTTTCTGTCTTTCTTTCCTTCATTCTTTCCTCTTCCTTCTGCTGTGAGACACTCTACACTGAGTGACAAGCCAAATGGTTTCCTGTACACCAGGAAACCATTTACTACGCTGGGTGGTAACCATATAACCAAATTTTGGCGCCTGGTGGTTTAGTGAGTAATCACTGTGCTCCAATCGGATTGAGCCGGTGAAGGTTTATATCCAAGGGATGGTTGGGGTTCATTGCTCATGAAATGCCACTCAGGGATGAGTGAGGCTGGTTACTCTCATCTTAAATGTCAGGACCAACTGCTTAGCCCCGGGCAATGTAGGATTGGATGATGGATGGATGGATGAAATATGATTTTTCCAAGATAAGTCCCGAGTAAATGAAACCCCATGCATGTTCAAGGATGATGCAGGATTAAGCTGAGTATTATTAAACATTAGTGGATATACCTGTGACAGATTTTGTCTGGTTGATTTGTGTAAGAACTGAGTCTCTGATACATTAAAAATAACCGGATTATTTTTTACCCAAGTCAGAGATACGAGCCAAGTCAGACATTAGGTGTGTCATAGCCTCATCCCTTGTTTGTTGAAGTAACTGTTGAAATGGACGTTGCGGGAACCGAATGGAAAGGTGAAGGGTGGAGTCATCAGCGTATGAGTGGATAGGGTTAGATGTACAGCTTAGATGGTGACTGACGAATAAAAGGACGAGAGTTGGTAATAGGACAGAGCCCAGAGGAACACCACTGTTGATAGATCTAGGAGAAGAACGATGGCCGTCTACAACAGCGGCTATAGAACGACCAGAAAGGAAGCTATAAATGAAGGCACAGACAGAAGGACAGAAACCGTAAGAGGGCAGTTTGGAAATTAAAGATTCATGCCAGACTCGATCGAAAGCCTTTGAGATGTCAAGTGCAATGGCAAAGCTTTCGCCAAAGTCCCGACAGGAGGATGACCAGGAGTCTGAAAGGTAGGCGAGAAGATCGCCAGTGGAGCGTCCCTGACGGAACCCATACTGACGATCAGAAGGATTGTAGCAAGAGGAAAGATTCTTTAAAAAATTTTCTATTAAGAATTGACGCGGTAACTTTTGAGATACAGGAAGTTAAAGCAATTGGACAATAGTTAGAGGGTTGGGAATGGTCACCCTTCTTTGGGGCTGGCTGAATGAGAGCAAACTTCCAGCAAGAAAGAAATGTAAAAGTTGGCAGAGAAAGGCGAAAGAGTTTGCCTAGGCAGGGTGTAAGAACAGAAGCACAGTTCTTGAGAACAACAGGAGGGTCTCCATCTGGCCCATATGCCTTATTAGTATTGAGGCCTGTGATGGCAGAAAATACATCAGCTGAAGAAATTTTAATGTCAGCCATGAGGAAGTCAGAGGGGTGGGATTGGAAGAGAAAGTCTGAGCGAAGAGATCTGCTTTATCAGTAGAAGAAAAAGGCCGAGCTACAGAGCCATCAGGATCCTTATGCTTACTTTCGCGTGTTTGATTTAACCTAACAAAGATTCCTAACCCTTTCCACGTCAGTTGGTAGCCAAGTGTAGTCAGACTGAAGGGTTGCTTTGACTAGTAACTAAGGAGACTCCAGTGTGTTTCATTTAACCCGACAAAGATTCCTAACCCCTGCCACTTAAGTTGGTAGCCAAGTGTAGGCAGAGTGAAGGGCTGCTTTGACTACTAACTAAGGAGATTCATTCCTACATCATAGCTAAGGCTTATCAAATTTTACCCAATGAGAACTTAGTATTCAAATGGTGTGAGTGGTCCAGTTCCATCAGGTAAAAATGAATCAACCACAGCACTTTACAACAGACACATGTCAGTAAAATCCCGTAAGTGACTCTCCTCATCTTCCTCGAGATCTTTACACTGACTCTTCTCTTTAGACCTTAACTTGACCCAGGCTTTCGTCCTTTTGCAGAACATTTCATGAAGCTCAGTGACGAGATGTGAAGAGAAAAAAAAAAAAAAAGTGTCTACATTCTTCCAATGGCACTTCTTCATGATTATACTATAGCTCTATATAGTTCCATGGAACTTCTTCATGAATAGCAGAATTTGCTGGTGTTGATCTATAGTATAAAAATCAGCATTCAAGATGGAGAGATAGCAATTTTAAGTCAAGTTAGTGTAAGATGAGTATATGTATATTACAAGAGTGAAATAATAGTGAATACCCGATGATTACGGGCAGAGTTCCCCCTACTAGTTACTCTTTTTCCTTGAAGGCATTACTCTCTCTGTTTAACTAGGCGAAAAAATGCCGTCTCTTGATATTGAATGCTGAACTATACGAGATTAACTAGAATATGGTGCTAATCACGAAGAAGTGCTATGGAATCGAGGCAGAGCTATAGTATTCTTATTAAGCTACGGGAAATAGATTGCAAAAGGGTTAAACTCTACGCCAAGTTAAAGTGGATTAACTATAGGACGTATAAACACTGGGACAGCAGTGACCGTCAGATGAGTTCTTACTTGGGACGCAGCAAGAGCAGTGGTTAGTGCGGCAGCCACAGTTGAACTTGACGTAGCCATCCCTACAACATTCTTCCTTCCTTATGCAATAGCCTCCTACGTCCGAACACTCCCTTTCCGGTGTACAGTACGCCAAACATTTGCACTTGGAGGATGGTGAGCATGTTGCACTTGTGTTAACGAAGTAATGTTGGTAACATGCAAGGTAGTAGTCGACATTATGCACACAAAACCCGTAACTTACACCATTACGACATGAGCTGGTTGAACGGCAATATCGACAGCAACTGAGAAGAAAAGAAGCTTATGTAAGGAAGAAGTAATGTAAATCCCTAACGATTACACTGCACCCTACTAGTAGTTGCATCCTCAAGCTCATCCGTCATGAACCCTGTGGACTGCAGGCCCAAGTTGCCTGTCTCCTTCGTCCACCAATCTACTTCTAGGGAATAGGCAGAGAACCGAGGGACGTTTGTGTATCCATGCAGTGCAGTCGCTAAGTTCCGCCGGTGTCAACACGTGAAGGAGTCCCTCTTCAGCACCTACACTACACAGTAAAAGAAGAACACAGACGCAGAAGAATCCTTATCAACCACGCTGCACCATAACAGATCTCCCTGATTACTGGGTAGTAACGGCAGCAGCTAAGGAAGACGAACAAGCTGACGTACATATGTATCAGTTATACAGTACTAAAGTGCGTTTAAAGGTAAAATAGATGAGCCTGCCTTTCTTCATGGCATTAAGTAACCGAACACAATGCAGTTGTCTCTTGGGGATAAGTTTAAGGAAGGTCATCACTCCGACATGGGCATTCTGGCCACTAGACCATCATCAGGCGCATAAGAGCACCAAGCAAACATTCAGTTTTCGCTAAGCCTCTATCTTCCCCAGACTGCGACATGCAACCATCAATTTTACCATCCAGCTTTCTTTTTCAGTTCTGAGTACAAATAAACTTGCCAGTCTAGGGACTGAACCCAGACCTCTTGGCTGTGAACAAGGTAATATTTCCGATAATGCCACCATCACCCCTTGAGGACATGAATCTTGTTTTTGCCTTGTGTTCATTGTTCATTGTTATCATCACCATCATCATCACCAGCATTATTGTCATTATTATTATTATTATTATTATTATTATTATTATTGTTATTATTATTATTATTATGATTATTCCACATATGTTGGTTAACTGAGACTGGTGGATGAAAATACCATAATTTATTAATGCAGGTCAAATATATCGCATTTCATGCACTTAGTGTTCAGGACTCGGCAGTAGCCCAGTTCCATTGGATGAAAACAACAAGACTCATTCTTACTTCATTACTAAGGTTCATCAGATTACTTGCAACCATGACTTAGTATTCTGGTTGTGAGGGGCACCCAGTTCTGACAGGTAAAAATCAACCAAGGAGACTCAGTCCCTCTCACAAGTAAAACTAAGCTGTGGCCCAGTTTTGACAGGTAAAAGAGAAAACTACAATAGCAACCAAGGAGACTCATTTCTGCCCGCAAGATGTTGTTGTCAAGACTGTTGCTGAGTAACCTGCTGTGTCTGGTTGAGCAGGCCCATCAACCGCAGGCAAGCAACTGTCCCTGCAGGGTTATCCCATGCAGTGGACCGGTGCTCCCTTCCGGTCGGCAGCCCTCGTCACAGTGAGGAGCGGGGAAGAGTGTGGAGGTTTGGTTCTGGATGAACGCCGCATTGGTGCCTCTCCACTCAGCTAACAGAAGCACCATAGCAGGCTCCACATCACCCATTATTTGGTTATATAGTTACCACCCAGCCTTGTAAATGGTTTCCTGGGTCACAGGAAACTAATAGGCTTGTCACTCAGTGTAGAGCTACCTGAAGTGGAAAGATGAGTAATGAAAAGTTCCGGGAAGGATGGGAGAAATAGGGAGAGAGGAGGGCAGATACTTAAAAGAATGATAAAGGTGAAAGACTAAGTATGCAGCACTACATCAAGTGAGTGGATGGTGGTCGTCACCATCTATCATCCTTACTCCCAAGTAAAGCTAAGGAGTGGCCCAATTATGACACGTAAAAAAGAATCCGACAATCACAACCAAAAGAGACTTTCTTACCTGATACTTCAGGCTAAAGAAATGGCCCAGTTTTCTTAGGTAGAAGTGAACATAGTATAGGAATTTACCTGCATGCTTTGGAGGCGCACGGATAGAGTGGCTCAGGATAATATATTGCAGGACAATTGCATCTATAGTAGCAATGGCCACGAACAGCAGTATAACACCGTGACTGTGTGTAGTTAAGGTAGCAGTCTGTAATACAAAACATTAACAGTCACTGGTGGGTAAAGAGAACTGGAGAGAACGACAAGAAATATTAAGAAACAGCAGAAAGTGTGTTTTTGTGAGTCTCTGTGGCAGTCTGTAATACGACACGTTATTAGTGGCTGGTGGCAATGTATGCAATTGCTCGAACAGAAACTAAGCGAACAGCAGGAAAAGTGGGAAAGAAGTGAACCGTGTTTGTGTGTAGTCTTGGTGGGGGAGGTGGTAGTCGAGTCGGTAGAGGTGGTCTACTGTCTTAATGGACGGAAGTTCTACTGCCGGCTGGGGCAGGGAACAAAATGAGAATTTGAATATCGTTACACCAGACATTACAGATTTACCATGACATCCACCGACATGTAAAGACAGCCCCGCTAATATCAATACACTAGTCATATAAGACAGCATGTTTTCAATATGGTCGGTGGGTATTAGCGCTGTAGTGGTGACATGTGGAGGTGTGTAGTACAAAGGAGGCTGCTGTGCTTTAGGGAACGGGCTGGAAAACCTATTCCCGGAGTCAGCCTCATGAAAGAAGAATATAATGCAACATGTCAATAGTGATTAGCTATAATGTACAGTATAAGATTGTTCGAATAGAAACTGAGAGAATGGCAGGAAAGAGTAGTAAAAAAGCTGAAAGCTGGATGAATGAGAGAGAGAGAGAGAGAGAGAGAGAGAGAGAGAGAGAGAGAGAGAGAGAGAGAGTATTAAAAGGACAAACAAGGAACTCACCAATAACCTGATATTGCTTTATCCCCCGGGACACAAACAACAAACTCACCTCTGACGGATACAGTGTTTGGTAAAGTAAAGGCAGCCTTTAACCCCTGTTTAATACCCATAAAAGTAGTATTGACCTGCCACGCCCCCCTCCCCCCTCACCTGCCACGTCCCCCTCCTCCCACACCTGCCACGCCCCCCTACCCCCACACCTGCCACGCCCCCCTACCCCCACACCTGCCACGCCCCCTCCCGCCACACCTGCCACGCCCCCCTCCCCCCACACCTGCCATGCCGCCCTCCTCCCACACCTGCCACGCCCACCTCCCCCCACACCTGCCACGCCCACCTCCCCCCACACCTTCCATGCCGCCCTCCTCCCACACCTGCCACGCCCACCTCCCCCACACCTGCCACGCCCCCCTCCCCCCACACATGCCACATCCCCCTCCCCCACACCTGCCACGCCCCTCCCCCCACACCTGCCACGCCCCTCCCCCCACACCTGCCACGCCCCTCCCCCCACCCCAGCCACCCCCCTCCCCCCACCACTTCCTAGCCCCTCCCCCCCACCTGCCACGCCCCTCCCCCCACACCTGCCACGCCCCTCCCCCCACACCTGCCAAGCCCTCCCCACACCTGCCACGCCCCCCTCCCCACACCTGCCACGACCCCCTCTTGCTACACCTGCCACACCTTCTCCCCCACACCTGCGACGCCCTCCTCCTGCCACACCTGCCACTCCCCCCTCCCCCCACACCTGCCACGCCCCCCTCCCCCCACACCTGCCACGCCCCCTCCCCCTACACCTGCCACCCCCCCTCCCCACACCTGCCAAGCCATCCCCAAACCTGCCACGCCCCTCCCCACACCTGCCACTCCCCCCTCCCCCCACACCTGCCACGCCCCCCTCCCCCCACACCTGCCACGCCCCCTCCCCACACCTGCCACCCCCCCCACTCCTGCCATGTCCCCTTCCCGCCCACACCTGCCTCGCCTACCTCCCACCCACACCTGCCACGCCCCCCTTCCGCCCACACCTGCCAAGTCCCCTTCCCAGCCACACCTGCCACCACGTCACGCACACCTGTATCTCATACACTGGTGAGTACTTACAAAACTTTCATGTATGGTCTGTATGTATAATACTTATTATCTTCTAAGTGCACAGAAGTAACTACATCCTAAGTTTTTGTCACTGTTATATTTTCCTTTTACTATCAACTTTTTACTGATTTTAACAATTTATCTTAATGCAATAACATGTTTACATTTATTCTATTAATATTAACTATATACTGCATTTTTGTGTGTACTTTTAATGACTTGGGGCCACACCTGTTAATACTTATACGGTATACCAATAGGATAGTAACCAATAGTATACCACAATATACAATTAAATATTGTATGATCATAGTATAGCAATATATAGTATTGGATATTATACCAGTAGGGTAGTAAAGCTAGGTTAGGTACAGAATTTAATAATTAATTGTTTTTTGCACAAAATATAGTCAGCCAGACCAGGCAAGTATTGTAATCTATACTATGTTAGGCTAAACTCGCGTCTGCACTTACGGACACTTACAAAAACGTTAACTGCAATTGTCTCAAAACTTACTTTTGGTTACTTAGTGGTTTGTTCTCTAAGTAGCTCAGTTAGAAATAATTAGGTTGGATTAGATTAACTTTTATTGGGTTAGATTTTTTAAGGTATTGTTTTGTTTGATCCGATTAAATTGTGTCATTTGACTAGGTCAAATTTGCTTTGATTAAATAAAATTACAAATAACTGAGTTAAAATTTAACGCCCACATTATATTTGACTGGATCCCATTAGGCTGGGTTTGATTACGTTAGATTATGTTTGATTATTATTTATGATTAGATTAGACAAAACTGAATGAGATTAGAAAGAGTTAGTTTGGCATTGATTAGATTAAAACAGATTAAAGTAAAATTACGGAGATAAAATTAAACTCTGAGGCTCACACAGAATCACAGAGAGCCATCAATCCTCTGTCTTCGTGCCATGTGACGATCTATATATTTGTTTTCCTTAGCCATTCACAATAAAGGAAAATAAATATACTACTTCGCAACTCGCATTTGAAAACCTACGTCACTATGACGTCACAGGAGCCAGTTTAAGATGGCTTGTGCAGGAAATACAGCAACAGTTGCTGCAACAGTGTGCACCAGTTTGCATCAGTACACACTCCTCACCAACTTTTGACCAACATGCGCTGTTGTATCACGGACAATAAAATAAAAGACTCGTGACGATACAGCAGCTTTGGCTTGTTTAACAGTCTGAGTGCCAGACACTGCTTTCTGGACTCTGGCACAGCATTAGAACGGTTTGTAGCAATGTTTAAGTATACTGTTTCCATACATCATGTATGCTGGCACAGCATTACCACACTTTGTAGCAATGTTTAAGTATACTGTTTCCATACATCATGTATGCTGGCACAGCATTAGAACACTTTGTAGCAATGATCAAGTATACTGCTTCCATACATGTTATATGCTGGCACAGCATTACCACACTTTGTAGCAATGTTTAAGTATACTGTTTCCATACATCATGTATGCTGGCACAGCATTAGAACACTTTGTAGCAATGTTTAAGTATACTGTTTCCATACATCATGTATGCTGGCACAGCATTACCACACTTTGTAGCAATGTTCATGTATACTGTTTCCATACATCATGTATGCTGGCACAGCATTACCACACTTTGTAGCAATGTTCAAGTATACTGTTTCCATACATCATGTATGCTGACACAGCATTACCACACTTTGTAGCAATGTTCAAGTATACTGTTTCCATACATCATGTATGCTGACACAGCATTACCACACTTTGTAGCAATGTTCAAGTATACTGTTTCATGTATGCTCAAGCATTAATTTTTGGGGGTGGGGGGAGTAGCCCCTCTATTTTCGGAAGACCTATGGTTACTGATAATAAAAGAACAATGGTATATTCAAAATATATCCAGTAAATACCCTATATAAAAATTATCATATAATCATTTATATGAAAAAGTAATAAATTATAAAAATTTGTTCATGATTCAGGATGAATATCAACTGGTGGCAGTTCTGTTAGAAATCACCCCCCTCCCCCTTCTCCAAAGTGCTGGATCTGTCCCTGTCTACTGACGCATACTTGCTGCCGAGCTACGATATTCATGTCTGATATGCTCTCACAATTCACCGTAAGTTGAATTAGGTTAGAAACATTAGCTATAACTACATCAGATTAATCACAACACTTCACTCATACATACCAGTGCAACACCTGCAAGATGAAGAGTTACAGAAGCTTCCATACACAAGCGCCTCACACCCATAAACTGACTCATTTGTACTGTGGCAAGTTCCTCCAAGCTCGTGACAGCATTGCCTGGAATCATTTACAAGTTATTAGCACATCATTATTATTTTTTTATTGTTTGTAGCAGTAGTAGTAGTAGAAGTAAGGCAAGGTGTCAAAAGTAAGATGTTTGATAGAATATAACTTTTCTCATGTCATAACAATTATTATTATTATTATTATTATTATTATTATTATTGTTGTTGTTGTTGTTTGCAGTAGTAGTAGTAGTAGTAGTAGTAGTAGTAGTAGTAGTAGTAGTAGTAGTAACAGTAGTAGTTGTAGTAGTAGCAGAAGTAATGCAAGGTGTCAAAAGCAAGATGTTTCATAGAGTATCACAGCTTTACTCATGTGTCAAGAATATCCCCAGTTTTCTCATGTATTCTATTTAACTATTTTCCTGTATAATATAGATATTCTGTCCACTCTAACTAGGCGTATAACTGCTGATTTTCCATCTCTGATACTGAATCGTAATAAGAACTTCACACTGTAGTATGGTCTGACTCCATCTACTAGTGATCCGTATATCTTGTTAGTCAATCTCTCTTCACTTATTCTCTCCTTACGGCCACAACGCATTAACACACACTGGTCTACCCTTTCCATTACACTACGTCTGCATCCACACCCTGCCATACCATCACCATCTCAACCCACATATAGACCTCTCCTCACCTATTCTCCCCATACGGCCATAACACATCAACACACATTGGTGTACTCATTCCATTACACTACGTCTGATTACACACCCTGTTACACCATCACCATCTCAACCCACATATAGACCTTAGGGACTTCAACTCAAGCGATTACACCCTTCTTGGTCCCTAGATTTCATGATCCACGCCTCGCATCCACACAGCAATGTTGGTTTCACAAAAATCGGTTCGTTTTTATGTGACAAAGATCCCTAATCCGTTTTCAGCTCAGTTGATGACCTAGCATAGTTAGACTGACTGATAAATTTCTACCAGTAACCAAGGAGACTCGTTTTTACCTCATAACTGAGGCTCACTGAATTTTATGGAATCAGGACTTGGTATTCAAGTTATGAGAATAACCCAGATCAATCAGATGACAACAAACCAGCAATACGCCTTCACACATACCCATCTTGGCCTGAAGAGACGCACAACTTTCCTTCCACACTTTAACGCCCCTAATACTTTGGCTCCTTCTCCTATGACTTACTTCAGGGCCTTGACGTCCATCCGCTGTTACTTCCAACCCAAATGCCAACACTTCTCTTCTTCAAAAACTTTCTCAAACAGACTTACGGTAATATCGTTCTGCTAAGTCTCTTCAACATCTAAATCACCAAGCTCTTTTGTTGCACTCACTCTCAACTTACACCTTGCACACTCTCTCAGTCTCAGATACAAATTTTGCTGAAGTTTGCCTACCGATTCTGAGACCAGTGCTGTATCATCTGCAGTTAACCGCTGGTTTACATCGCAGTCTGACCATCTTCCATCCCTTAACTTGCTCGTCTTTGTAGTCCCCTTATATCTACACACACACACACACACACACACACACACACACACACACACACATCGCATAAATTCACCCTGAGGCAGGATATGTAAAGTTAGGCGTAGGCTTTCTCATGTACTCGCTGGCGACACTTTCCTCCATTCGTTGTCTGTCCTCCTCTGTCTCCCTTTCCTCCACCCCCATCCACTTCCCCCATTCACTTGGTTCAAACTCCACTTGCGACTCTTCCACCTGATCAGGGATGTCCGGCTCCACATGCTGTTGGGGGGACGTGTAAACACTCTCCGGCTCCTTCGACTCACTCCCAGCTGAATTAAATCATCTGTGTCGTTTAGAATAGAACACTAGAGTTGTCCCGACCATGAATGTACTAACAAGGTCCCGTACTCTCGTCCAGTAAGGAGACTACCTGGCACCTTTTCCTTTGCGAATTATTATTGGGTTTGAATGATTAATATCCTTTTCCACGATATTTATGCAGGGTATGACGATACCTGAGGGATTTCCATAACACGGAATTGGAGAGTAAGGTATAATAAACAAAATAAGTTGTTAAGGGATAGGTGTCATGGATCTTCTTTAACCCAGGAGAATACGGGTACAGGAGAGATAGGCAGAACGTTTTCACACTGTTAGTCAATGGTATGTACAGTAACTCTTTTTACAGGGTCTCACGACAGTTATTTATTTTTAGCACTTCAGAAAGTTACTGTAGAGGTAATACTGAGTAAAAATAGCAATATCAAAATAGGTCCGGTTCTCAATCGTTACGAAGCTACAGTTTCTGGTGATCTAATGAGCTACGTGTGAGCAGGTTGCCAGGTTGGCTTTTTAAAAGCCAACTTCCTCAAATTTGGCTCTTTTTTTTTTATATATAAGTGGTTGGCTGGAGAAAATAGCTGGTTGGCTTTTTTTTTAAGTTTGGCTTCTTTTTGGCTTTTTTTTCCTTTGATACGTGTTATGTTTTGATATTTTGTTAGTGAAATATGATGCAACTTATAAAACTACGAATTCAACAGTTAGAAATAATTTACTTCCACATACAATAAGTTAGAGAAAATGTAATCTAATATTCCGTTTTCTTTATACTGTAATCAACTCCGTGTAAAAGCGACTAAAATTAGAATACAATAACGAACTATCAGCTACTGCCTCTGGTATGTACACTCGGCAAGATTTCAGACTGGACCACCTGGTTGCGGGATTTGGCTAACCTGGCAACAGCGCGCACCCGTGTGTGTGTGTGTGTGTGTGTGTGTGTGTGTGTTCTTACCTAATTGTTCTTACCTAATTGTATCTTTACAGGAATGAGTCAAGCTCGTACTGTCCCGTGTCTTAAACCATATTTATCGTACATATCCTTAAATTTGTGAATTGTTTTGGCACACTATTTCATTCGGTAGTGCATTGCATTGATCAATTGCTCTGTTTGGGAAACTGAATTTCCTTACTTCTTTATCACCTCTCTTCTTATGCAGTTTTTTGCAGTGTCCTCTTGCTGATGCTTCTCCATATGTTAAGTAATCATTTATGTCTACTGTATTTTCTCCTTCCCTGATATGCACTTATATAGCATTATCATGTCACCTCTTTTCCTTCTCTCCTGTAAAGTTGGTAGATTCAGTTTATTTAGTCTTTCTTCGTAGCTTAGGTCCCTTAAGCTTGGTATCCATCTTGTAGCGGCCCTTTGAACTTTTTCAATCTTGTCTATATGCTTTTTGAGATGAGGACTCTAGACTACTGATGCATATTCCAGGGTTGGTCTAATGAATGATGTTATTATCCTTCTTAGCATGTCTTCATGTATGTATGTGAATGCTATTCTCATATTTGCAAGCAGTGTATACATGTTCCGTACCTTCTCGCTGATGTGGTCAGCTGGAGATAGTCTGTTATTGATAATCACACCTAGGTCTTTCTCTCTTTCTGATGTGTATAGGGTTTTATTTCCTAACTTATAATCCCAATCAGGTCTTTTTCCACTTTTACCAAACTTGATTACATGACACTTGTCCACATTGAATTCCATTTGCCATGTACTACTCCATTCATGAAGTTTATTTAATTCTTCTTGTAGCTCTTTGCAAGAGTCTGTGTTAGTAATTCTCCTTTGTATTTTTGCATCATCTGCAAACATATTCAGATAGCTCTCATTTCCAGTGTTACTGTTTATATCATTTATATACACTAAAAACATGATTGGTGCCAGCACTGAACCCTGTGGTACTCCACTAGTCACTTCTTTCCTTGATGAGTAGTTTCCTCTTAGTACTGTCCTCATTTCTCTTTTTATGAGAAAGTCTTGCATCCAACAAAACAGTTTGCCTCGAATTCCTCCTTGATGGTACAGTTTCCATAAAAGTCTTTGGTGTGGTACTGTGTCAAAAGCTTTCTTGAAATCTAAATAGATACTGTCCACCCATCCTTCCTTTTCCTGCATTGTGTTTGTTACTCTGTCATAGTAGCTCAACAGATTAATAACAGATGATTTTCCTTTTCTGAAACCAAACTGTCTTTCTGTTATCATACTGTGTTCTTCTAGATGATTTACCCAAGCTTTTCTTATAAGTTTTTCTAATACCTTGCTTACAACACTGGTCAGTGATACTGGTCGGTAGTTGAGTGGATTTTGTCTATTTCCTTTCTTGAATAAGGGGACAATATTTGCTTTTTTCCAAATATCAGTTAGTTTACCTTGACTCAAGGATTTCTTGAAAATTATAAATAATGGTTTACTTAACTCCTTTGCACATTCTCGTAATACCCAACATGAAATTTCATCAGTACCACTTGCTTTTCCTCTGTCTAATCTACTTAACTCCTTCTGTATTACTTTTTCTGCTATTTGTATATCTGGTAGTATGTGGGGACATGCGTGTTCCACATAGTCCCTCTCAAAAATTTTTTCTTCTGTAAAAACTAATTGGAAATTCTTATTTAGTGCTTCACAAATATCTTTCTCTTGTGTATAAGTGATTCCCTCGTCCGTAATGGATTGTATTATATCTTTTACTTTGGTTTTGCTTCTGATATAGCTGTAAAACAGCTTTGGTTGATCACTACTTTTATTTATTATATCCTCCTCAAACTGTTTTTGGGCTTCCCTCCTTATTCTTGTATAGTCGTTTCTTGCCTGTTTGTAATTATTATACGCCCTTTCACTATTGTGTCTTCTGTATTTATTCCACAACAAATCTCTTCTTTCTTTTGATTTTTTACATTCTGTATTGAACCATTTCTGTATTTTCTTATCTGCTTCTTTGTGCTGTGGAATGTACTTCTGGACTCCTATTTCATAAAATTCACAAAATATTTTATATACAGCATTTAAATCTTGTCCTCTAAGCTCATTTTCCCAATCAACTTCTAAGAAATACCTCTTTAGGTCTTGATAATTTCCCTTTTTATAGTTTAGGCTCTTTTTGTAACTGTCATTGCTGTTTACTATGTCATATGCTATCCTGAAGTCTTAATTTAGTACTGCATGATCGCTTTTGCCGAGTGGAGGGGGATATATTAAACTGTCAATATCATTTTCTTGCCTAGTAAATATTAGATCTAGCACTGAAGGTACATCAAGTCCTCTTTTTCTGGTGGTTTCCCTCACATGTTGCGTTAAGAAAAACTCTTGTACGAGATCCAGGAGCTTTTGGTCCCAACAGCTTTCTTGGCTATTTATATATAGAATATTCCAATTTATATTTGTATTGAAGTCCCCAGTTAGTATAATTCTTTCCGATTTCTCTTCCATTTTATGTAGCAATGATCTTATACTCTGAATTGTACTCTCTGCCAGGTCCTCATATTCGTCTCTTTCCCATGTGTTTGATCTGGGTGGCATGTACAAATTGGCTACAATTACTTTACCTTCAGATGTGTCGATCTCTACTGCAATCAGTTCTGCTTGTGATGGTATATCTAGTTTTATTTCCTTGACTTTTAGATTTTTCTTAGTTAATATTATAATTCCTCCTCCTTTTTTTAAATTTCTGTCTCTTCTCCATATATTGTATTCCTCTAAGTTTAGTATGTCATTGGATATCCTTGGTGTTAATTTTGTTTCAGTTAGGCATATTATTTGTGGTTCATTTTCTCTGACATAATCATTCATCTCTAGTAATTTAGATACCATTCCATCCACATTTGAGTACATCAACTTTATCATCTTGTTTATATACTTGTCATGACATGGTTCTACTACCTTCCTCCTTTTTCTTCCATCCTGTTTGTGTACCACTTTCGTACCTGCAATCATATTACTTTGAAAAAAAATTTCTTCTTCTCCTCTTCTGATCTTCCCTCATTTTTTGTTTTTGCTTCCTCCCTTTTCTCTTTCAGTAATTCCAGTTCCTCTTGTGTTAGGCATCTTTTTATCCATACATTTTTGAACTCCTCTTTTTCCATAAGATCCTTTGCATTTTTTAGTATCTCTTCCACAGTGTTTACACTCTGGAAAGTCACCTTTAGAGGTCTTGTCTTGCTTTTCTCGTGTGTGTGTGTGTGTGTGTGTGTGTGTGTGTGTGTGTGTGTGTACTATGAGGGACTTTCATGTGTCGTCTACCTAGCTGGTGAGCCCTATTTCAATCCAGACCTAGAAAAGTAACATAATTATTGAAATGCGTGGCTTGCAAATCAGTGCCCCTTTAGACGATGTGAGAGAAGAACAACATAGTATCCCCAGAAACACGGAAGAACAACGTAGTGCCCCCAGAAACACAGTGAGAGAGAAACAGGAAGAACAACGCAGTGACCCAGAAACACAGTGAGAAAGAAACAGTGTAGTGCCCCCAGAAACACACCGACACCCCTACCCGGACCCCACGGAGTAGCCACACCCACACTGGGGGATCCAATACGACAATGGCATAAGCCAGCCCGGGCCGTGCGCCCTTATCACACTCAGCCGTTGCACTGCCACCATAGCAGACGGAGGACACTACCTTCGGAAAACAGGACTGCCGAATCAGACTGGGGTGGAACTGATATTTCAGTTTCCGTCAGCGCCCCTCTGGAGATGGCCGATTGCCACTCCCGCCTTCGTCAGTCGGCCAAGCGTCGCACTGAAGGTGTTTCTGCCAAGACGGCCTATTGCTGCTCATCTCTTCTGCCCCAGGAGACGGCCGATTGCCACTCCACCCTCCTGCCGAAGGAGAAGGCCGATTGCTGCTCTGGAAGCGCCGCCCCTGGGACGCCCTATTGCCGCTCAACCCTCCTGCCGAAGGAGACGGCCGATTGCCGCTCTGGAAGTGCTGCCCCTGAGACGGCCGATTGCCGCTCTGGAAGTGCTGCCCCTGAGACGGCCGATTGCCACTCACTCCTCCTGCCGAAGGAGATGGCTGATTGCCGCACCGGAGGTACTGCCCCTGAGACGGCCGATTGCCGCTCTGGAGGTACTGCCTCTGAAACGGCTGATTGCCGCTCCTTCCTCCTGCCGAAGGAGACGGCCGATTGCCGCTCTGGAAGCACTGCCCCTGAGATGGCCTGTTGCCGCTCACTCCTCCTGCCGAAGGAGACGGCCGATTGCCGCTCTGGAAGTGCTGCCCCTGAGACGGCCGATTGCCACTCACTCCTCCTGCCGAAGGAGATGGCTGATTGCCGCACTGGAGGTACTGCCCCTGAGATGGCCGATTGCCGCTCTGGAGGTACTGCCTCTGAAATGGCTGATTGCCGCTCCTTCCTCCTGCCGAAGGAGACGGCCGATTGCCGCTCTGGAAGCACTGCCCCTGAGATGGCCTGTTGCCGCTCACTCCTCCTGCCGAAGGAGACAGCCGATTGCAGCTCTAGAGGTGCTGCCCCTGAGATGGCCGATTGCCGCTCCCCCTTCCTGCAGAAGAGATGGGCCCACGGCCTCTGGAGAGACCACCAGAGGTGCGCTGACTCCCCCACACAGCCACAGCCTATTGCCGGGCCCTACAGCCAGACAGAGGTGCCGACATCGCCCCTGCGTGAGACAGACACCCAGCTCCCCAGCACCAGAGGAACCCCACGAGGCCTAACGGCCTCCCCTGGCCTCCGGTCCCTACACCTGGCATGGAGAAGACTCACCTGTTGGGCCCCAGTACGAGACAGGTGCCGTACCCCCACCTGATGGCGCCCCTTGATTTTGGGGACTGCAGCCCTCAGCCTTCCCAGGCCCTCCCCAGGACTCCTGGGCGCAACCTCTCCATGCCCAACAGACGGCGACGGACCTCCACCTCTGGCCGAGACAGGAGCCAGAGACTCCTAGACCTGTTTGGCCCCAGCCCTTAGTGCCACACCGCTGGTCCCAGCCCAAAGACTACAGGCTCTTGCGCCGCGTGCAGCCCTAGACGAGAGAAAACACTCCTGCGAGCCGTCCCGTGCCCTCTCAGCACGCCTTTCCCTGGAGGTGCCCCTAGCCCTGCCAAATAGATGCCAGCGTGTCTCCCCACTGCCCCCATGACACGAGTGAATATATGTCAAGTGTGGTATTGCCCTAAGACTAGTGATGGAAATTGTTAAGTGTGACGTTGCCCTAGAAAACAGGTTACAGTGATATAGTGACTAAATGTATGTTCAGTAGCAGGACGAGTGAAATCATGGGAGAGTGAGTAAGGATGAGAACAGTGAGTGAGTCTCGAGAACTCTGACTCATAAGTGACGCCCTCATAAGAAAACAGTAAGAACTCTCCCCCTGAGGAAATCTCTGTAGTGAAAATATACATATGTCCCTTGTCGTCAGAAAACCGTAGAAAGCGAGAGTAATACCCGTTCCTTTGTATTTCCGAAAATATTCAGTGTCCCGCTATTCCCTCCCCCTCTACAACATCCCCTCCCCATAACTAACGTAATATAAACGAGAGCTAGAATCAAATGTCAAAATCCTTTCTCTATCGAGTAATACTAAGAGTGAAGTAGAATATTATTATAACTCTTTTCTGGCTCATCATGAGTCCTTCCCCTCCCCTCCCCCCGTGTGAACTCCCCCTCCTGCGCTCTCACACGTGCCTGTGATCCCTGTACACCTGTTCACTAGACTTTCTGTATTGGCAACCGTAGTGGTTAAGTCAGTATCCTGTGAGATACTAATATCTTAAGTAAGGTTTTCTTTCTGTGTCACTATTGTGTTGTAATATCTGTATTTTGTCCTGTGTCTGACTGTGGGAATATACGTGTAAAAGGTTATTGCCTAGAGTTTTTGTGTCCTGCCTCTCTTTCATTGCACTAAGCTCCGGTCATGAAAGAGGACCCCGCTGCATGTTAGGTGTTTTAGGACCAAAGAGTCGGGCCTTTTTCACCTAGCATTACACTGGTGGCAGCGGTGCTTCTTGACTCTGGCGTAGAAGAGAGGTAGTGAGAAATAATTGGCAACATGGCAACTAAACCGCACGTACAATTACCTAGGTTTGACCCTGACCAGTACGATATACACACATATCTGACGATAGTTAAACCCTTACTGGATATTGGCTTTGAGAATGACTAGCAGAAAATTGCAGTCACACTCCCACTATTGGGCAAAACGGCGATGAACATAGCACCGAAAATCGTCCCGGAGCTGACCTGGCAGAACTTTACAAAGTTCGCTGTCCAAGCCATCACCCCATCATTAGCGAGAGTGGTGGCTCTATCCAAATTGGATAGTTTTTCATTTGATGGGGATTTAGACAATACCCTGATACAGGCAAGACGCCTGGTTACCGCTGCCTACCCGGAGGCAGATGAAGAAACCCGGGACCAACACTTGTTTAACACTCTACTCAGAGTGCTCCTGAATGTCATTAGGAAACACTTTACCATCCATGACCCAACCGGAGACATGGATAGGGACATCCAGCTAATACAGCGCCTCCTGACTGCCTGCCCTACTCCTCAGCCGATCAGTGTGGTGAAGAGATTTCCCACTCAACCCCCGGCCCCTCCAACCATGCCATGACTGCCCTTGCCTCACACCAGCCCTACCCCGGCACCTAGCCCACGCAGGGCACACCCCTCTCGCCGGCAACCCGCCCAACAGGAAAATCCAAACCTGATTTTGGTCAACCCATGGGAGTTCACAGCCTGCAGTTCTTGCTGTCCCCTACATGATATACGGGACCAACTCAAAGCTGCCCGCCGCAGACCCACAGCCCCGGGTTCAAGTAAGGTGTCCTCTTTGGAGGGCGAGACTCCAGAGGACGAGCTGGCACCCATGGAAGAGCCCTATGTGGGAGAACAGGAGCAGCAACAGGAGAGTGAAAACCCCAGACAGCTGGATTTTTAGGCCTGCCCCCGCACCAACCCACGGTGGTGGGGGCCACTACCCCTAAGTATCGCCCCCCAGTGTATCACAAGATGAAATTAAACGGGGTGAAGGCCAGACTGCTAGTCAACACGGGAGCAGCCAGGTCCTGTTTATACAGCCACTATTTCTCCCGTCACAAGTCGACCCTTGGCCAGCTCTGCCCTACCACCACTCACCTTGTGGATGCGGGGGATGCCCCCCTGCCCATTGGTGGGAAGACTCGGGCCCTACGGGTTGACACCCACCAGCCGGTGTCCACCCAGCATCAGTTTATTGTCTTTGACTCCTCCTGCCAGAGTTATGACAGGTATTTAGGACTGGACTTGCTCCAAAAACTCGAAGCTACCATTGACTGCCGCTACCGACAGCTCCAGTTCCGCCCCCCACCCCGCCCTACCCAGGCCGTTTGTACCTGCACGCCGCGGCCCCGGCCGGAGGATTCGTCCCCTCTCTCCCTCCCACCCCCCTCCCCCTTCCCTCTCCCCACCCCCCTCCCCTTCTTTCCCAGTGCTTCCCCCCACCACCCCGGCCCCCTCCTTCCCCGCTACCGTCTCCGCCGCTGTTACCATTCCTTCTCACAATGAGGCTTGTGTGCCCCTGAACCGGCCCTCTGGGCCCTCTGTACTATTTTCCCCCCTCTTTCCGTCGGGAGCCCTCTCCGCCTGTCTTCTATCTCCCACCTTTCTTCCCCCCCACCACACCACTGTCCGCATAGCCAACCTTGCCCCTTCCCCCCTTACCCTCCCCAAAGGGCTCATTATCAGAGAGATGGAGGAAGCTGAGCCCTGTGCCCCAACTGCCTCCCACTCCCCTGCCCCCCTACCCCCTATTCCTGACCATCTCTCCACCCACCAGTCAGATACCTTACGTCGCCTCCTGGATTTCCAGGACCTGTTTGCAACCGGACCAACAGATATAGGGCATACCACATACCTGTCTCACGAGATCTATACGACAGGCCCACCGATTAGATAGCTTTCCCGATGCAAGAACCCCCAACAAAGGGAGGAAGAGGACCACCAAGTGCGCGAAATGATCGAGGCCAGCGTCATTTCCCCCTCCACCAGCCCTTGGTCCTCCCCTGTCGTTCTAGTAAGAAAGAAGGATGGTACGATGCGGTTTTGGATTGATTACCACTGCCTGAATGACTTGACTGTCAAAGATGCCACTCCCCTTCCACGAATCGATGGCTCCCTAGATTCCCTTCATGGGGCATCGTGGATCTCTACCCTCGACCTCCAGTCTGGGTACTGGCAGGTCCTGGTACACCCAGATCACCGAGGCAAAACCGCTTTCTCCACAAGCAACGGTTGGCACTTCAAATTCAATGTCCTGCCGTTTTGCCTTTGCAATGCCCCTGCCACCTTTTCCCGACTAATGGAGTCTGTCTTGAGTGGCCTCACTTGGGAGATATGTCTGGCCTACCTGGACGACGTCATTGTTTTCAGCCAGACCTGGGCCGACCATTTGCAGCGCATCCATTGGGTCTTTACTAGGATCCGCCAGGCAGGCCTCAAACTCCACCCCTCCAAGTGTGTCCTGGCCACCAGGCCTGTCTCTTTCCTGGGACACGTTATCTCCCAGGCAGGAATCTCTCCCGACCCTGACAAGCTCCGCGCCATAGCAGACATACTGCCACCACAAGACGTCCACAGCGTCCACACCTTCCTAGGACTCACGTCCTACTATCATCGTTTCTTGAAGGGTTTCGCCCAAATTGCGAAACCTCTGCACGATCTGACCAGGAAGGAGGAACCATTCGTATGGACTGAAGCAAGATGAGAAGCCTTCCAACAACTGAAAGACAAACTCGTCTCTGTTCCCATCGTGGCTTTTCCCGATTATACCCACCCGTTCCGCCTCTACACCAACGTTTCTCTCACTGCAAAAGGCGCCATGCTCGCCCAGGTACAAGCCGGCCGAGAACACATTGTTGCTTGCACCAGCCGCACTTTAAATCCAGCTGAGAGAAATTATGCAGCAACCAAATGAGAATGCCTTGACATAATCTAGGCCCTCCAACATTTTAGGGCCTACCTTTCTGGAACCAGGTCACAATCATCACTGCCCATCAGCCTCTCCAGTGGTTACATCAGTCGGACTCGCACAACGCCCAACTCGTCAGGTGGCGTGTAATCCTAGAAGAATTTCAGTATGAAATCTCCTACAGGCCTGGGAAACTGCATACCAACGCAGATGCCCTCTCCCGCCTTCCCATTGACGTGGTACAGCCAGATTCGGACCTCTTGCACCTATGGCACCGAAAGGAACAGCCGCCCTGGATTCCCACCCACCTGTTCACCAAACTATGCCGACAGGGCGATCATCTTCTAACTCCATCCGGACACATTCTACTAACCCCCGATGCGGCATGCGACACCCTATGCCACCTCCATGCCCATAACGGCATCCATCTGGATACCAAGAAGCTAGTTCAAGTGTTCAGCGACACTTACTGGGTGTCAAACCCCTCCACCCTCACCAAGGAGATAGTTCAAAGTTGCTGCACACGTGCGCTAGGGAAGGATGTTTCCCGGACCGCTGGACCCTCGGGCCACATCTCCACCCATAAACCTTGGCAACTCCTGTCAATAGATGTAGTGGGCCCCCTCCCTACCAAATCTGGGTATAAATATGTGATCACGTTTGTCGACATATTCAAAATTTGTAGCTTGTCTGGCGAAAGAACATCATGCCATTGCTGTCGCCGATGCCCTTCTCCAACATGTATTCCCTTATTTTGGCATCCCCCAAGTCATCCATTCTGACAATGCCCCAGAGTTCTCTGGTAAAATCTGGGGGGAACTTGCCAAGATATTTGGATATAAGATCTCCCATTCCTCACCTTATTGGCCACAGGGAAACGTCGTATGTGAACGTAGTCATCGTGCACTGATGAACCAACTACGTACACGCATCGAAGCTACGAAAGATGACGACTGGCCGGCCCATGTAAAGATCATTCAATGGGGGATGAATTCCTGTCCCTGAGAGGAGGAGGTTTCCCCACATGAAAGAATATTTGGTGAATCCCCTCTCCTGCAACCACAACGCCAACATCTACAACCACCTGCCGCCGCCCCCATCACGGACCCCTTGCACCTTCTGAAAAGTCGGCTGCACCACTTACAGAAAACACTGGACCTTGGCCCCAACACTGCCTCCAACCCTTTCAGCCCGGGCGATACTTTCGTCATCGCCCAACTTCCCACCCCCCACAAACTCGCCCCCCCGCTTTACAGGACCCCACAAGATCACCCATGTTCCAAACCCCTACCAGGTTGTTGTGGATTACCACGGCACCCCACGCACCCTCTGAAACCACCACGTGCGCCCTTTCTGCACGCCCACCTCTGCCACCCCGACCCCACACCCCCCACCTGCCCCTGCTCCCGCACCGCCTGTCGCTTCTACATATGAGTGCTATGTTTCCTCATCATCATCCCCCTCCACCCCCCCTACCACCTCAGCCTCCCCCACCACCACTACCCCCTGCACCTCACCTGACATCTCACCTGCCACACCAACCTCACCACGCTCACCCTCACCCCTTCCCTCCGCCGCCTCACCATTTCCACCCGCACCCACGTGCCCCGCCCACACCACAGAACACCCCACTACCCCCTCCCCCTCTCCTCCACACCTGCGCACGCCCACTCTGACAACCTCACCTTCCGCCGCGGCCCTAACACGTGCAGCAACACGTACTAACCAACCCCACCAACCTCGCCTGCCCACTTCCCCACCCACCCCCATCCTCAGAACCACCACCATCCATTCCGGCTGACTCTCACGCCCACCCGCCCGATACGCCCATACCCCTACACCTTCTGCCTCCCCTTCACTTCACACCATCATGATACATCAAGCCCAAATCCCCTCCTCCTACACTCCTCAGAGACTCAACGCCGCATTACCACAGCACAAAACCAGGCCCAGACCCTCAGTAGCTAGCATACAGCCCCCTACCACACTAGCAACTACACGGACCAAAATGAAGATCCGACGAACCATATGGGCACCGACCACAGGCAAGAATCGGCGGCTTAGAGGACCATACCACCTACTGACCCTCCTCCGATCAACCCTCACCGACTCCGCGCTCTTCCTCACCTGCGACACCGAACAAGAGGAAAATTCTCACACCACCGCTTGGCAATCCCTACTACAGCATCTCCAGCCTGCATACGCCACCCATGACACTCACGTATACCACCTCCAGCCACGGGGACGTGACTTTTTCCAAGGGGAGAGTGGTGAAATGCATGGTTTGCAAATCAGTGCCCCTGGAGACGATGTGAGAGAAGAACAACATAGTGTCCTCAGAAACATGGAAGAACAATGTAGAGCCCCCAGAAACACAGTGAGAGAGAGAAACAGGAAGAACAACGTAGTGCCCTCAGAAACACAGAGAGAAACAGTGTAGTGCCCCCAGAAACACACCGACACCCCTACCCGGACCCCACGGGGTAGTCACACCCACACTAGGGGATCCAATACGACAACAGCATAAGCCAGCCCGGGCCTCGTGCACTTATCACACTCAGCCGTCGCACCGCCACCAAAGCAGACGGAGGACACTACCTTCGGAAAGCAGGACTGCCGAATCAGTCTGGGGTGGAACTGACAATTCAGTTTCCGTCAGCGCCCGTCTGGAGACGAACGATTGCCACTCCCGCCATCGTCAGTCGATCAAGTGTCGCACTGAAGGTGTTTCTGCCGAGAAGGCCTATTGCCGCTCCACCCTCCTGCCAAAGGAGATGGCCGATTGCCGCTCTGGAAGCGCCGCCCCTGAGACGGCTGATTGCCGCTCAACCCTCCTGCCGAAGGAGACAGCCGATTGCCGTTCTGAAGGTACTGCCTCTGAGATGGCCGATTGCCACTCCTTCCTCCTGCCGAAGGAAACAGCCGATTGCTGCTCTAGAAGCACTGCCCCCGAGATGGCCTGTTGCCACTCACTCCTGCTGCCAAAGGAGACGGCCGATTGCAGCTCTAGAGGTGCTGCCCTTGAGACGGCCGATTGCCGCTCACCCCTCCTGCCAAAGGAGACACCCAATTGTCGCTCTAGAGGCGCTGCCCCTGAGACAGCCGATTGCCGCTCCCCCCTCCTACAGAAGAGATGGGCCCACGGCCTCTGGAGAGACCACCAGAGGTGCGCTGACTCCCTCACACAGCCACGGCCTATTGCCGGGCCCTACGGCCAGACAGAGGTGCCGACATTGCCCCTGCGTGAGACAGACGCCCGGCTCCCCAGCACCAGAGGGACCCCACGAGGCCTAACGGCCTCCCCTGGCCTCCGGTCCCTACACCTTTCCCTGGAGAAGACTCACCTGTCGGGCCCCAGTACGAGATGGTGCTGCAGCCCCCACCTGACTGCGCCCATTGATTTTGGGGACTGCATCCCTCAGCCTCCCCGGGCCCTCCCCAGGACTCCCGGGCACAACCTCTCCACGCCCATGAGACGGCGACAGACCTCCACCTCTGGCCGAGACAGGAGCCAGAGACTCCTGGACCTGTTTGACCCCAGCCCTGAGGGCCACACCCCTGGTCCCAGCCCAGAGACTACGGGCCCTTGCGCCACGTGCAGCCCTAGACGAGAGAAGACGCCCCTGCGAGCCGTCTCGTGCCCTCTCAGCACGCCTTTCCCTGGAGGTGTCCCTAGCCCGGCCAAATAGACGCTGGCGTGTCTCCCCGCCGCCCCCACGACACGAGTGAATATATGTCAAGTGTGGTATTGCCCTAAGACTAGTGACGGAAATTATGTTAAGTGTGACGTTGCCCTAGAAAACATGTTACAGCGATATAGTGACTAAATGTATGTTCAGTAGCAGGGCGAGTGAAATCACGGGAGAGTGAGTAAGGATGAGAACAGTGAGTGAGTCTGGAGAACTCTGACTCATAAGTGACGCCCTCGTAAGAAGACAGTAAGAACTCTCCCCCTGAGGAAGTCTCTGTAGTGAAAATATACATATGTCCCTTGTCGTCAGAAAACCATAGAAAGTGAGAGTAATACCCGTCCCTTTGTAGTACCGTAAATATTCAATGTCCCGCTATTCCCTCCCCCTCTACAACATCCCCTCCCCATGACTAACGTAATATAAACGAGAGCTAGAATCAAATGTCAAAACCCTTTCTCTATCGAGTGATACTAAGAGTGAAGTAGAAAGACGTATCTTTTCCCAATATTATTATAACTCTGTTCCGGCTCGTCACGAGTCCTTCCCCTCCCCTCCCCCCGTGTGAACTCCCCCTCTGGCGCTCTCACGCGCGCCTGTGATCCCTGTACACCTGTTCACTAGACTTTCTGTATTGGCAACCGTAGTGGTTAAGTCAGTATCCTGTGAGATACTAATATCCTAAGTAAGGTTTTATTTCTGTCACTATTGTGTTGAAATATTTGTATTTTGTCCTGTGTCTGACTGTGGGAATATACGTGTAAAAGGTTATTGCCTAGAGTTTTTGTGTCCTGCCTCTCTTTCATTGCACTAAGCTCCGGTCACGAAAGAGGACCCCGCTACATGTTAGGTGTTTTAGGACCGAGGAGTCGGGCCTTTTTCACCTAGCATTACAATTATTGTGACTATTCTGTATAACTGGATAAACTTACAAGAGTTAGCAACACTATAGACCATTAAGGTCACTAAAATACTCGTTGATAAAATATATCATGCCCATGAATGAATACCTATGACAGGCTATTATGCATATGCGTACATTGGACTCCCATCCGGGAATCCCTTACACACAGTCATTTCGTTGTGTTACTGATGAGTTCAGTGCAATTGGCTTTCATATCTACATTCGTATCGTCGTTTTGAGTAAGAATAGTGCTTTCTTGAAGCTTGTCATTGCCTTAGTTTTCTTAAATTTAATATTTGCCAAATACCGCCACTTGACATCTGTTTCTATACGCCATAGGCGACCGTCCCCATGGCGGGTTAAGCATAGCTCACTTTTCGCTAGCTCTCGGTGAAGGCGGAGGTGTATACGGTTCATTTACTAGACCATTATGGCGATTAACCAAGGTTTTGAAGTCCAATATTTGCATGATTCGTATGATGTACTTTGATTTATACAATGAGGATACAAAAAAGACAATTACAAGTTAGCTTAGTGAAGCTATATGAGCGTGATTACGTCCTTCACTATGAGGACGTAAATCATTTTATTCTTTATTCCGACGACATTGTTCAGCTCAGGACAGACTGAACTGGATGATACAGCTCTATTAACCCTTTCAGTATGAGTATTCTAAATGGTAAAATCGTTGGCAGCAAGAATAAAACTGTATATCATCGGACTGAAAAAGTTAAGCTTCTGCAATCAATCTTTCAGAACCTCAGAGGCTTACCTGATCATCATTCGGTACATGTTTTATGATTTATTTTACCATCCCTTCCAAAAATTGAAGGAACATACATGATTCTAAATGGCACTGGAGACTTGGTACGACTTCTGTCTATATTACACATGCCACCGGAAGGCAATTTGTTCCGGTCTGTGTATTTTCTTGGGAGTATGCACTTACAGGGTAACAACTAGCATGGAATAAGAAATCACTTTTATCACAGAAAACAACATTCATCATTTACTAGACAACAGCATGTAGTGCTGCTCTCGGGTGTCTGTCCTTTCCTTTCCTCCTTCCTTTCTTTCCCTCCTCTTTTGTCATTCTTTACTTCATTTCTTCCTAGTCCTTTTGTCTGCTGGTGACTATACACTCCTTCTTCTATCTTTCCTTCATTCTTTCCTCTTCCTTCTGTCTATGGGTGACTTTACACTGAGTGAAAAGACAAATGGTTTCCTGTACACCTTAGGTAGCAGCAAATTAAGAACCTGACCCTTCGCCAACCACATTCTTCTTCTCCAGCCTTGTTTAGCCTTCGTCTGTTTCTGTAAACACTCTCGGTGGCCTTTTCTCAAATCCGGGACTGTCCCTCTGGTGCGCATGCGCGAGTGTTTTGGAGAAATGTTAAGAGGTAAAATTTACAAACTAATAAATTACAGGTAAGACAACGACTGTCATGTCGAAAATTGGTGTTAAGAATGAATAATGATCGGGACTTCATACATGTATGGGATCAGCTACAATATCCAACAATCAAAATAGGATTTATGCAAAGAGAATTTGTGAAGTACTATCATTGAAGAAGCAAGTCTACCATCGTAACTCATGAAATAGCACAAATTAAAAAGATTGTGAAAAATGTAGAGTAATTCTGTTAAACAAATCGGGGCCCTCTTTCTGGGCACCACAATGTGAGAAATGTTTAATGTATCCAAGTCGGTATCTCTACCGGGACACCGCTATGCAAGAATTTTCTGGTAAACAACTCGTAGGTCGTTACTCTTCCCTAAAGTTGTTTAAGTAAATCAAACAAGTCTCAGAGTTAGGTGATACGTAAATTAAATTTAACTCACCTATAATACTATTCTTCTATCTTATCTCTTCGCTAATCCCCCCTTGAATTGGCCAATTCGTAAAGGTTACTTAGCTATATGAAGAGGGAGTGATCGTTAACCGATGACGATGAGGCTGCCTGGTAGAGTTGCTTGAGCAAGCAAGCGTCCTTATGGTGTGTATGTACAACGTGCTACCTCCACGAGAGCTAGGAGCAGAGTGGGTGAACGCGGCAATTCTACCTCCCTCATAGAATGGTAGGTTGCCAACTTTTAGTTATTTACAGTACTAAATACAGTCAAATTACATCATGATATGTACAGGGCAAATCTAACAAATTAATCTTAGTTCCACTTAAATTAAAGTTAGACCAATTATTCCCTTTAACTATGTAAATATCTTAATTCCACATCTGCCTTAACAGGGGAATCTTTCCCTGCTTGCCACGTCACCTATCGCGCAGACGCAGCTTAGGTCAGTGGAAAATACCACATAATTACATGTATTTACAATGCATAGTTGTCCACGGGGGTTAAATGCAGTAGCATTTAATTTATCAATAACAAGAATTATTAAAGAGAACGTCGTTTCTGGGTTACTAAAACCGCTTGAATAATTAACAACAGTCTCTACGTCCTCTGCCTTTAACCAGGGATAAACTATGATAAATTTAGAGAGCGCAACTGCTCTGGGGGAAAATATTTCCCACAGTTTTGGGGCCGGCGGAAAATGATACGTTGTATCATGTAATATGACCCTTAGCCAAGAGTTCCCTCCATAGTTCTCGAGAACCCTGTGCTGCGGCCCTACTAGGTCGCGCCTCTTGACCCGTTTGATCTTCACCATTCTCAGGATCCGGAGTGGCTGCTAACTCAAGGGGTACCAGTTTATCAATAGTTTTTATACTGGTATGTCCCCTGCATTTTATTTTTACGAGTCTCAGCACCCCTTCAGAATCTGGGTGTGTGGAGATCACTTTAGCTAATGGCCACTGGGATTTTGGCTGTTCAGTCTTCACTAAGACCACATCTCCTATGTTAATAACTGATTTGTTGCTGGCAGCTTGAGCTCCATAAAACCTCTCTCGTAGGCTCAAAAGATACTCTTCGCTCCAATGTCTATTCCATGTATCCAGCACCCTTTTCAGACGTTGATATCCCTCCCGAAGGTGTTGTCCTAAATCATTATTTTCTATGTTAGGATCATCAACTTCTTCCTGGATATCGACACAAGGCATTGGATGGAGCTTCCTGCCATGTAACATGTGAGCCGGTGTTAAGGCCTCTAGCGAGTCGCTAGTGTCATCTTGATAAGTCAGAGGTCTATTATTAACCCTGGCTTCAATTTCAGTTATTACTGTTCTTAAATCTTCTCTCGTGATCTTAGTTCTATGTAATGTTTTCCTCAGGCAGTTCTTGACAATACCAATCATTCTTTCGGTAAATCCATTTTGCCATGGAGCTCTTGGAGCTGTGAACTGCCAAATACAATTTCTGATTCCCAGCGTCGACTTAACCTTCGGGTCATTCATTATGTTCAACAGTATGGGAGCTGCTCCAACGAAATTAGTTCCGTTGTCGCTTATTAACTTGCCAGGACAAGACCTTCTAGCGGCAAATCTGCGAAAGACATTGAGGAATGTCTCTGAGCTTAGGTCTTCCGCTAATTCTAGATGGACTGCCCTTGTGTAGGCACAAGTAAATAAACAAATGTAAACTTTATGGGGAGTTTCCTCACCCGTAACAGTTATAGCCCCTGTGTAGTCCACTCCTGTTATATGGAAGGGCCGACTTATGCTCACCCTTTCCTTCGGTAGGGCTGGTGGTCCAGGGTAGTTAAAAGGTCTCTGTTCATACCTCCTACAAATGATGCAGTTTTTGAGATATTTTTTAATAACCTGTCTACCCTTAGGAATCCAGTACCTTTCCCGAATTTGGGCTAAGGTCTGCGGTACACCTCCATGGAGAGTGGAATCATGGGCTTCCTTTATAATAAGATGTACAAAGCACCCACTCTTAGGTAATAAAATGGGATGTTTGGTTTGGATGGGCAAGTCAGCCTTTACCAATCGGCCTCGACATCTTATCAGACCCTTTCCGTCTAAGAACAAGCCTAAATTCTTCATCAGCTTATTCCCTTTTCCAGTGTCTTGGCCTAAAAGTTTATATATTTCCCCGTAAGAATTTCTTTGTACTCTTTTCAGCCAGTATTTTAGGGGATCTAATTTCTGAAACCCCACCTTCTTATTCAAAAATTCAACAACCAATTTAGTAGTATTTAGAAGTTGTCTTATTGATGAAAATCGGCTGATGTCAATCACTTCTGGCTCAGGTACTACAGGATCCAAGTTCACTGCACTAATCTCAGCAATACTGTACTGTTTCTGTTCAGGCCAATCCTTAGTGAGTAACCATTTAGGACCTTTAAACCACAAATTATCTTTGATCAGTCTCCTTACGGTCGAACCCCTCGAGAGCAGATCAGCTGGATTTTGTTTGGAGGACACATGCATGAATTTAAATTTGGAAGACAGCTCTTTAATAGTCTTCACTCTATTACGGACGAAAGGAATTTTACTGTCTTCCTTCCCTATCCAGTAAAGACAAATCTCACTGTCAGTCCATATGTAAATGTCCTCAAATTGAGTATCAAGAGTAATGGTTATATACCTGGCCAATTTAGTTCCTACTTCTATGGAAGCCAATTCCATTTGAGGTAGGGTTCTTTCTTTAATTGGCGCAACTCTGGCTTTGGACATTATAATCTTACTATCCTCTCCTGTTGCGCAATAAGCTACTGCTCCATAGGCCCTTTGAGAAGCATCACAAAATATGTATAAGTGCGACTTCTCATTACTGTTTATTTTCCTGGGAATACATATGCTTGATGTAGTTTCAAACTCCTTTCTAATCTGTTCCCATTGTTCCACATATGTCTCACCTAATTCAGTGTCCCAGTCTAACTTTTCTCGCCAAGCCTCCTGTACTAAACATTTGCCCCTAATAACTATAGGACTGACCAATCCTAATGGGTCAAATAGCTTGGAAACCTGACTTAACAAGGACCTCTTGGTGAGAGTGACATCAGAGAACTTAATTGGTTTCAAACTTATTACATCAGCTGTTGTATCCCAGTTAAGACCTAACACATTTTGAATTTTGGGAATGTCAGAATCTGGATAGTCCTCTTGTATTTTATTCCTCAAAAGCGGTGAATTTGTATTCCAGCTCTGTAACGGCAAATTTGCCTTCCCACATTCGGAATTGGCTACTTCATAAGCCTTCAAAGCTTCCGACTCTGTATCAGCAACACCTTGCAAATTATCCATATAAAAAGCCTGCCCTATTTCTGGACATTTGGCATTTTCAAAATGATGCTTTAAAGTGTTGCAAAGTAGGAAAGGACTAGCACAAGAGCCAAAGAGCACCGATCGGAAACAGTAAGTTTTCAATGGACTATCCTCATTTTGAGGATCATGAGGCCAGAGGAATTTTGTAAATTTCCTATCATCATCTCTCAGTCCTATTCTGAGAAAAGCCTTACTAATGTCTGCTGTGTAAGCGTAAGGTTTCTCTCTAAATCTTAGTAACACATTCCCTAACTTTTCTGTTAGTGTAGGTCCAGAGTATAGGCAATCGTTCAAGCTAGCTGATCCCTTGGACGCTTTACTACTACAGTTGAATACTATCCTTATGGGAGTAGTTACTGAATCCTTGCTTACAGCATGATGTGGTAAGTAATGTCCTTCTTTGTGGTTAACAGGGTATTCTACCTCTTCTATAAATTTATTCTTCAATTGATCCCTTATAATATTATCATATAGGGTCAGATGTTCTGGTTTATCTCTCAACTTTCTTAGAAGAGAATTTAACTGAGCTTTAGCTGCTTGGTAATTTGTTGGTAACTCTGAATGGTTTAGTTTCCATGGTAATCCTACCCAATACTGTCCATCCTTAAATTCCACAGACTGATTATACAAGTCCAATGTTATCTTATCTTCAGGGGTTGGTTCCTCAGAGTGTATACCTATACTGTTTAGGTCCCACAGTTTGTGTACAGGTTCAATGTTTTCATCCAACAAGTCATTTATCTGAGTAGGTTCTAATTCTGCACCTATTCTAGCTACCATCAATGACTGTGTGGGGGTAACAAACACTGAGTCTACTAGTTTGGCCTCTCCTTTATCTTGTTTTGGAAAAGGCAACTGACCCATAATAAGGTTACCTCCTGGACTCTTGAACAACTGTACCTTATTCTTTTTGAAAGTCCTATGTAGGAATCTTCCACAATAATCAGAACCAATTATCATTTTTATGGGACCCACAGCATCTGATTCCACATTCCGTTTAGCCAACTTTATCCCTGAGCTTTGCAAATGATCAGAGGTTTCCTTCAATCCCTTTATGTATATACTTGTCTCCATAGTATCAAGCACAGCTGCTGTTATACGGCATTTATATCTGCCTAATTGTATTACAGGTCTAACTAAATCAAAAGACTGAGCTTTCTTAGTTGTTAAGAATCCTGTAATGGCTAGATTTACCTTGCCGATAACTGGTAACTTTAATTTCTTCACAATGTCTGCAGATATGAAAGTTTTCTGAGCACCCGTATCAAACAGGGTACATACCAATTGGTTTCTATTCTCAAACAATACTTTCACATCTGCTATTGGTACTGCAGCTGGCATTACTATTGGAGCATTCCCTTTTGCAATTGTCATATTGACGCTTGCAGGTTTAGGAACCTCAATTTTCATCCTAGGGCATAAAGCACTATGATGATGATCCTTTTTGCATTTAAAGCAAAGATTTAATTTAGTCTTACAGTCCGCGGCAGTATGTTCGGAGTTCATACAGATTATACAACACCCCAGTTCCTGAAGCTTCTCTACTCTAGAAGCATAATCAGGGTAGTGTTGACAAAATACACTGGAATGTTGCTCACCACAAAAGACACAAACTTTCCTGTCTTTTACCATGGAAGGTTTTATTTCATTAATATCTTCAGCATGTCTATTCCTTATCTTTAATACTTTATCCTCGGCCTTTGTGCTGCTAAGGAAAGTACCTATCTCTTCTTTAGGCACATACTTAGTCTTCTCTGACTTAACTTTCCCTATCAGTTGGTTAGTGGGTTTTTTCTTTACTTCGGTCTTCTGTTTGACCTCAGTAGTGTTTAATGTTCCTTGCAAATGTTTACAGAGTTGCATCAAGCCTTCCTCTATCTCTTCACAGGAGAAATTATCCTTCTGGTACCTACCATACAAAGCATCCTTGGTTTTCGGTGGTAGCTTGAAGGATACAATTCTTGAAAGCACCCAATCTGATGTCTTAATATCTTCGTAAGTACCTAAGGCCCTTAATTTACAACTTATTGCAATTCTAAATTTTTGCAAGGAATCAAATCGTGCCTAGGCGTGGGTAATTCTATTAGAGCCCGCAATAAATGATTTATAATTTGTTCCCTGTCTTCGTAATTTTGTCTAAGGATGGTCAAAGCCACTTCATAGTTATTTTCTTCTACTGGTAATTCTTTTATCAGTTGATATGGTGTTCCTTTGACCTGTCCTAACAAATAAGTAAGTTTGGTGACTTTAGGGAGATCTGTTCTATCGTGTACCAAATATTTGAACTGATCCCAGAAGGATTTCCAGTTCTGCTCTCCATCAAATTCTGGAAGCGTTATTTGTGGTAACACAGCTCTACTCTGCTGTGCCACAACTTGTGTTTCCGCGGCAGTGTCAGCTAATTTTGACTCTAGTGTCTTTACTACAGTTAAGTATTCTTCTAATTTGTCTTCAAACTTAGTAGTTTCTGACTCTAAGAGTTCCTTATTCTCAGCCTTTACTACAGCCGCTTCTAAAGTTAAGTAACTCTCCTCATACTTACTCCATCGATCTTTCAGAATATTTAGGAGACTATTTATTCTCTCCTTGGACAGAGGTATTTGGTCCAGCGACTGGTTACAATCATTTATGGCTCTAGTTACCCATCCTGCCTTACTACTAGAAGATCGTTGCAATAAAGAAACAGACATGTTGACGGAGTTCTAATTTAATAATTTAATTATGAATTCCAACCACAATTTTTACCTCAACTTAGTAATGATTTGTTTATTTTAAAATTTTGAAGAGGGTAGGGATTAAGTCCTCATTGTACAAATTATCCCCTCTCCCAATTTCGTAATATTCATTACAGCTCAGCTAATTATTTAATTTAATTTTGAGGAGTGTAGGGATTAGGTCTATACCTTTAACCTATTCCCCAGGGTTATTAAACCTCAAGGGTTTTATTTCATCCCCACACTCAATTGCCAAAACACCCATATTCCCAGAGCTCAGAATTTATTACCTCAATACTCCATAGGCCCACCCATAGCTTGTACAGCATAGAACTCTCCTTTCTTATGTTCTACATAATTTATAAATTTCTGCAGAACCGCTTCCCTACCATGATGGTTCCAATGTATACCATCAGATTTCAACATTGCTTGGAAGGGCTTGGCATTAAAATGTATGAAATCCCTTCCCTTCCTGGCCCGTTGCAAACTTCGGTTCACAGCTCTGCTAACTAATTTATATGTTCCATAACAAACTGGAGAGCCATATGGCAGGTTCCTTGGCTCGAGGAGGGTTATGGCTACTGAGGATTTACAAGAGCCCTCTATGGCTCCTACCACTGCTAAAATATTCTCCACAACTTCATTGACCTCCACATCCTCATGGATATCATTTCCTCCAAGGAAAAGGACCGTACGGTCATGCTCCCAGTCTAGTACGGCATTCAGCCTTTCATCTTCAGAGAAAAAGCTTGCCTTTCCTCCCGGAGCCCTATAGACACGTACGTCCACGTCTTCCACTTCAACCGAATGTGGTAGTAAACTATGCCCCACAAAAGCAACTTTAAACACATTCAGCGCCTCGGCACACATCGGTTTTCCTCACTCGATCGGGGCACCAAAATGTGAAAAATGTAGAGTAATTCTGTTAAACAAATCGGGGCCCTCTTTCTGGGCACCACAATGTGAGAAATGTTTAATGTATCCAAGTCGGTATCCCTACCGGGACACCGCTATGCAAGAATTTTCTGGTAAACAACTCGTAGGTCGTTACTCTTCCCTAAAGTTGTTTAAGTAAATCAAACAAGTCTCAGAGTTAGGTGATACGTAAATTAAATTTAACTCACCTATAATACTATTCTTCTATCTTATCTCTTCGCTAATCCCCCCTTGAATTGGCCAATTCGTAAAGGTTACTTAGCTATATGAAGAGGGAGTGATCGTTAACCGATGACGATGAGGCTGCCTGGTAGAGTTGCTTGAGCAAGCAAGCGTCCTTATGGTGTGTATGTACAACGTGCTACCTCCACGAGAGCTAGGAGCAGAGTGGGTGAACGCGGCAATTCTACCTCCCTCATAGAATGGTAGGTTGCCAACTTTTAGTTATTTACAGTACTAAATACAGTCAAATTACATCATGATATGTACAGGGCAAATCTAACAAATTAATCTTAGTTCCACTTAAATTAAAGTTAGACCAATTATTCCCTTTAACTATGTAAATATCTTAATTCCACATCTGCCTTAACAGGGGAATCTTTCCCTGCTTGCCACGTCACCTATCGCGCAGACGCAGCTTAGGTCAGTGGAAAATACCACATAATTACATGTATTTACAATGCATAGTTGTCCACGGGGGTTAAATGCAGTAGCATTTAATTTATCAATAACAAGAATTATTAAAGAGAACGTCGTTTCTGGGTTACTAAAACCGCTTGAATAATTAACAACAGTCTCTACGTCCTCTGCCTTTAACCAGGGATAAACTATGATAAATTTAGAGAGCGCAACTGCTCTGGGGGAAAATATTTCCCACAAAGATCATTCATATTGGTTATGAGTTTTCTAAGTAGTATTTTATTATTCTCAATTATATATGCCATTACCATATCCCACTGTTCGACAATGGAGTAAAAATAATCCACAAATATTACATGCATGGTAACTGGGAAAGAGCTGCCGTAGGCTGAATTAGGTAGCAGACGACACCTGAAAGTCCCTCATTGCGGAAACCCGATCCTGACCCACTTAGTATCAACCTGGTGCTGTCTGGCAACCGAACTGTAGTAGGCTGTTCCGTTTTAAGAATGAACTCTGGCACTGTTGGCAACCCTGATTGTGTTTGGGGTGGGTACCATAGGTTTGGTTGCATTTATGTCGGTTAATATAGGATAAATGTAAACGATTTTACACCTATAACCTTTAAATATTTGTTTTATGATGTTGAATCCCATTCCATATCCCCACACATTAAAGTGTGATTGTATTATGAATACGTCAGAACAGTAGCCCTTGCAACATACATGTCAGGCTTACCAAACGTTGGTAGGTGGCCACAGTGAAGAAGCGAAAAGAACCGAAATATGCGGAAAAATATTTGGTAATTGAGTGATGTTAATCACAAATTATATCTGTAACACCCTTAAAGTGTATAAATAGAAAAAAAAAAACGCAGGATATTAAACGTGGTATGGATACGTAGACGTAAGGAATCGGAAAGGTTGGCCACCATTCACCACCAACCAGCCACACCTCCATCCACCCACCGACTCAGACTTTCCTTCACCTAAGATATTGTTCCCTCCCATAAATATATAGTCCATTAGTTTTAATTTCCATTACGAAGTCACTGTAATACCATGTATTTTGAACCCATATCACACCATGTTCAGATTTAGTGATGACAACCGAACACCTTTTTATTGTAACATGATATAAAGCACGAATAAAACTCTCGTAACTCTTACTGTGATATCATAACGGTCATGGTTATATAATAAGTGTAACAACAGAGTGCTGGCAGTCATTACGAATACGGTTGATATGGCAATGTGCAGAGATCTCAGTCCATAGTAGTAGCTGTAAACTAGAGCATCAAATCATATGAGCTAGTGGATCCATCCAGCCATCCTCCTATGCAACATCCTTTCTACCAAAGGTTCGCAGTTACAGAGCCAAGACCCGTACATTGTGAAATATTGTCGATGCACTAGTTCTTGTAATTAACAGGTCCCTTAACATTTCGCACATCATAACTAAAAAGCAGTGCAGTCCAACGGAGGACAGTCCAACACCCCCAGAAGGAGGTCAGAGAAGGACAAACAGAGCGCGACCTGACTGGGCGACAGGGACATTAGTCCGCCCGGGCTGTGCTCCCCTATGATCCGGAGCTCACCTGCCACCACCATAGCATGAAAGCGAGACTACCTTCCGGGCAAGACAACCACCGACAACCACGGGGTGGGGCTATTACTTTAGCTCCAGTCAACACCTGTGAGATGGCCAGTAGCTGCTCAACCCTCCTACAGGAGATGGTCTGCAGCCACTCTGGAGGTAATATGGAGACAGCCTGTAGCTGCTCCCACTTTCATCAGGAGACGACCAGAAGTCGCTCTGAAGGTGCCCTTAAAGAGACGGCCAGTAGGTGCTCGACCCTCCTACAGGAGACAGCCTGTAGCCACTCTTAAGGTAATAATTAGACGGCCGGTAGCCATTACTGCTTTCGTCAGGAGATGGCCGGTAGCCGCTCCAAAGGTGCCCTAACAGAGACGGCCTGTAGCCGCTCGACCCTCCTGCAGGAGATGGCCGGTAGCCACTTCGAAGGTGCCCTCGAGTCGGCTTATAGCTGCTCCCTTCCCCAGGCCACGGCCAGTAGCCAGACCTTTGCAATGGCCGGTAGCCCCGTCCATAGAAGGCCACGGCCAGTAGCCGGGCCCTACGGCAGGAGATGGCCGGTAACCACTCCTCCGTCAGGTGCTGACTCCCCTACACGAGACTACTACCCAGAGGGAGGCCCCAGTCTGGAGGACTACTGGAGAGGCCCTGTAACCACCACTGGGCTTTTCACATTGCAGCCTGTTCCTGAGAGGACTCACCTGACGGACCCCAACAGAGGTCGACGCCACAGCCCACCCCTGACAGCATCCCCAACCACAGGAGACCGCAACCCACGGGACCTCCAAACTATCCCCAGGACCCCCAGGCAGGACATCCCTACACCCCGACACCGGAGACCCTCATCCTCTATCAGGCCCCTGAGTGAGAGGTTCAGGCAGCTGTTCAGCTCAGCCCAGAGGGCCAGACTTCCTCCCCGAGCCCCGAGAGAGCGGGACCCTTCACCATCAGCAGTCCTGGACGAGAGAGGATGTCCCTACACGTGATCCCGTGGTCCCTGAATACGGAGGTCCCTGGCAGAACTCAGCCCCGTCAGTAGTTAGACTGAGTTGTTCCCGCCACCCTTGTACCTGACCATACGCCCAGTCCCGAAAGTGAGTGACAGTGAAAGCACAGTGAAAGTGATACAGTGAAGAAAGGACAGAACAGTGAATTATCAGAATATGGGAAGTCAGAGAATTAAAAGCATCAGTGTTAGTGTAAAAGAAAGATGGAATAATTAAAGTAACAGTGAGAAAATGAATACAGCAGGGCAGTGGAATAAGTGCTTGTCTGAGTGAACACGCTACCACCTAGTGATATAGGCTCACACTAAGTTCATACGGAGGCTCCAGTGCAAGAACAATAATCAACGACATGACGGACAAACAAATTAGACCGCCAACAGTGAAAACAGCGCCACAGCCCTAGTGAACAGAACTCCACCCAATAGATAAAACCTAGACTTCCCCTAAGTGATAGTATTTGGCCCCACTGCCCTTGGACTCCTGATTATAGTGCTGTTCACTTTACCCAATCTTGTCACGAGTAGTATCCTGCGTGATACTAACACCCACAATCCAGGCCTAAGGTTTATAATCGTTCAGTATAAGTACTCTTGTGACATCTACCCTTTCCACTTGTAGAATTTAGCAATACACGTGTAAGGTTTTAGTGCCCTGCCTCTCTCTTATTTGTCTAACCTCTGGTCGAGATAAGGGAACCCAGCTACACACTAGGCCTTAGAGGGACGGGAAGCCGACCCTAAAACACCTACCATTACAACAGCTAATGTGATATTCATAGTATGAACGTCAATCTCAAGTGCAGGGCTGCAACCCCCAGAAGTTATGCATGTCTGCGTATTCCGCAGTAAGAACACAGATGCCAAAATCCACACACCCACACTTGTTACTCAAATGTGCCTTACCACTTTGTCTATCAATATCTAGACGCCTCAATCCCATAAGGGGTGGCCACAAACAAGTCTCCTCCATGTCTCCCTGTCCAGTGACATTCACTGCCTTGCTCCCAGCTCACACCCCCTCTCTCATCCCTTCCATTCCATCCTTCCATCTCATCCTCGGCATTCCCCTCCCTCTCCTCCCTCCACCTCACGTGCATACACTCTCCTGGTTAGTATCTCGCTCTCGATCCTCTCCACATGGTCAAACCACCTCAGTGCATTGCTCCTAACGCTTTCCATCACATTCACATCCACACCACAGCGCTTCTTCGCTTCCTCATATGTCAGTCAGCCTCTCCATGTAACACGACATGCTCCTCTCAAATAACTCATTTCCATTGCTCTCACTCATTAAAAATAAAAGGGACATGGTATTTATAGTAGGACAGATAGTAGCATATTATTTTGCCCTTCATTTCTCACCTTGTAATGTGCTACAAGGTTGTCATCCCCTACAAACCTTTGTCCAGGAATATCAGTCGTTACCACATTCAGAAACATATACAGCAAAAATGCTTATCAGACTTATTGACTATCATTATTTGCAAGGGAAAATAATAAATGACATGTCAGATAGCAATGTGGAATAAAACTGCATCATAGCATAACCTATTTCAACATACAGATTTATACACAAACATCTTGTAACTCATATCATTTGCCATAAATGGTTACCACAGAATCTGATTCTTTACGGTAAAAAATATTCAGTACTTGTTCCATCCTCCATTGTTATCAATGATAGCCTGCAAGCGACTGGGCATCGAGGAAACATGGTTATAGACCAGTCTAGGATTACCCCTAAATAATTCCCACTAATTTCTCTTGTGTTCTGCAAGTTGCTGTTGAGTCCTCCCCTGAGCTGGTCGCTGCGTATTAACCATATTACCCCAGATGTTCTCTATGGGGTTCATGCCACATCCCCGACTTGGCCATTCCAACAGTTCCAGATTTGAATGGCCAGCAAACCAATGTTGGATAGTGCGTACTGTGTGGACCGGTTGTCTGTCCTTGATAAATAATATCCGTCCCTGAAATGGAAAGTTTCGGGCCCATAAATAGGGAAGAAATACACCCTCCAGTATCTCAATATATTGTGCTGCTGTGAACCTGCCTTCTATTTCTGATATTTCTCCCATTCCATGGAGAGATAGTGGCCACTGACGTTACACGTCACGTGGCCACTTCAAGTTTCCTCAAAGATGTTTTCACGAACAAAACTGGAATAGTGCAACTTCTAGTATTATATATATATTCATCCATCCATCCAACATCCAATCCTACATTGCCCCTTGAGGAGCGTAGAAGCCCGGGGCTAGGCAGTTGGTCCCAATATTTAAGATGAAAGTGAACAGCAATCAACCCCAACCACCCTTTGGATATAAACCTTCACTGGCTCAATCCGATTGGAGTGCAATAATTACCCACTAAACCACCTGGCGCCAAAAGTTGGTTATATGGTTACCATCCAGAATAGTAAATGGTTTCCTGGTGTTCAGGAAACCATTTGGCTTGTCACTCAGTGTAGTATGTATATATATATATATATATATATATATATATATATATATATATATATATATATATATATATATATATATATATATATATATATATATATATATATATATATATATATATATATATATATACAGTATATAGATATATTTATATATATAAAATGAAACTCATCATATATATATTGAAATATCGGCTCAGCAGAGCGAGCCAGATACCACCACCCTAGGCTGAAGGGACAGGGAGGTGACCCCCACCCCACAAGGAGATGGAAAGGCTCTTTTCACATGCCGAGCCTACCGGGCATAAACAGCGTAACTCACCCGTGACCCTATGTCCTTCTTCCCCGCAGCCAGACCACCGGGCAGTGTACAGTAAAAGTACACTACACTTCAGCAGAGGGAACACTTGCCAGAATCGGGGTGGGACTTGCAATGACAAGATCCCAAGCAGATCCTCGGACACTGAGTCTCCTGGATTGGCCTCCTTTTTGACAGAGGACTCAAGAGGAGCCTCAAGGGCTGCTATTCCCCCTAAGGAACAGCAGACGAGACATCGCCGTCCACCAATGCTGCTTCCAGGACTGGAGTCCCAGACCCAACGGCTGGAGTACAGCCTCCATCGGAGCTGTGGCAATAGCCTGGCATATCCACTGGGCGCCTTCTCCCCACTGCCAGGTCTACAGCTTGGGAGCAGCCTCCATCGGAGCTGTGGCAATAGCTCGGCATATCCATCAGGTGCCTTCTCCCAGCCACCAGGGTCTGTAATGCCCAGAGGAGCCTCCCCCAACTCCTCTGGCCCTACTGTCCCCCATAGGAGCCCAAGGCAGTACCCAACGGGGCTGCCTGATGAAGGGAAAGTCCCCTGGACTCCCCTGTCTAGCCCGGACCTGAGTACTGGCGGGGCCTCCCTGCCCTGCCAAGTAGGAGAATCGGCCCTCGGCCGCTCTCCCTCCGCCTGTCCCCAGGCTCCTGTAGAGGAAGGTGCCTCTTGCCCCGTCCACCACTCCATTGGCAGAGTAAGATGCCCCTCTCCCCGCTCCTCTACACGAGAGGGCGGTTTCTGCTCCTTTCCAGGGACCCCACTAGAACCAGAATGGGTGTGACGTCCCTGAGGCCAGGTGTCCTGTCCCTGTAGCTCCAGATGTTGTCAAACTCCTCCAGGATGAGAGGCCGCAGCTCACCCTTGCCGGCCTCCTCCCGACAGCAAGACCACAGCCCCTGGAGTCAGCAGGCCTCCCCTGATGCCTGCTGTAGCTTCCAGACCTCCCCCAGCACTGGCGGCTGCGGTTCTCCCTTGATGGCCGCTCCTGTCGGATGAGATCACGGCCCAGCCAGGGCGCCAACCTCACCACAGCTGACCCTCAGCCTGGGCCTCCCCAGGTCCGCCCCCAGTACTCCTACGACCACTAAGGGCCAGCGCCATGTGGCGCACCTCCTGGCCCTCTTCGGCCCTAGCCCAGAGAGCCCCGCATCATACAGGGCCTCTACAAGAGGGCCGCCCACCACGCCACCTACCAACTCCTACGGAACTCATGGCGACCCCACAGATGACCTACCCCTGGAATACACTCTGGACGGTCCACCCCCGATGCCCAGCCGCCACCCACAGTTCCTGGCACAGGGCCTCCTGCCACTCGTGACCCAAGCACTCCCCTCCGCCTGTTCCGTGAGTAAAAGACTCTGAGGTTGTTTGTCCCCTAGTGTCTGGGAAGCCCTACCCCAGTGGCCCCACCCCTTTGCCCCAGTGTCTCCCCCCTCCCCAGTGTTACCTCCTCGTGTGGAATAGTGAACCCCCTACCAATAAGCTCACGCACGGAGTGCATGGTACTAGGCCACGGGTTGCCCTCAAGTGTGACTATCCCCTCCCACCCAGTGTTACATACGGACAGACAGCATCAGTGCCACACCCCTTTCCCCCCCCTCCCGTTTTTTGCTTTGGCTATATGAAGTGAATAGAAAGTGATATATGAGGTGTACTCCCAACCTCCTGTCTCGTAAGGAAGTCTATATCACCACTCCCCCCTTCCCCATCCCCGCCCTTTGCCCTACGCGCGGATAGATCGTGAATGCTATATTCTCTCGTCCTATATACGCACACGAAGCATAAGGCTAGCTAGGGTATCATCTGTGTCACGTGGATGCATATAACTAGCATAGGAGGCCGTTTATGTTACGCGAATATACGGTATTTATCAGTCTAAGTAATATACAGTCGTCTCACGCTTGGTTCAAATTTTGGAGCAGTCCACGCCTGACATCACGGGGTCCCACAGCCGTCAGTTGGCTCGGGGCGGCGGTAGGTATGGTGGTACCACTCTTAACTGGCGGTTTGGGTGGGGCACGAACCTCTGTACAGTGTTGCCACGTGTTCCATACCCGCGATGTGAACGGTTCTGATATATGTAAAAGGCATCACAATAAGATAAACACATAAGAATACAATGGTAATGTGTGTATTATAATATATGAAAGAACAGTAAACTTATTATGCGTAAAAAATTTATATGGCAATACAGAAACATGGCATAAATATTTTACAGTGTTGCTAAAAAAAAAAGTAGTCACTTTTATTGGCTGTTACCTTATTTCTGGGGTTGGTAATAATGTCACAATTATGACTATAAGATAATGTGCAGGAATATAAGTAAAAATATGCCAACTTCTTAGTAAAAAAAAATCATACATTAAACCCTCGTGAGCGGCAACACACACACACACACACACCCAGTCCGACCTGGCCAGAGCTTCCTCTATCTCTTTCCTTTGTGTCCTTGACTCAGACAGGACTTTTACCTCCTGGGTGGTGTGGAAATAAAGTCAAATTAACAATATGTACATTATAATGTAAAAGAAAATAACCAAAATGTATCCTAAAATACCACAGATGAGAGAGAGAGAGAGAGAGAGAGAGGGGGGGAGGGGAAGGCGGACCGGGTGCAGTGCTGAGTGCAGCTGAGTGAGAGAAGGAGGAAGGGAGGGAAGGATAGAGGGAGAGAGTGATTGAATGAAAACAGATCATGGCGCCACAACAGTGAGATCATCTGGCGCCATATGTAGAACAATAATATTTTTAAATAAAATTAGATATAATAAAAACAAAATAAAGAAATGAAAGCACAGGTTTATAAGTCACTCATAAAAGAAACAAAATTCCCAAGGGTGACGCACATCTCCCCCCAGGAGAGAGAGAGAGAGAGAGAGAGAGAGAGAGAGAGAGAGAGAGAAAGGCAGGCCAGGGGCAGTGTTGAGTGCATTGTCAAGCTGAGGGAAAGATGAAGGGAAGGAAGGAAGGAGGGCGAGAATGATTGAATGAAAACAAATCAAGGCGCCGCAACACCGAGGTCATCTGGCGCCATACGTAAAACAATATAATAAAAAACAAAATAAAGAAATGAAAGCACAAGTTTATAAGACACATAAAAAAACAAAATTCCATAGAGTGACGAACATTCCCCCCAGGAGAGATAGATAGATAGATAGAGAGAGAGAGAGAGAGAGAGAGAGAGAGAGAGAGAGAGAGAGAGAGAGAGATCGCAGGTATGGAAAACGTGGCACCACCGTACAGAGGTCCGTGCCCCACCCAAACCGCCAGTTAAGAGTGGTACAGTTGCGGAAAGGAGTTTCTACACCCCCGCTACTACCTTCCTACCCTACCCCCTGACCAAATGTGGCAGCGTGGCAGTAGTAGTGTAAGTTTCCATGAATGAATGGGCCTCGTCCTGTTACGTGGGACGGGAGTGGTGATTGGGTTTTGCCATTACTGATTCCGTTAATAGTTTGCAGTATGGCCTTAAAAACAATTCTGTGACTCCATGAATCATTACCATAATCAATAAATGCAAAGTGAATGCTAATACAAAAGGCTTAAAGTAATATAAGTGTATGCTGCGCAGACAGTAGCCATCATACATCAGCCAACCTTATCACACCAACGTAGAGTCTGGTGAATTCGAGCTGCATCTTTGTGCAAGCGATTCGAAACGTCCATGGACGACACGTATGAAGATTGATTATAAGGTTAATGCAAAATATATGGCCATATTACTGGTTGCAGTCCATCATCATCAATATAGATCAGACAATGATTATGCGGGTGATCGATAGGTGAGACCCGAGGTAGTGTAAGGAAATTTTGACAATATGATCAAATTATGATATGCAGTTTAAACCGATATGACACGCCTAGCAAATGCAAAGGAGACACATACACATCATGACAAGGAGTAAAATAAGCCCATTTGCAACGTTATTTCCAGTATAATGGACATCATTTTCTTAGGGTTAGACACATATACTTACGTACCAGCCATCGAAGGTTGACATACCTGATATTCTGCGTCTACTCGTCCTGTATACAGCCTGTATTTATCATCATAATCATCATCATTAACCATTTAGAGTCCACTGCTGAACAAAGGCCTCCCTTTTCCTTTGCATGAATTCTTTATTAGGGCTAGTCTGTGCCAGGGTTTTGCCTACAATCTTCTCTATTAACTCCATCTCTTACATGGTCGTTTTCTACTACGCTGCCCATCTCGTGGAATCCAGTCAGTCAATCTTTTATTCAACCGGGTTTCCTTTAATATTGCTACGTGATCTGTGCATATATATATATATATATATATATATATATATATATATATGTATATATATATATATGTATATGTATATATATATATATATATCTATATCTATATATATATATATATATATATATATATATATATATATATATATCTATATCTATCTATCTATATATATATATATATATATATATATATATATATATATATATATATATATATATATATATATATATATATATATATGTATATATATATCTCCAAGTGCATCCCCCGAATGAAACAAAAACATAGGTATGCCATGATTAGTATTTTCACCTCATCTTGTCTTGCAAAACTTACTTAAAATTCACGACTGAAATTATGATTATTTATAGGCTACTAATACAGTATTGTCTTAATAAGTATATGCAGTGCAGTCCCAGGCAACATATTTATCGATAAACTTAACACTGGTTGTCGTTGGTCAATCATTCCTCCCCCCCCCCTCAGACCTAGGAAACAACTCCGCTACAACCTCATTCTTCACTCGAAACAGTTGTTTAAGACACCACAGCTTTAAACTCGTAAGCAGATGATATATACAGGAAGCATTAGTCAAATGTTCATAACGTCAGCATTAGCACACCCGTATGTATAAATATCATTTATCTATCCTTATCATGTTTCAAGTATATATAATTGATTACATGTAGCACAATATGCTTAGGAGGTCAAAACAATTTAACACATTAACCCATTAAAATTTTATTTGATAATTATCTAATAAAATTATAATGGGTTAATGTGTTAATTATAATTATATAATGTTTTCCAGCGGAAATCGCAAGGATTTATTGCCACCTGCCATATTTTTTTTTTTCCTGCACACCTTTCTAAATACACTATGCAATAGTTAACAAACAACTATCCTAACTGGTCAGTGTTACCACAATAAAACTCTGTTATCTATCTATCTATTGCCAGACGCCTCAATCCCGTTCGGGGTGGCCACAAACAAATAGCCTCCACGTCGCCCTGTCCCCCTCCATTTCACTGCCCTGCTCCCAACTCACCCCCTCTCTCATATACCTCTCCACCCCATGCCTTCATCTCATCCTCGGCCCTGTTATCAAAAATAATAATATTTACATTGCTGATGCCCACGGCACCACCTGACACTCATTCCTCCACATCCGACACCCCATCCACCACACCCACACCACCTGATCACACCATCCGCCACACCTATACCACGTCACATCCCATCCCCCACACCACCACCACTTCATACCCCATCCCCCACGCACAGACTACCTGCACCTCAAACACACACCACAACCACCTCACTTCCACATCACCATCACTTCATACGCCATCCCCCCCCCACACACTACCAGGACCTCACACCCACACCACCTGATCACCCCATCCACCACACCCAACTACCTCACATCCCATCCCCCACACAACCACCTCACACCCACACCACCACCACTTCATACCCCATCACTCACACCCACACCACCACCACTTCATACCCCATCACTCACACCCACACCACCTCACACACACACACACACACACACACACACACACACCACAATCATCTCACATCCACATCACCGTCACTTCATATCCCATCCCCCCCCCACACACACACTACCAGCACCTCACACCCACACCACCTGATCACCCCATCCGCCACACCCAACCACCTCACATCCCATTCCCCACACAACCACTTCACCCCACACCACCACCACTTCATACCCCATCACTCACACCCACACCACCTGATCACCCCATCCGCCACACCCAACCACCTCACATCCCATTCCCCACACAACCACTTCACCCCACACCACCACCACTTCATACCCCATCACTCACACCCACACCACCTGATCACCCCATCCGCCACACCCAACCACCCCACATCCCATTCCCCACACAACCACCTCACACCCACAGCACCACCACTTCGTACCCCATCTCTCACGCACACACTACCAACACCTCACACACACACACACACACACACACACCCACACACACACACCACAACCGCCTCACATCCACATCACCGTCACTTCACATCTCATCCCCCCCCCACACACACACTACCAGCACCTCACACCCACACCATCACCACTACATATCCCATCCCACCACCCAAACACACTACCAGCACCTCACACCCCATCCCCCCACACATACCACCACCACTAATTTTATACTTAACACATAGTATATACTTCTTGTATATAGATATTTGTGTATGTAAGCAGATCACATTTATTGGCAGTGAACTTATAGGCCTACTCCTAACAAATCAACGCTTTGTCCAGCCATCACCATTTTCTATTACAGACTGTAACCTGCTGGGCAGGGACTAGACGTGGTTGTAAATAAGATGCCCATTACGACGGAACAGTTCCCATTCCTCCGTGGTGTGCTGGAGGAGACGTTGGCGAGTTTTTCCCCTGACCTCCTCCCACGAGTTGACAATATTCCCCCAAACATTCTCAACGGGGTTGAGGTCGCATCCTTTGCTCGGCCACTGCAGCAATTCAATATCAATGCGCGCAGTGTGTATGGAATAATTATCATGAGGAAATTTTGCATGAGATTAGGTAAACTGTGATAGCAGGTAAACAGACTTATTGTTAGGGTAGGAAGTTGCGTCCTAACGTGAAATATTTGTAAGTGCTTTCACTACATAATATTCTGGGCTAATCCTATTTGAGTTATATAATAACTGAAGATAATCCGTTTAATTTAACATGTGTTCTCGTGACTGAGCTTAATGTTTATCAATAAATGAATTTAGTGTCAACGACAGATATTACAAAGTATCGTGATGCTGAAACAATTTATGCAATGATTTACACTGATATAAAGCTACAGTATTAAACTTAAATATTTAATAACTGCCAGAGCTACAAGATTAAAGTCCTCTGATGCATTACACCTTCAGTGCCCCATCAGGAGCGTAGGGGCCCGTGCCTATGCTATGCAGTCCAGACATTTAAGGTGCGAATGGCCACTTGCCATCCCCTGACTGGCACTATGTGAGTGCAGTTAACATCAACTATTCCTTGGATTTAAGCAATTCACTAGATCACCAGGCGTCTAACTGTTGGGTATATAACCACCATCCAGCGTATTTTCTGGATTACGGATAACCATTTTGCCTGTCGTTCAGTATAGAACGCCTGAAGGTAGCACTACATCGAGTGAGTGGATAATGGGTGCCATCACCTACCACATATATGAAAATGGAGAACACTGTAATACTAAAATACCTATATGCATACCATAAGTAACACACCTTCATGAATATAATACGTTCAGGATACGGAAGTGCATATGCGCGAACAGAAAGCACCATCACCTGCTCTATGATCTCGATATACTGATCACCGATTTGGCGTCCATGTATCTCTGTCAACTCTTCTATGCCATAAAGGTGCACCAAACCCCAAACATTAAGGGTGATGTGTCCACTTCTAGCTTCTTCATGAACGTTTTGGGTCTCATATCTCGTATTGTTAGGTCGCCAACGGTGGAGACGTCCGTGGGTATTTGATGCGAAGCTTTCCTCATCACTGAAGATCACGCGGCCCCAGTAATCGAGACCGTTAACACATTCTTGAGCAAACGCCAGCCGTGTTTGTTTATGGCGATCCTCGAGCTTCCCCTTAACTGCCGGTGTTCAATGATAAATTCCCGATTTATATAGTCTGTTTCGTACAGATTTTGCACAGAATTGCAACTGCAGTCTTTCCATTAATAGTAACAGCATTTTGTAAGGGAAACTGCCTGTTAGCTTCCAGTATTTGTCTGTCCTCCTCTGGTGTGGTTTTACGTGGGCCGACACATCGCATATAGGTATTTTAGTATCACAATGTTCTCCATTTTAATATATGTGGTCGGTGATGGCACCCATTATCCACTCACTCGATGTAGTGCTACCTTCAGGCGTTCTATACTGAACGACAGGCAAAATGGTTATCCGTAATCCAGAAAATACGCTGGATGGTGGTCATATACCCAACAGTTAGACGCCTGGTGATCTAGTGAATTGCTTAAATCCAGGGAATGGTTGATGTTAACTGCACTCACATAGTGCCAGTCAGGGGATGGCAAGTGGCCATTCGCACCTTAAATGTCTGGACTGCATAGCGTAGCCACGGGCCCCTACACTCCTGATGGGGCACTGAAAGTGTAATGCATCAGAGGACTTTAATTTTGTAGCTCTGGCAGTTATTAAATATTTACGTATAATACTGTAGCTTTATATCAGCGTAAATCATTGCATAAATTGTTTCAACATCACGATACTTTGTAATACCTGTCGTTGACACTAAATTCATTTATTAATAAAGATTAAGCTCAGTCACAAGAACACATGTTAAATTAAACGGATTATCTTCGGTTATTTTATAACTGAAATGGGATTAGCCCAGAATATTATGTAATGAAAGCACTTATAAATATTTCACGTTAGGACGCAACTTCCTACCCTAACAATAATAGTCTGTTTACCTGCTATCACAGTTTACCTAATCACATGCAAAATTTCCACATGATAATTATTCCATACACACTGCGCGCATTGTTCAGCCATGGTTTGCTGAGCAAGGCGATACTGAATTGCTGCAGTGGCCGAGCAAAGGATGTGACCTCAACCCCGTTGAGAATGTTTGGGGGAATATTGTCAACTCGTGGGAGGAGGTCAGGGAACGAACTCGCCAACGTCTCCTCCAGCACACCATGGAGGAGTGGGAACTGTTCCGTCGTAATGGGCATCTTATTTACAACCACGTCTAGTCCCTGCCCAGCAGGTTACAGGCTGTAATAGAAAATGGTGATGGTTGGACAAAGTGTTGATTTGTTAGGAGTAGGCCTATAAGTTCACTGCCAATAAATGTGATCTGCTTACATACACAAATATCTATATACAAGAAGTATATACTATGTGTTAAGTATAAAATTAGTGGTGGTGGTATGTGTGGGGGGATGGGGTGTGAGGTGCTGGTAGTGTGTTTGGGTGGTGGGATGGGATATGTAGTGGTGATGGTGTGGGTGTGAGGTCCTGGTAGTGTGTGTGGGGGGGGATGGGATGTGAAGTGACGGTGATGTGGATGTGAGGTGGTTGTGGTGTGTGTGTGTGGGGGGGGGTGCGAGGTGTTGGTAGTGTGTGCGTGAGAGATGGGATACGAAGTGGTGGTGGTGTGGGTATGAGGTGGTTGTGTGGGGAATGGGATGTGAGGTGGTTGGGTGTGGCGGATGGGGTGATCAGATGGTGTGGGTGTGAGTGATGGGGTATGAAGTGGGGGTGGTGTGGGGTGAGGTGGTTGTGTCGGGAGTGGGATGTGAGGTGGTTTGGTGTGGCGGATGGGGTGATCAGGTGGTGTGGGTGTGAGGTGCTGGTAGTGTGTGTCGGGGGGGGGGGGATGGGATATGAAGTGACGATGATGTGGATGTGAGGTGATTGTGGTGTGTGTGTGTGTGTGTGTGTGTGTGTGTGTGTGTGTGTGTGTGTGTGTGTGTGTGAGGTGGTGTGGGTGTGAGTGATGGGGTATGAAGTGATGGTGGTGTGGGTGTGAGGTGGTTGTGTGGGGGATGGAATGTGAGGTGGTTGGGTGTGGCGGATGGGGTGATCAGGTGGTGTGGGTGTGAGGTGCTGGTAGTGTATGTGGGGGGAATGGCGTATGAAGTGATGGTGATGTGGATGTGAGATGGTTGTGGTGTGTGTGTGTGTGTGTGTGTGTGTGTGTGTGTGTGTGTGTGTGTGTGTGTGTGTGTGAGGTGGTGTGGGTGTGAAGTGGTTGTGTGGGGGATGGGATGTGAGGTGGTTGGGTGTGGCGGATGGGGTGATCAGGTGGTGTGGGTGTGAGTGATGGGGTATGAAGTGGTGGTGGTGTGGGGTGAGGTGGTTGTGTGAAGGATGGGATGTGAGGTGGTTGGGTGTGGCGGATGGCGTGATCAGGTGGTGTGGGTGTGAGGTGCTGGTAGTGTGTGTGGGGGGGGATGGCGTATGAAGTGATGGTGATGTGGATGTGAGGTGTGTGTGTGTGTGTGTGTGTGTGTGTGTGTGTGTGTGTGTGTGTGTGTGTGTGTGAGGTGGTGTGGGTGTGAGTGATGGGGTATGAAGTGGTGGTGGTGTGGGTGTGTGGTGGTTGTGTGGGGGATGGGATGTGAGGTAGTTGGGTTTGGTGGATGGGGTGATCAGGTGGTGTGGGTGTGAGGTCCTGGTAGTGTGTGGGGGGGGGGATGGCGTATGAAGTGATGGTGATGTGGAAGTGAGGTGGTTGTGGTGTGTGTTTGAGGTGCAGGTAGTGTGTGCGTGGGGGATGGGGTATGAAGTGGTGGTGGTGTGGGGGATGGGATGTAAGGTGGTATAGGTGTGGCGGATGGTGTGATCAGGTGGTGTGGGTGTGGTGGATGGGGTGTCGGATGTGGAGGAATGAGTGTCAGGTGGTGCCGTGGGCATCAGCAATGTAAATATTATTATTTTTGATGACAGGGCCGAGGATGAGATGAAGGCATGGGGTGGAGAGGTATATGAGAGAGGGGGTGAGTTGGGAGCAGGGCAGTGAAATGGAGGGGGACAGGGCGACGTGGAGGCGATTTGTTTGTGGCCACCCCGAACGGGATTGAGGCGTCTGGCAATAGATAGATAGATAGATAACAGAGTTTTATTGTGGTAACACTGACCAGTTAGGATAGTTGTTTATTAACTATTGTATAGTGTATTTAGAAAGGTGTGCAGGAAAAAAAATAGTGTGGCAGGTGGCAATAAATCCTTGCGATTTCCGCTGGAAAACATTATATAATTATAATTAACACATTAACCCATTATAATTTTATTAGATAATTATCTAATAAAATTCTAATGGGTTAATGTGTTAAATTGTTTTGACCTCCTAAGCATATTGTGCTACATGTAATCAATTATATATACTTGAAAGATGATAAGGATAGATAAATGATATTTATACATACGGGTGTGCTAATGCTGACGTTATGAACATTTGACTAATGCTTTCCGTATATATTATCTGCTTACGAGTTTAAAGCGGTGGTGTGTTAAACAACTGTTTCGAGTGAAGAATGAGGTTGTAGCGGAGTTGTTTCCCAGGTTTGGGGGGGGGGGAATGGTTGACCAATGGCAACCCGTGTTAAGTTTATCGATAAATATGTTGCCTGGGACTGCACTGCATATACTTATTAAGAGAGTACTGAATTAGTAGCTTATAAATAATCATAATTTCAGTCGTGAATCTTAAGTAAGATTTGCAAGACAAGAGGAGGTGAAAATATTAATCATAGCATACGTATGTTTTTGTTTCATTCGGGGGATGCACTTAGATAAATAATGATAATTATAATTGAATTATATATATATATATATATATATATATATATATATATATATATATATATATATATATATATATATATATATATATATATATATATATATATATATATATATATATATATATTGTTACGGAACAGGGAAAGATAATGTACACTTTAAGTGAGAATACTAAAAATCACTACTGTCCCGTAAAGTTCCAGGTTCAAAACAAAGAGTTAGGTAAAATTACAAGTTAAAGTTTAATGCACAAACTGACAACAAAACATTCAGGACTCATAAGGATAATGTAATGGCAAGAACAGGTTAAATATATGGTTAACTGCAATAGCCTCTATTAACACAAAATTAGCAAGAGTTAATTTATCTAAGTCAGCCCTGATAAAATGAAAATACACTGGGTAATCCTCAGTTAATGCAAGATAAATTATTACAGATACAAAATATTATTAATGATGACATAAAGAACCTTTACATAAATTACAAAAACCTCACTAGGCCTACGAATTAACACCTTATGCTATACAGTACAAGAATAAAATGCAACAACACTTATACTCAAATTACACAGCTGCTAGATGGTTGGAGACTTCCTGAGCACTCAATAATAACTGTACAGGGGAGGACAGAGATGTGAACAAAATGAAGAGCAGATCTAAGTGGCCATTAATGCAGAGACTGAGCTCATTATATAGGGGCCAGAAGAGCTTGATACAACTTGTAAGAAGGACGCGCAAATGAAGCCATGGGGACAAAGAGCTGACAATCCTACTCTGAACAACAGAAAGAACGACTTACTCTACCATAACGGTAGAAGGGGGGGACTGAGGCAGAACACGCTCGTGATCAAACATGCAGCATACTGTGCGTTAAAATTACACAAAGGATGATGAAATCATAGGCTATGTAACACCTCCCCACAAAGAAAAAGAAATTTACAAAGGAAATTTCTTATTACTCTAAAACAATCTGTCTAAAGTCTAGATAAGCAATCTGCAATAGCATTTTCTTTCCCCTTGACATGTTGTATGTCTAATGAATACTTCTGAAGAAGTAGACTCCATCTTGTCAATCTCTGATTTTTATCTTTAAACTTACTAAGGATTTTCAGTGGGTTATGATCGGTATAAATGACTATGGGGTCAAAACCAGAACACAAATAAAATGAAAACTACTGTAAACCCAAAATCAAGGCCAAAAGCTCTTTATCAATGGTTGAGTAGTTCTTTTGAGGTGGAGTGAACTTCTTACTGTAATAAGATAGCCTACAGGGTGTTCAATACCCTGATCATCCTCTTGCAGCAAAACAGCCCCAGCTCCTGTATCACTTGCATCAACAGCCATCTTAAAAGGCTTAGCAAAATTTGGAGTAGCGAGCACTGGCTGACTTAATAGGATAGCTTTAAGTTTGTTGAAAGAGGATTCACAGTTATCGGTCCAGACAAATTTAGCTCCCTTTTTCAGTAGGTCTGTAAGTGATGATACAAGAATAGAAAAGTTAAGAACAAATCTCCTGTAATAACCTACCATTCCCAAAAATCTTTGTAGCTCTTTCCTACTTTTAGTCTGGGAAGATCACTTATAACCTGAACCTTAGCTCCTGGTGGTGCAACATGTCCATCACCAATTACGTACCCAAGGTACTGAACTTTAGCTTGACCAAACTCACACTTTGATAAATTAGCTACAAGATTAGCCTGAACCAAACGCTCAAGAAATTTACTGACATGGCATAGGTGATCTTTCCAGTTGTCACTGAAGATTAATACATCATCAATATAAACAACACACCCTGCCAAACCCTCTGTTACAACATTCATGAGCTTCTGAAATGTGGCTGGTGCATTCTTCATACCATACGGCATTACAGAACATGCAAAAGTCTTTCCTAGTGTTACAAAACATGAGATCTCCCTAGCACGTTCAGTCATAGGTACTTGCCAGTATCCCTTTAACAAATCAAACTTACTTATGTACCTAGCCTTTCCGATCTTGTCTATGCAATTTTCCACGCGAGGGAGAGGGTAAGTGTCTGTTTTGGTTATCTGATTAACAAGTCTGTAGTCGATGCAAAGCCGCTGTGACCCACCTGGCTTAGGGACTAGAGTGACAGGAGAACTCCACTCGCTCTGACAGGGCTCAATCATCTTGTGGTCCAACAGGTAGCCAAGCTCCTTCTGGATGAGAGGAACTTTCACTGGGTTCACACGGTAATTAGGCAGTTTAATTGGCTTTGCGTCTCCAACATCGACATCGTGCATCAACACAGTGGTTCTTTCTGGAGTGGCACGGAACACTTGCGGGTACTCCTGCAGTAATGCTGAAAACTCCTGCCTTTCCTCGGGAGGTAGATGAGAAAGCTTAGTCTGGAGATCATTCATGATCTCAGGATTCTTCCCCAAACTATCACTCAGGCTCATACTGCATGGGAGAGCTTCACTTGCAGACTTGGGTGGAACAGCTACAGTGCAGACTGGATTATTTTCGTCCCACCTGTGATATAATTTTTGCATGTTGATGTGACATAGTTGCTTGTTCTTTCTGCGATCTGGTGTGGCTATGACATAGTTGACATCACTGAGTTTCTTTTCCACGAAATAAGGACCACTAAGCTTGGCTTGAAGAGGTTGCCCATGAACTGGTAGCAGAATCAAAACCTGATCTCCTCGCTGAAAGTGGCGTAACCTGGTCTTCTTATCATACCAAGTCTTCATCTTCTCCTGAGCAGCTCCTAAATTCTCTCTCGCCAGCTGTAAAGCAGTGGACAGCCGTTCTTTGAACTTCATCACATACTCCAGCAGGTTGACGTCATCTTCCCCGACAGCCAGCATTCCTTGAGTAACTTAAGGGGTCCTCTTACTTCATGGCCAAACAGTAGTTCAAAAGGTGAGAAGCCCAGTGATTCATTTGGAGATTCTCTTGCGGCAAATACAACGAATGGAAGACCTTTATCCCAGTCTTTCTGATGTTCTAAACAGTATTTCTTGAGCATCGATTTGAGTGTTTGATGATATCTCTCCAACGCTCCTTGGGTCTGGGGATGGTAAGCTGAAGACGTGATCTGGGTGATGCCCAACTCTTTCAGAGACTGCTTGAAAACATTTGACATGAAATTACTTCCCCGGTCTGACTGTACCTCCTTGGGCAGACCAAACTTTGTGAAGAACTCTAGCATTTCCTTAACCACGTTCTTTGCTGAGATATTTCTAAGTGGAATGGCTTCAGGATAACGAGTAGCCATATCAATCAGGGTCAACACATAAGAAAATCCTGAAGAAGTCTTAGGAAGAGGGCCCACAATATCCACCAACACACGGGTGAAAGGCGCCTCAAAAGGAGGAATGGGAACTAGAGGTGCAACCTTTTCGGTCTGATTACACTTCCCCACAACTTGACAGGTGTGACAAGACTTACAATACCAGGAAACATCCCTGAAGATACCTGGCCAGTAGAAGTGTTTCAAAATGCGTGCCACAGCCTTCCTCACTCCAAGGTGTCCTGCCAAACTGGAATAATGAGCCACTGTAATGATATCCTGCCTAAAAACACGAGGGATGACAACTTGATGTACAACCTCTCATTCACAGTCGGCTGATGCTGTTGGGGGTCTCCACTTCCTCATAAGTACTCCTGAATTTACATAATAACATGTAGAAGCACCGGCTGACTCTTCTTCACTGTAAGCAGAGTTAGCTAGATCTTTCAACTCAGGGTCAGCAACCTGCAACTCAACCAACTCTTGACGAGACAAATTATCAACACTACGGGGTACTGCCTCATCTGGTGAGTAGTCCAAATTAGCAAGGAAAGTGTCAGCAAGGATAACATCATCATCATCATTATCCTCTAGATCACCAGTAACTTTAGACTTAGCCCTAGTTACATCACATGCAGGGAACACATCAGGGACATCACAATACTGGGACGCAGCCACTGCCTCACCAGACAACTGAGGAGCTGGACACACTTGACTTCCACCGATATCATTTCCAAGTAAGAAAGTTACACCTGACATTGGGAGTGTCTCAACCAACCCAACTATAACTGAACCATTAACAAAACCAGACTCTAAATTCACTCTGCACAGAGGGACAGAGAAGTAATTATTCCCTACGCCTTGTAAGATTACAGTTTCATCAGAGGAATTAACATTAGAGCCTAGAACACTGGTCAGCATAAGTGATTGGCAAGCACCTGTATCACGATATATTTTAACTGATTTCCTGTCATTACTGTCCAGAGGACTGACAAAACCATCAGACAGAAATTAGCACATGAAATCTTGAGAGTGTCACCCACGTTACTGCTCAAAAGAGGAGCTCCATCATGAGAATTTAAGTTACCCCTCAAAGCAGGTCCAGTTAACTCAGTTAAAAAATTCTGGGAACTCTCAAGAGTGGACGCTAGACCAATTGACTGAATATTTAAAGACTCCTTTTTGTTCACATCACGCTGTCTCCTGAAACATTTCTCCGTAGTATGACGAAGCTTACTACAATAAGTACATTTACTTTTCTGAAATCTAGAGGAGAAGCTGGTATTTATTTCCTGAGAAACATCATCTTTATTCTCTTTCCTGTTACCTGTACTCTGAGTAGAGGCAACGTACTTACTCTCAGCTTTCCCTTTTTCTTTAGAATATCTCTTGTGAGTGAGAACATATTCATCAGCTAAAACTGCAGCATCAGACAAATTATCTATTCTTCTCTCATCAAGATATAGGCTTACATCTTTACTAATACACCTTTTGAAGTCCTCCAGCAAAATCATCTGCTTAAATTTACCGAAATCGGAATCCACATTCTTAGAATTTAACCACTGCTCTAACAGATCTTCTTTGATTTTTGCATACTCAACATGGGATTGCTTATCTTGCTTATAAGTTGTCCTAAATTTTACTCTATAGGCTTCAGGAACAAGCTCATAGGCCTTAAGAATCAAGCTCTTAACTACATCATAATTATCAGAATGATCCTGAGGCAAAGATGCATAAGTTACTTGAGCTTTACCGGTGAGAACAGTTTGAAGGAGTACTGGCCAATACTCCTTGGGGCAATTAAAACCTGTAGCTACCCTCTCAAACAACTGAAAATACTTGGTTAAATCAGATTCATTAAAAGGAGGGACAAGTTTAACATTTTTAGCCACATCAAAATCATCAGAGCTAGATGATCCAGTTCCACCTTGTTTCATGCGATACTCATGGTCTGCCTGAATCCTAGCTAGTTCAATTTGTGCCTGAGCCTTTATCTGTGCCTCCTGAATCCGAGCCTGACATTCAGCCTCCTTAGCATTTGCTTGAAATTCAGCCTCCTTAACACGAGACTCCGCCTCCTTAGCACGAGCCTCCTGCAGGGCTAGCTGTAACTTAGCTAATTCAATCTGCGTTTGCTCATTTGGAGGAGTTACATTAAACAAGCTTTCATTAATCATGTCAACAATTTGATCTTTAGAATGATGAGAGCGAACAGCAATTCCCAATTGTTGAGCAACAAGCTTAAGTTCATTCTTTGTTCTGTTTTCTACATCACACACTGTTTGCACATTTGACAAAAAATCTTTGGCTTCATCAAGAGTAGTAATAGCAGACATCATGAATAAGTAACAGTCACAAAATATCAAGCAATATCCTTATGATAATATCCTGAATATCCTGAAATGAGGTCGCCAAATTTATATTTTGGAACAGGGAAAGATAATGTACACTTTAAGTGAGAATACTAAAAATCACTACTGTCCCGTAAAGTTCCAGGTTCAAAACAAAAAGTTAGGTAAAATTACAAGTTAAAGTTTAATGCACAAACTAACAACAAAACATTCAGGACTCATAAGGATAATGTAATGGCAAAAACAGGTTAAATATATGGTTAACTGCAATAGCCTGTATTAACACAAAATAAGCAAGAGTAAATTTATCTAAGTCAGCCCTGATAAAATGAAAATACACTGGATAATGCTCAGTTAATGCAAGATAAATTATTACAGATACAAAATATTATTAATGATGACTGACATAAAGAACCTTTACATAAATTACAAAAACCTCACCAGGCCTACGAATTAACACCTTATGCTATACAGTACAAGAACAAAATGCAACAACACTTATACTCAAATTACACAGCTGCTAGATGGTTGGAGACTTACTGAGCACTCAATAATAACTGTACAGGGGAGGACAGAGATGTGAACAAAATGAGGAGCAGATCTAAGTGGCCATTAATGTAGAGACTGAGCTCATTATATAGGGGCCAGCAGAGCTTGATACAACTTGTAAGAAGGACGCGCAAATGAAGCCATGGGGACAAAGAGCTGACAATCCTACTCTGAACAACAGAAAGGACGACTTACTCTACTATAACGGTAGAAGGGGGAGACTGAGGCAGAACACGCACGTGATCAAACATGCAGCATACTGTGCGTTAAAATTACACAAAGGATGATGAAATCATAGGCTATGTAACAATATTTATAAATAAATATATATATATATATATATATATATATATATATATATATATATATATATATATATATATTGTTTCATAGCCTATGATTTCATCATCCTTTATGTAATTCTAACGTACAGTATGTTGCATGTTTGATCACGAGCGTCTTCTACCTCACTCCCCCCCTCCTCCCTTATAGTAGAGTAAGTCGTTCTTTCTGTTGTTCAGAGCAGGAGTGTCAACTCTTTGTCCCTTCTGGCTTCATTTGCGCGTCGTTCTTACAAGTTGTATCAAGCTCTGCCGGCCCCTATATAATGAGCTCAGTCTCTGCATTGGTTGCCACTTAAATCTACTCCTCATTTTGCTCACATCTCTGTCCTCCCCTGTACAGTTGTCATTATTGTGAGTGCTCAGGAAGTCTCCAGCCATCTAGCAGCTTTGTAATTTGAGTATAAGTGTTTTTACATTTTTTCCGTGTACTGTATAGCATAAGGTGTTGATTCGTTGGTCTAGTGAGGTTTTTGTGATTCATGTGTTTTGGTCAATCATTTTTGATAATATTTTGTATCTGTAATAATATATCATGCATTCACTGAGTATTATCTGGTATTCTCATTTTATCAGGGCTGACTTAGATAAGTTTACTCTTGCTAATTTCGTGTTAATAGAGGCTATTGCAGTTAACCATATATTTAGCCTGTTTTTTGCCATTACATTATCCTTATGAGTCCTGAATGTTTTGTTGTTAGTTTGAGCATTAAATTTTAACTTGTAATTTTACCTAACTCTTTTGTTTTGAATCTGGAACTTTACGGGACAGTAATGATTTTTAGTATTCTCACTTAAAGTGTACATTATCTTTCTCTGTTCCGTAACATAAATTTGGCGACCTCTTATCAGGATATTCAGGATATTATCATAAGGATATTGCTTGATATTTTGTGACTGTGATTTATTCATGATGTCTACTATTACTACGCTTGATGAAGCCAAATATTTTTTGTCAAATGTGCAAACAGTGTGTGATGTAGAAAACAGAACAAAGAATGAACTTAAGCTTGTTGCTCAACAATTGGGAATTGCTGTTCGCTCTCATCATTCTAAAGATCAAATTGTTGACATGATTTATGAAAGCTTCTTTAATTAAACTCTTCCAGATGAGCAAACGCAGATTGAAATAGCTCAGTTATAGCTAGCCCTGCAGGAGGCTCGCGCTAAGGAGGCTGAATTTCAGGCAAATGCTCGTATTCAGGAGGCACAGGTACAGGATCAGGCACAAATTGAAGTTGTCAGGATTCAGGCAGACCATGAGTATCGCATGAAACAAGGTGGAACTGGATCATCTAGCTCTGATGATTTTGATGTGGCTAAAAATGTTAAACTTGTCCCTCCTTTTAATGAATCTGATTTAACCAAGTATTTTCAGTTGTTTGAGAGGGTAGCTACAGGTTTTAATTGCCCCAAAGAGTATTGGCCAGTACTCCTTCAAACTGTTCTCACCGGTAAAGCTCAAGTAACTTATGCATCTTTGCCTCAGGATCAATCTGATAATTATGATGTACTTAAGAGCTTGATTCTTAAGGCCTATGAGCTTGTTCCTGAAGCCTATGGAGTAAAATTTAGGACAACTTATTAGCAAGATAAGCAATCCCATGTTGAGTATGCAAAAACCAGAGAATATCTGTTAGAGCAGTGATTAAATTATAAGAATGTGGATTCTGATTTTGATAAATTTAAGCAGATGATTTTGCTGGAGGACTTCAAAAAGTGTATTAATACAGATGTAAGCCTGTATCTTGATGAGAAAAGAATAGATAATTTGTCTGATGCTGCAGTTTTAGCTGATGAATATGTTCTCACTCACAAGAGATATTCTAAAGAAAAAAGGAAAGCTGTGAGTAAGTACGTTGCCTCTACTCAGAGTACAGGTAACAGGAAAGAGAATAAGGATGATGTTTCTCAGGAAGTAAATACCAGCTTCACCTCTAGATTTCAGAAAAGTAAATGTACTTATTGTAATAAGCTTGGTCATACTATGGAGAAATGTTTCAGGAGAGCGTGATGTGAACAAAAAGGAGTTTTTAAATATTCAGTCAATTGGTCTAGTGTCCACCCTTGAGAGTTCCCAGAATTCTTTAACTGAGTTAACTGAACCTGCTTTGAGGGGTAAATTAAATTCTCATGATGGAGCTTCTCTTTTGAGCAGTAACGTGGGTGACACTCTCAAGAGTTCATGTGCTAATTTCCTGTATGATGGTTTTGTCAGTCCTCTGGACAGTAATGACAGGAAATCAGTTAAAATATATCGTGATAGAGGTGCTTGCCAATCCCTTATGCTGACCAGTGTTCTAGGCTCTAATGTTAATTCCTCTGAAGAAAGTGTAATCTTACAAGGTGTAGAGAATAATTACTTCTCTGTCCCTCTGTGCAGAGTGAATTTAGAGTCTGGTTTTGTTAATGGTTCCGTTATGGTTGGGTTGGTTGAGAAACTCCCAATGTCAGGTGTAACTTTCTTACTTGGAAATGATATCGGTGGAAGTCAAGTGTGTCCAGCTCCTCAGTTGTCTAGTGAGCCAGTGGCTGCGACCCAGGATTGTGATGTCCCTGATGTGTTCCATGCATGTGCTGTCACTAGGGCTAAGTCTAAAGTTACTGGTGACTTAGAGGATAATGATGATGATGATGTTATCCTAGCTGACACTTTTATTGCTAATTTGGACCACTCACCAGATGAGGCAGTACCCCGTAGTGTTGATAATTTGTCTCGTCAAGAGTTGGTCAAGTTGTCATCCCTCGTGTTTGTAGGCAGGATATCATTAGAGTGGCTCATGATTCCAGTTTGGCAGGACACCTTGGAGTGAGGAAGACTGTGGCATGCATTTTGAAACACTTCTACTGGCCAGGGATCTTCAGGGATGTTTCCTGGTACTGTAAGTCTTGTCACACCTGTCAAGTTGTGGGGAAGTGTAATCAGACCGAAAAGGTTGCACCTCTAGTTCCCATTCTTCCTTTTGAGGCGCATTCACCCGTGTGTTGGTGAATATTATGGGCCCTCTTCCTAAGACTTCTTCAGGATTTTCTTATGTGTTGACCCTGATTGATATGCCTACTCGTTATCCTGAAGCCATTCCACTTAGAAATATCTCAGCAAAGAACGTGGTTAAGGAAATGCTAGGGTTCTTCACAAAGTTTGTTCTGCCCAAGGAGGTACAGTCAGACCGGGGAAGTAATTTCATGTCAAATGTTTTCAAGCAGTCTCTGAAAGAGCTGGGCATCACCCAGATCACGTCTTCAGCTTACCATCCCCAGACCCAAGGAGCGCTGGAGAGATATCATCAAACACTCAAATCGATGCTCAAGAAATACTGTTTGGAACATCAGATAGACTGGGATAAAGCTCTTCCATTCGTTGTATTTGCCGTAAGAGAATCTCCAAATGAATCACTGGGCTTCTCACCTTTTGAACTACTGTTTGGCCATGAAGTAAGAGGACCCCTTAAGTTACTCAAGGAATGCTGGCTGTCGGAGGATGACGTCAACCTGCTGGAGTATGTGATGAAGTTCAAAGAACGGCTGTCCACTGCTTTACAGCTGGCGAGAGAGAATTTAGGAGCTGCTCAGGAGAAGATGAAGACTTGGTATGATAAGAAGTCCAGGTTACGCCACTTTCAGCCAGGAGATCAGGTTTTGATTCTGCTACCGGTGCATGGGCAACCTCTTCAAGCCAAGTTTAGTGGTCCTTATTTCGTGGAGAAGAAACTCAGTGATGTCAACTATGTCATCGCCACACCAGATCGTAGAAAGAACAAGCAACTTTGTCAAATCAACATGCTAAAGTTGTATCACAGGCTGGACGAAAATAACCCAATCTGCACTGTAGCTGTTCCACCCGAGTCTGCAAGTGAAGTTCTCCCATGCAGCATGAGCCTGAGTTATAGTTTGGGGAAGAATCCTGATATTATGAATGAACTCGAGACTAAGCTTTCTCATCTACCTCCCGAGGAAAGGCAGGAGTTTTCGGCATTACTGCAGGAGTACCCGGAAGTGTTCCGTGCCACTCCAGGAAGAACCACTGTGTTGATGCATGATGTCGATGTTGGAGATGCAAAGCCAATTAAATTGCCTCCTTACCGTGTGAACCCAGTGAACGTTCCTCTCATCCAGAAGGAGCTTAGCTACTTGTTGGACCACAAGATGATTGAGCCCTGTCAGAGCGAGTGGAGTTCTCCTGTCACTCTAGTCCCTAAGTCAGGTGGGTCACAGCGGCTTTGCATCGACTACAGACGTGTTAATCAGATAACCAAAACAGACACTTACCCTCTCCCTCGCGTGGAATATTGCATAGACAAGATCGGAAAGGTTAGGTACATAAGTATGTTTGATTTGTTAAAGGATACTGGCAAGTACCTATGACTGAACGTGCTAGGGAGATCTCATGTTTTGTAACACTAGGAAAGACTTTTGCATGTTCTGTATTGTCATATGGTATGAAGAATGCACTAGCCACATTTCAGAAGCTCATGAATGTTGTAACAGAGGGTTTGGCAGGATGTGTTGTTTATATTGATGATGTATTAATCTTCAGTGACAACTGGAAAGATCACCTATGCCATGTCAGTAAATTTCTTGAGCGTTTGGTTCAGGCTAATCTTGTAGCTAATTTATCAAAGTGTGAGTTTGGTCAAGCTAAAGTTCAGTACCTTGGGTACATAATTGGTGATGGACATGTTGCACCACCAGCAGCTAAGGTTCAGGTTATAAGTGATCTTCCCAGACCTAAAAGTAGGAAAGAGCTACAAAGATTTTTGGGAATGGTAGGTTATTACAGGAGATTTGTTCTTAACTTTTCAATTCTTGTATCACCACTTACAGATCTACTGAAAAAGGGAGTTAAATTTGTCTGGACCGATAACTGTGAATCCTCTTTCAGCAAACTTAAAGCTATCCTATTAAGTCAACCAGTGCTCGCTACTCCAAATTTTGCTAAGCCTTTTAAGATGGCTGTTGATGCAAGTGATACAGGAGCTGGGGCTGTTTTGCTGCAAGAGGATGATCAGGGTATTGAACACCCTGTATCTTATTACAGTAAGAAGTTAATTCCTCCTCAAAAGAACTACTCAACTATTGAGAAAGAGCTTTTGGCCTTGATTTTGGGTTTACAGCATTTTTCATTTTATTTGTTCTGGTTTTAACCCCATAGTCATTTATACCGATCATAACCCACTGAAATTCCTTAGTAAGTTTAAAGATAAAAATCAGAGATTGACAAGATGGAGTCTACTTCTTCAGGAGTATTCATTAGACATACAGCGTGGGAAGGGGAAAGAAAATGTTTTTGCAGATTGCTTATCTAGACTTTAGACAGATTGTTTTAGAGTAATAAGAAATTTCCTTTGTAAATTTCTTTTTCTTTGTGGGGAGGTGTTACATAGCCTATGATTTCATTATCCTTTGTGTAATTCTAATGTACAGTATGCTGCATGTTTGGTCACGAGCGTGTTCTACCTCACTCTCCCCCTCCTTCCTTATAGTAGAGTAAGTCGTTCTTTCTGTTGTTCAGAGCAGGAGTGTCAACTCTTTGTCTCCTATGAATTCATTTGCGCGTCCTTCTTACAAGTTGTATCAAGCTCTGCCGGACCCTGTATAATGAGCTCAGTCTCTGCATTGGTTGCCACTTAGATCTACTCCTCATTTTGATCACATCTCTGTCCTCCCCTGTACAGTTGTTATTATTGTGAGTGCTCAGGAAGTCTCCAAACATCTAGCAGCTGTGTAATTTGAGTATAAGTGTTTTTACATTTTTTCCGTGTACTGTATAGCATAAGGTTTTGATTCATAGGCCTAGTGAGGTTTTTGTGATTCATGTGTTTTTATGTCAGTCATCTTTGATAATATTTTGTATCCGAATTAGTATATCTTGCATTTACTGAGTATTATCTGGTATTCTCATTTTATCAGGGCTGAATTAGATAAATTTACTCTTGCTAATTTCGTGTTAATAGAGGCTATTGCAGTTAACCATATATTTAACCTGTTTTTTGCCATTACATTATCCTTATGAGTCCTGAATGTTTTGTTGTTAGTTTGAGCATTAAAGTTTAACTTGTAATTTTATCTAACTCTTTTGTTTTGAACCTGGAACTTTACGGGACAGAAGTGATTTTTTGTATTCTCACTTAAAGTTTACATTATCTTTCTCTGTTCCGTAACAATATATATATATATATATATATATATATATATATATATATATATATATATATATATATATATATATATATTATACGGTATGTATGTATGCACAGATCACGTAGCAATATTAAAGGAAACCCGGTTGAGTAAAAGATTGACTGACTGGATTCCACGAGATGGGCAGCGTAGTAGAAAACGACCATATAAGAGATGGAGTTAATAGAGAAGATTGTAGGCAAAACCTGGCACAGACTGTCCTTAATAAAGAATTTATGCAAAGGAAAAGGGAGGCCTTTGTTCAGCAGTGGACTCTAAATGGTTAATGATGATGATTATGATTATAAATACAGGCTGTATACAGGACGAGTAGACGCAGAATATCAGGTATGTCAACCTTCGATGGCGGGTACGTACGTATATGTGTCTAACCCTAAGAAAATGATGTCCATTATACTGGAAATAACGTTGCAAATGGGCTTATTTTACTCCTTGTCATGATGTGTATGTCTCCTTTGCATTTGCTAGGCGTGTCATATCGGTTTAAACTGCATATCATAATTCCATCATATTGTCAAAATTTCCTTACACTACCACGGGTCTCACCCAACGATCACCCGCATAATCATTGTCTGATCTATATTGATGATGATGGACTGCAACCAGTAATATGGCCATATATTTTGCATTAACCTTATAATCAATCTTCATACGTGTCGTCCATGGACGTTTCGAATCGCTTGCACAAAGATGCAGTTCGAATTCACCAGACTCTACGTTGGTGTGATAAGGTTGGCTGATGTATGATGGCTACTGTCTGCGCAGCATACACTTATATTACTTTAAGCCTTTTGTATTAGCATTCACTTTGCATTTATTGATTATGGTAATGATTCATGGAGTCACATAATTGTTTTTAAGGCCATACTGCAAACTATTAACGGAATCAGCAATAGCAAAACCCAATCACCACTACCGTCCCACGTAACAGGACGAGGCCCATTCATTCATGGAAACTTACACTACTACTGCCACACTGCCACATTTGGTCAGGGGGTAGGGTAGGGAGGTAGTAGCAGGGGTGTAGAAACTCCTTTCCGCAACTGTACCACCATAGTATATGTCTCCCCTCAGGCTCATCTCACTCGTGCGGGAAGTTCGGACGTGCGGCATTTGAAAACATGCCAGTTTAAATATGGAATAATTTCCGAAGCTAAAGAGGTCAAATTTAGATTCAAAAGTTTTCCTTTATCAAAGAAAATTAAAGATTATAAAGTTTTATAAGACAATGAGTATCGGACGTAATGTTTAGGGAGAGAGAGAGAGAGAGAGAGAGAGAGAGAGAGAGAGAGAGAGAGGGAAGGAGGCTATGAAGACAGGGGGAAAGAAAGGAAGGAGGAAAAGATGACATTAAGGAAAGCAGGGAGGGAGCAGAAGAGAGAAAGGGAGGGAGGAATGAGGGATCTTAGGGTAGGAGGAAAGGAGGGGAGAGGGAGGGAGAATTAGAGAAAGAGAGAAGATATGAGGATATGAAGGAAGTAAGGAGGGAGAGAGAGAGAGAGAGAGAGAGTTGACGAATATTATCCAACCACTGTGTACACGTACGTCTGCATGTTGTGCTATAATACATGCCTGAATTTACTTCAATTGTCATTCATTGTTTTATTAAGCTTTATAATCAACTTAGTTTTCTTTGATAATGGTAAACTTTTAAAGCCAACTTTGACCTCTTTAGCTTTGGAAATTATTCCATATTTAAACTGGCATTTTTTATTGCAAGCAGTTTACAAATATAAATATATGTGTTAAAATAAGAAGAGCTGTAGATTTACCACGCACCTCAGTGTTGCATAAACCAATGAGCAGTCTTAATTCAAATGTTTCTTGGCTCTAGCCAGCAGAGCTGAGTGAACAAGGTATACTTGTCACACTTGAGTTATCCCTTTACTTTTCGTTTTATATGGAAGGCAATGTGACGTCATCCTCATGAAGTCATCCTCCTGCGCGTGAGACGACTGTATATTACTTAGACTGTGGTATATATAAGGACTTGAGTATATCCTGTCGTCTGTGTCACGCATTTGGGTATATTGAGATATACTTGACTGTCTCTGTTATATATCTGAGACCAAGCGCACCTGGTGTATTGTGTGAACCATATGTTCGACACTGTGTGGAAATTATCATATGTAAGGAAAGGTAAAATACTGTGTAAAGGTCAAACTCGCTGAACTAGGTGGAGATGTATATTGTAAGGGTTATTATATGTCCCATAGTTTTGATCACGGGTGTGTATGTAGTTGCCTGTTGTTAATAAATAAGTGTGCCTTTGACCTGTTGTGTTTAGACTTTCCTTCCTTGCCTGTGGCTGACCCGGTCGAGATCAAAGAACCCAAGGTCGCACAGGACCTAAACCCGAGAAGTCGGGACCTAAAATATGCTGCATATATATATATATATATATATATATATATATATACCCTTATACATTATGCCTGTAATACCTATTGCTTATGTCTGTAACACGTATTGTAATACGTAATTCGTGGCCTATTTAGCATATATTCTACATGTTACTTATGACTAGCAAAATGAACAATCACCGCAGTAATTCAACCACCTAATGGGTGCAAAGAGTAAAGTTCTCCCTTCCACTATAAAGTGTCCTTGATTGGAACCATAATGAAGGCAACAGAAACTGGCAATTTTAACAAAAAAATGTATAACCTGCAATTATTCCTACTCCAGGAATGCATTCATCCATAGGACGTTGATTTTTTTTTTTTTTTTTTTTTTTTAATCGCCAGTGAAGACGGCTCTTCCCCAGTAGTCCAAATTATCCTGGACATGCTGCTCTGTGAACCTCATCCTCACTTCGCGGTGGCGTTCAGTTAATTGTTTTTTCGCAGGTGTCCGACGACGAATACCACTTTCGTGCAAGCGACGTCTCACGGTGCGGGGAGTCACGTCCAGCTGCAATGTCTCAGTTACTGGTAAAGGATTTGTAAAAGGGTTGTGACGAATTGCTTCCAGTACTTGCCGATCTTGCTCTGGTGTGGTTTTGCGTGTTGTTCTTCTCCTGGGGAGGTCACGTAAATCGCCTCTTTCCTCCCATCCTCTCAACCATAACCTTACCGTTGTTTTAGAAATGCTAAGGTCTGCTGCAATTTCACGTAAGCTTCTGCCACTCTCATTCCGACCATTCGACCCCGCAGAGAGATTCTTTCCTGCTGCCTGTTCTTGTCTCGTTGCACTCCGTTTATAGCATGTGGGTCCCGTCAATACTTTGGTTAGAGCACAGCCACCACGCTTCTGGTCCTGCGGTGTGCGGCTGTTCAGACGTCAAGATATTGCTCACACCACCTGTTGGCTGATGAGCAATTCTGTTGCAGATGTTGTGAATCGGGTAACAACTGTGTTTCATGTAATATTTCTGGACAAAGTTACAGTGGTAGCATTACAAGGCATATGTAGTGTCAATGACTGCCTAACTAAATAATTACTGTGTCTATGTTTATTGTATCCCTCATGTTTTGCATGACTGAGTGGTAATACACATTTGAGTAACATGTGTGGGTGTAATGTTCTCATCAGTGTCCATACTGAATAGTGTCCAAACACTGCATTTCTTCCGGGAACCACAACCCGGTACTAGGGATTGCCTTTCCTAATATTAACATCACATTAGCTGTGATGTGTTAAGTGTTACGGGACCTGTTAATTACAAGAGCCAGTGCATCGACAATATTTCACAATGGGGGTCTTGGCTCTGTAACAGCGGACCTTTGGTAGAAAGGATGTTGCATAGGAGGATGGCTGGAGGGATACACTAGCTCATATGATTTGATGCTCTAGTTTACAGCTACTACTATGGACTGACATCGTGCACATTGCCGTATCAACCGTATTCGTAATGACTGCCAGCACTCTGTTGTTACACTTATTATATAACCATGACCGTTATGATTTCACAGTAACAGTTACGAGAGTTTTATTCGTGCTTTATATCATGTTACAATAAAAAGGTGTTCGGTTGTCATCACTAAATCTGAACATGGTGTGATATGGGTTCAAAATACATGGTATTACAGTGACTTCGTTCTTGAAACCAAAACTAATGGACTATATATTTATGGGAGGGAACATTATCATAGGTGAAGGAAAGTGAGTCGGTGAGTCGGTGGGTGGATGGAGGTGTGGCTGGTTGGTGGTGAAGGGTGGCCAACCTTTCCGATTCCTTACGTCTACGTATCCATACCACGGCTAATATCCTTTTCTCTCTCTCTCTTTCTCTCTCTCTCTCTCTCTCTCTCTCTCTCTCTCTCTCTCTATTTATACACTTTAAGGGTGTTACAGATATAATTTGTGATTAACATCACTCAATTACCAAATATTTTCCCAAATATTTCGGTTCTGTTTCGCTTCTTCACTGTGGCCTCCTACCAACGTTTGGTAAGCCTGACATGTATGTTGCAAGGGCTACTGTTTTGACGTATTCATAATACAATCACACTTTAATGTGTGGGGATATGGAATGGGATTCAGCATCATAAAATAAATATTTAAAGGTTATAGGTGTAAAATCGTTTACATTTATCCTATATTAACCAACATAAATGCAACCAAACGTATGTTACCCACCCCAGACACAATCAGGGTTACAAACAGTGCCAGAGTTCATTCATAAAACGGAACAGCCTACTACAGTTCGGTTGCCAGACAGCACCAGGCAGATACTAAGTGAGTCAGGATCGGGTGTCTGCAATAGTACATGCCCGACAATTTTTCGAATCGCTAAGCTTCATCCTCCGAATTATAATATGTAGCCATTATTTTATGCTGATATAGGCTAATAAATATTATGTGATTGGGATAATGGGCTGTGCACTATACTATTTATAGTCTGAGTTATATAAAATAATTCTCTTGCCTTGTAGCGTGAACCACGATACAGGTTCAGTTGTGGTTCAGAAACAGAGAGCAAGTTCACTCAGAAATGGTGCGATGTAGGGGGGAAAGGGGGAGTATGGGATTGAGCGACCAACAGTTACATATTCTTAGTCATTACAGTATAGTTATTAAGGTGTCAATGATATCCTGTATCGTAAATAATAATAAACTTATTTATTATAGACCCGATTACACACTAGGATACCCCCACCCTAGTTAACGGAAAACATGCAGCCTGCTCCACCGGCTCGACTCTCTCTCTCTCTCTCTCTCTCTCTAAAACTCCTCAGCTGGCTAGACACACACACACACACACACACACACACACACACACACACACACACATTATCAGTTTGTGCTAATGAGTAATGACGTGGCATTTAGTACATTTATCTAAAATTTAATATTGTGTCAAAATACAAGTACAATACATAACCACCTCACATTATGGATTAAGTTAACCAGAAATTAATACCTATTTGCATAGTTTATGTTTCAGTAATAGTCATGGGGTAGCCATACCCACAGTGATATATTTCGTTAATGTTAAAGATAATCATGTGCTCAGTGGCGGATACCAGTTAGAGGGGAGGTGGCCGCTGACACCTCCAATCCTCATAGCTACTGTGGCGAGTTGTAGTGTCACTGCAGAGGTTCCTGTTCCTCCAGTTATGTCAATAATTAAAGTTTACATATTGATGAACAGCCATTTCTTATGAAAAATACAGTCTATATGAAACTCTGAAAATACATTTATGAAGCATATTGTGGAAGCTTTCCAGCTCTCAAGCACCAGTCATAGTCTTGATCCTTTGTTTCAGTATTGCCAGCCTGACAATGTGAAGTGTTAATGAACATACTACAATGTTAGTTGTACATGCTTAATTACATTTGGAACAACAGAATTCAAAGCAGGAATTCATTCAGTACACAGAATGCCAAATACAGTATGTGTGTGTGCGCGTGTGGGTGTGGGACAATACGTGTGGTGGGGGGTGGGGGGAATATGGTGCGTATGAAATGTGTGTCATAATGGTAATATGGGTGTGTGCAGACGTGGCTAAGGACGTCCATGATTGATATGTAATCTTTGCCTTTAAGTGTTGATGACACACATCTCAGTATTTATTTAGGTTCTATTCATAAGTTTGTAGCATGTTACATTATTATATTATTATGATTGGGGTGAAACCTGAAACACAATATAAAGACAAACACTGAAATATTTAAAAAATCCATTATATATGGCAAAATACATGAATAACAATATTTCTGGAAGAAATATTACCGTATTATAACATCTATTTAAATACGTCGTAGGTGCAGTGTTTCTTAAGCTTAGATTATCGGATTTCCTTTGATCAGTAAGTTACGTTATACTGTAGCTTTAAGTAATATGTTATATAATGTATTATAAGTGATGTCATGATGGACGTTCACTTAAAACTACATCGAACAGACAGCAAGTGCAATTGTTATTAGTTTACCGGTATTTGTTATTGATCAAACACTGACCATCTTACTCCTGAGTAAGTTTTTAAAATCTTTATCGCGATTGGAAAACAGCACCTTAGGCATGTCAGCAGGTGGCAAGATGTTTAGTAAGTTGGCAAAATGTCTAGAGAGTTGTGATTGTGCCAATCAAGAAAGCATCATATTTTAATGAAAAAAAAAAAATGCTATTGTAACAGGAAAGTTGCGTTAAGAAATGCACATAAACGTCACTAATTCCTGTATAAATGTCCCGTAAGAAAAATCATGTCAGTGAGGAAAATATATAAGATAGTGTCGCATCAGTTATATTGTCAGGTAAGTTATAGAAAGTTATTAAAGTTACTGTTAGATTATTATACTGCTTGAATAATATCCATTGTAATCAGAGGATAATAAAAACAAAATAAGATTTGTATGGAACTCATTCGTTGGTATTAAGTCAACCCACCCTCCTTCTCGATCACCTCTCGCAGTCTGTTTGCATAGAGACGACATAGCTCCATGTGAGCTGTTGCTGGCCTCTGAACTGTTCCCTCTAGGCACGGATGTGGGCCAGTAGTTCATCTGGTGTCCGTTCACTCTTAGGCTCCCAACAGTTTACCATATTCCCCCATATATTTTCGATGGGGTTCATGTCTGCTTCCTTACTGAGCCAGTCGAGCAGCTGCAAATCCCCTCGACCTCCAAATCATTCCGAGGATCTTCTCGCCTTGTGGATGGGTCAGCGGTCCTGAACAAAAATTATACGGCCCGGAGGAAACGCATAGTTCCGCTCCTGAACTGATGGGAGGAAAAAATCCTGCAAAATTTCAATGTATTTTTTAGCAGTGAAACTCCCTTCTATCCTGGTGACGTCACCCATGCCGTGGATGCACACCCACCCCCAGACATTTACGGTGACGTGTCCACTTCTAGCCTCCTCGTAGATGTTCCTACTGTCGTAACTGCACGTGAATAGAATATTTACACATCAGTCATACAGATTAATTTCTGATATCTTTGATGCTTCGGGAAAAGCCACTGCTTCTCATGTTATGGTTCATTGTCCACTATTTGCATGTTATAATTTATGGGGATTGAAAGGCTTAATAACCAGTGGTGCATGTGTTGTAATATGCGTTCATCTAGACGTACAATAACTATGAATATCAATTCATTCCTAAATTTCTTTGTAAATAATTCTTAGTGATAGAGTATAAGAATGTTTGTTATACATATCGCCAGTAAATTTATATATATGCATTAAAGTATTGTCGCCTCCAGAAACCTTTTCTCCTCATTAAATTTTATGAATACAAAATACCTGGTATCAGTCATGTGGAGAACTGTCAGGCATACGATCAACACATCTCTACTGTACTCTTTGGCCTTTATCTACCTACTGCTCTTCCACACTCTCCAATCAGTCTTTCCTCAACCTGTCTGTTTACCATAATTCTTACAATTCACCACCATATATATACATATCTATATTATAATCTTTCCTCAACCTGTCTGTTTACCGTAATTCTTACAATTCACCACCATATATATACATATCTATATTATAAATATATATATATATAAATATATATATATATATATATATATATATATATATATATATATATATATATTGTTACATAGCCTATGATTTCATCATCCTTTGTATAATTCTAACGTACAGTATGCTTCATGTTTGATCACGATTCGCCTCGTGGCTTTCAGAGTGACCAAGCTTCCGTGTTCTACCTCACTCCTCCCTTATAGTAGAGTAAGTCGTTCTTTCTGTTGTTCAGAGCAGGAGTGTCAACTCTTTGTCTCCTATGAATTCATTTGCGCGTCCTTCTTACAAGTTGTATCAAGCTCTGCCGGCCCCTATATAATGAGCTCAGTCTCTGCATTAATTGCCACTTAGATCTACTCCTCATTTTGTTCACATCTCTGTCCTCACCTGTATAGTTGTTATTATTTTTGTGAGTGCTCAGGAAGTCTCCAAACATCTAGCTGCTGTGTAATTTGAGTATAAGGGTGTTATTACATTTTTTCTTGTACTGTATAGCATAAGGTGTTAATTCGTAGGCCTGGTGAGGTTTTTGTGATTCGTGTGGGGTTTTTGGTGTCAGCCATTATAAATAATATTTTGTATCTGTAATAATATATCTTGCATTAACTGAGCATTATCCGGTTTTCTCATTTTATCAGGGCTGACTTAGATAAATTTACTCTTGCTAATTTCGTGTTAATAGAGGCTATTGCAGTTAACCATATATTTAACCTGTTTTTTGCCATTACATTATCCTTATGAGTCCTCAATGTTTAGTTGTTAGTTTGAGCATTAAACTTTAACTTGTAATTTTACCTAACTCTTTTGTTTTGAACCTGGAACTTTGTGGGACAGTAGTGATTTTAGTATTCTCACTTGAAGTGTTCATTATCTCTCTCTGTTCCGTAACATAAATTTGGCGACCTCTTATCAGGATATTCAGGATATTATCATAAGGATATTGCTTGATATTTTGTGACTGTGATTTATTCATGATGTCTACTATTACTACTCTTGATGAAGCCAAAGATTTTTTGTCAAATGTGCAAACTGTGTGTGATGTAGAAAACAGAACAAAGAATGAACTTAAGTTTGTTGCTCAACAATTGGGAATTGCTGTTCGCTCTCATCATTCTAAAGATCAAATTGTTGACATGATTAATGAAAGCTTGTTTAATGTAACTCCTCCAGATGAGCAAACGCAGATTGAAATAGCTAAGTTACAGCTAGCCCTGCAGGAGGCTTGTGCTAAGGAGGCTGAGTTTCAGGCAAATGCTAAGGAGGCTGAGTTTCAGGCTCGTGCTAAGGAGGCTGAGTTTCAGGCACAAGTTAAACTTGCTAGGATTCAGGCAGACCATGAGTATCGCATGAAACAAGGTGAAATTGGATCATCTAGCTCTGATGATTTTGATGTGGCTAAAAATGTTAAACTTATCCCTCCTTTTAATGAATCTGATTTAACAAAGTATTTTCAGTTGTTTGAGAGGGTAGCTACAGGTTTTAATTGTCCCAAAAAGTATTGGCCAGTACTCCTTCAAACTGTTCTCACCGGTAAAGCTCAAGTAACTTATGCATCTTTGCATCAGGATCAGTCTGATAATTATGATGTAGTTAAGAGATTGATTCTTAAGGCCTATGAGCTTATTCCTGAAGCCCATAGAGTAAAATTTAGGACAACTTATAAGCAAGATAAGCAATCCCATTTGAGTATACAAAAATCAGAGAACATCTGTTAGAGCAGTGGTTAAATTCTAAGAATGTAAATTCTGATTTTGATAAATTTAGGCAGATGATTTTGCTGGAGGCTTCAAAAGGTGTATTAATAAAGATGTAAGCCTATATCTTGAAGAGAGAAGAATAGATAATTTATCTGATGCTGCAGTTTTAGCTGACCAATATGTTCTCACTCACAAGAGATATTCTAAAGAAAAAAGGAAAGTTGAGAGTAAGTACGTTGCCTCTACTCAGAGTACAGGTAACAAGAAAGAGAATAAAGATGATGTTTCTCAGGAAGTAAATACCAGCTCCACCTCTAGATTTCAGAAAAGTAAGTGTACTTATTGTAGTAAGCTTTGTCATACTACGGAGAAATGTTTCAGGAGACAGCGTGATGTGAACAAAAAAGGAGTCTTTAAATATTCAGTCACTTGGTCTAGTGTCCACCCTTGAGAGTTCCCAGAATTCTTTAACCGAGTTAACTGAACCTGCTTTGAGGGGTAAATTAAATTCTCATGATGGAGCTTCTCTTTTGAGCAGTAACGTGGGTGACACTCTCAAGAGTTCATGTGCTAATTTCCTCTCCGATGGTTTTGTCAGTCCTCTGGACAGTAATGACAGGAAATCAGTTAAAATATATCGTGATACAGGTGCTTGCCAATCCCTTATGCTGACCACTGTTCTAGGCTCTAATGTTAATTTCTCTGATGAAACTGTAATCTTACAAGGCGTAAGGAATAATTACTTCTCTGTCCCTCTGTGCAGAGTGAATTTAGAGTCTGGTTTTGTTAATGGTTCCGTTATGGTTGGGTTGGTTGAGATACTCCCAATGTCAGGTGTAACATTCTTACTTGGAAATGATATTGGTGGAAGTCAAGTGTGTCCAGCTCCTCAGTTGTCTAGTGAACCAGTGACTGCGACCCAGAATTGTGATGTCCCTGATGTGTTCCATGCATGTGCTGTCACTAGGGCTAAGTCTAAAGTTACTGGTGACTTAGAGGATAATGATGATGATGTTATCCTAGCTGACACTTTTCTTGCTAATTTGGACCACTCACCAGATGAGGCAGTACCGCATAGTGTTGATAATTTGTCTCGTCAAGAGTTGGTTGAGTTGCAGGTTGCTGACCCTGAGTTGAAAGGTCTAGCTAACTCTGCTTGCAGTGAGGAAGAGTCAGCTGGTGCTTCTACTTGTTATTATATAAAGTCAAGAGTACTTATGATGAAGTTTAGACCCCCAACAGCATCAGGCGACTGTGAATGGGAGGTTGTACATCAAGTTGTCATCCCTCGTGTTTGTAGGCAGGATATTATTAGAGTCGCTCATGATTCCAGTTTGGCAGGACACCTTGGAGTGAGGAAGACTGTGGCACGCATTTTGAAACACTTCTACTGGCCAGGTATCTTCAGAGATGTTTCCTGGTATTGTAAGTCTTGTCACACCTGTCAAGTTGTGGGGAAGTGTAATCAGACCGAAAAGGTTGCACCTCTAGTTCCCATTCCTCCTTTCGAGGCTCCATTCACCCGTGTGTTGGTGGATATTGTGGGCCCTCTTCCTAAGACTTTTTCAAGATTTTCTTATGTGTTGACCCTGATTGATATGGCTACTCGTTATCCTGAAGCCATTCCACTTAGAAATATCTCAGCAAAGAACGTGATTAAGGAAATGCTAGGGTTCTTCACAAAGTTTGGTCTGCCCAAGGAGGTAGAGTCAGACCGGGGAAGTAATTTCATGTCAAATCTTTTCAAGCAGTCTCTGAAAGAGTTGGGCATCACCCAGATCACGTCTTCAGCTTACCATCCCCAGACCCAAGGAGCGTTGGAGAGATATCATCAAACACTCAAATCAATGCTCAAGAAATACTGTTTGGAACATCAGAAAGACTGGGATGAAGGTCTTCCATTCGTTGTATTTGCCGCAAGAGAATCTTCAAATGAATCACTGGGCTTCTCACACTTTGAACTACTGTTTGGCCATGAAGTAAGAGGACCCCTTAAGCTACTCAAGGAATGCTGGCTGTCGGGGAAGATGACGTCAACCTGCTGGAGTATGTGATGAAGTTCAAAGAACGGCTGTCCACTGCTTTACAGCTGGCGAGAGAGAATTTAGGAGCTGCTCAGGAGAAGATGAAGACTTGGTATGATAAGAAGTCCAGGTTACGCCACTTTCAGCCAGGAGATCAGGTTTTGATTCTGCTACCGGTGCATGGGCAACCTCTTCAAGCCAAGTTTAGTGGTCCTTATTTCGTGGAGAAGAAACTCAGTGATGTCAACTATGTCATCGCCACACCAGATCGTAGAAAGAACAAGCAACTTTGTCACATCAACATGCTAAAGTTATATCACAGGTGGGACGAAAATAACCCAGTCTGCACTGTAGCTGTTTCATCCGAGTCTGCAAGTGAAGTTCTCCCATGCAGTATGAGCCTGAGTGATAGTTTGGGGAAGAATCCTGAGATCATGAATGATCTCCAGACTAAGCATTCTCATCTACCTCCCGAGGAAAGGCAGGAGTTTTCGGCATTACTGCAGGAGTACCGGCAAGTGTTCCGTGCCACTCCAGGAAGAACCACTGTATTGATGCATGATGTCGATGTTGGAGACGCAAAGCCAATTAAACTGCCTCCTTACCTTGTGAACCCAGTGAAAGTTCCTCTCATCCAGAAGGAGCTTGGCTACCTGTTGGACCACAAGATGATTGAGCCCTGTCAGAGCGAGTGGAGTTCTCCTGTCACTCTAGTCCCTAAGCCAGGTGGGTCACAGCGGCTTTGCATCGACTACAGACGTGTTAATCAGATAACCAAAACAGATACTTACGCTCTCCCTCGCGTGGAAGATTGCATAGACAAGATCGGAAAGGCTAGGTATATAAGTAAGTTTGATTTGTTAAAGGGATACTGGCAAGTACCTATGACTGAACGTGCTAGGGAGATCTCATATTTTGTAACATTAGGAAAGACTTTTGCATGTTCTGTAATGTCGTATGGTATGAAGAATGCACCAGCCACATTTCAGAAGCTTATGAATGTTGTAACAGAGGGTTTGGCAGGGTGTGTTGTTTATATTGATGATGTATTAATCTTCAGTGACAACTGGAAAGATCACCTATGCCATGTCAGTAAATTTCTTGAGCGTTTGGTTCAGGCTAATCTTGTAGCTAATTTATCAAAGTGTGAGTTTGGTAAAGCTAAAGTTCAGTACCTTGGGTACGTAATTGGTGATGGACATGTTGCACCACCAGGAGCTAAGGTTCAGGTTATAAGTGATCTTCCCAGACCTAAAAGTAGGAAAGAGCTACAAAGATTTTTGGGAATGGTAGGTTATTACAGGAGATTTGTTCTTAACTTTTCAATTCTTGTATCACCACTTACAGACCTACTGAAAAAGGGAGTTAAATTTGTCTGGACAGATAACTGTGCATCCTCTTTGAGCAAACTTAAAGCTATCCTATTAAGTCAACCAGTGCTTGCTACTCCAAATTTTGCTAAGCCTTTTAAGATGGCTGTTGACGCAAGTGATACAGGAGCTGGGGCTGTTTTGCTGGAAGAGGATGATCAGGGTATTGAACACCCTGTATCTTATTACAGTAAGAAGTTCACTCCACCTCAAAAGAACTACTCAACTATTGAAAAAGAGCTTTTGGCCTTGATTTTGGGTTTACAGCATTTTTCATTTTATTTGTGTTCTGGTTTTGACCCCATAGTCATTTATACCGATCATAACCCACTGAAATTCCTTAGTAAGTTTAAAGATAAAAATCAGAGATTGACAAGATGGAGTCTACTTCTTCAGGAGTATTCCTTAGGCATACAACATGTCAAGGGGAAAGAAAATGTTATTGCAAATTGGTTATCTAGACTTTAGACCAGTGGTTCCCAACCTGGGAGCCATGGCCCCCAAGGGGGCCATGGGCCTTATTGGTAATATAAGATATTATAAGGTATTTGGTCTGGGTAAAACCTGATGGAAATCAAGTATGAAATATACCTTACTATGCTAGTTTAGCCTTAAGTATATTGGGGCAATTACCGTTTTCTGCACAATATCAAATATTAAAAATATATAAATCTACGATCTGAGTTATATAGGGGCCATGGAGCTTCTCATAATTTTCTCAGGAGGCCACAGGGCCAAAAAGGTTGGGAACCACTGCTTTAGACAGATTGTTTTAGAGTAATAAGAAATTTCCTCTGTAATTTTTTTTTTTTTTTTATGGGGAGGTGTTACATAGCCTATGATTTCATCATCCTTTGTATAATTCTAACGTACAGTATGCTGCATGTTTGATCACGATTCGCCTCGTGGCTTCCATAGTGACCAAGCTTCCGTGTTCTACTTCACTCCCCCCTTCTCCTCCCTTACAGTAGAGTAAGTCGTTCTTTCTGTTGTTCAGAGCAGGAGTGTCAACTCTTTGTCCCCTATGACTTCATTTGCGCGTCCTTCTTACAAGTTGTATCAAGCTCTGCCGGCCCCTATATAATGAGCTCAGTCTCTGCATTAATTGCCACTTAGATCTACTCCTCATTTTGTTCACATCTCTGTCCTCGCCTGTACAGTTGTTATTATTTTTGTGAGTGCTCAGGAAGTCTCCAAACATCTAGCTGCTGTGTAATTTGAGTATAAGGGTGTTATTACATTTTTTCTTGTACTGTATAGCATAAGGTGTTAATTCGAAGGCCTGGTAAGGTTTTTGTGATTCGTGTGGGGTTTTTGGTGTCAGCCATTTTTAATAATATTTTGTGTCTGTAATAATATATCTTGCATTAACTGAGCATTATCCGGTTTTCTCATTTTATCAGGGCTGACTTAGATAAATTTACTCTTGCTAATTTCGTGTTAATAGAGGCTATTGCAGTTAACCATATATTTAATCTGTTTTTTGCCATTACATTATCCTTATGAGTCCTGAATATTTAGTTGTTAGTTTGAGCATTAAACTTTACCTTGTAATTTTACCTAACTCTTTTGTTTTGAACCTGGAACCTTGTGGGACAGTAGTGATTTTAGTATTCTCACTTGAAGTGTTCATTATATCTCTCTGTTCCGTAACAATATATATATATATATATATATATATATATATATATATATATATATATATATATATATATATTCTGTGAGTTTGTGTGTGTGTATGTGTGTGTGTGTGTGTGTGTGTGTGTGTATGTTCTCACTTTTACCTGGTAACCATACACCCACATATCTCATTAATCCACCGTGTGCCAGCTATTTTTAGCCCTCTGGGTCACCCCAGTGCCGGCCATTTTTCAACCTTTTTTTTGGCTAGAATGATAGATTTTGATGTGGAAACAACGAAATTCGCCAATAAAATGCTCACTGAGGCTCGGAAACTGGTTACATTGAGTCCTGCATACTCATGAACAGGTATAGCCGCTCTCTCACGCTCACCACGTACGTGAGAGAAAGCCGTTTTCTATGTAAGGTATACTCAGGTATCGAAGCTGGGAAGGTATACCAATGTTCAGTACACTTTTCTGATTACTTATTACTTCAGCATCTATCACAATTTGCGTGTCTTTCTCACTGTGAATGCATTATCTTACACTTACTTGAAGATAGGTACAACCTGACTTCATTACGTACAGTCCTGGCACTTACAAGAAGGTATTTACGACTTGACTTCACTATATAGTCCTTTCACTTACAAGAAAATACTTACAACTTACACGTACATGAAAATATTTACAAAATGCCTTCACTATGTACAGCACTGGGTGAGGCACAGAGGCAGAGTGAGGCAGAGCGAGTGTGAGGGGGGGGAGCGAGTGAGTGTGTGGCCTTGACAGCCCGGGGGATGGTACAGGACAGTTACCTTACATCTCTGCTAATTTTTACCCGTGAATCTTGAAAAATGTGGTCATAGTGAAGTTTTTTATTTTAAACCATTTTAAAACAGCACTGGCACTGGCCGTGGAATTATATCAGACCATTATAAAACAGCACTGGCATGCGGCGGGTTAATCAAGAAACTTCATACTGGCTAGATTATATTCAATAAATTCACGTTGGCTTTTGTAACATTTAGTCATATCTGTTCAAAGTGGCCCAACATTAAAGTAAATAAAACAAAGATTCTTTATGTGGTCATTCGGGAGGGTCATGCAGTAATCATATATTATTATCAGCGATCATATTCAAACTACTATGCGATATATGGTATTGGTTATACACTTGACCACTCTCATCTTATAAAGAATTACATTGGCCAGTAAAGGACACCTGGATTTATAACCACACTAAAAAATGCGTAAACTTCGCAAACAATTAAACACTGAACTTGCTGCCTTTTCGAAGTAGTTTACGTGAACGTCCACTGTGTGAGCCTTCATGACATAGTTAACCCATTAGTGGCCACAGTTCCTGTGAGAGGGATTTTGCTGGACGGGTACTAAGCATACCGCCCTTCGCCTATCAGCTCATAGTCACGAAGCTCACAGGCCCCTGCCCCAGGGTTCGCTTCTTTATTAAATTTTGAATGCCCAGTTCTGTCCATTATATTGGACGCTGGGCACCAATGGGTTCAAGAAGCTGATAGATTTGCCAGTGTTTTACCAATTAGTGGCCAGAGTTCCTGTGAGAGGGATTTTGACCCTGTCACACACACAAACGACTCAAGGGCTGACCGCGGTGCGACTCAAGGTCATATCGCATTTTTTCATTGATCGTCGCTTGATGCGCTGACAAAGTCTGAACTCTTTAGGGCGCTCGTGAGCTGCTGGGATGACTCATTGGGCCTCACGATTTTTTAACGCGTGCATTAAAAAATTGTGGCCGCCTGACAACTTGCCAAAAGTCATGTCATAGTTGCGATGCAGTCAGGAGTGTCATACGTCCGTGGTGAAGCAGTCTTAGCTCAATTGGATGTGTCGTGATGCGGTCGTTGCCTGTCGTGATGCTGTCACCAACAAAAATAACGTTATGACTGCATGCCCTTCATCAACTGACTAGACACAGGAGAGGTCCATGGTGATGCTCTAGGTGTAATTGGTGGTTTAGGTGTGATGCCCTGCCCCACACTGGGTGTCATTGGTGGTTCAAGTGTGATGCCCCACCCCATGGGTCGGTCGTGGGGGGGTCACTGGGGGGTCGGGGTGAATTTCCCAAACACATCAAGCAGTCTTCTTGCGGTCGTGCCACGGTCGTGGCTGACAAAAATTCGTTAAATTTCAGATTTGAAGACTTGTAGCTCTGTCGCCTTGCGATCGCCTCGTGATCTTGTCGCGTTCTTGAGGACGTCACGACCAGTTGTGAGGCAGTCCTGATGCGGTCGTTACGCAGTCATAAGCACAGCAGATTCAGGGCCAGTCGGGAAGCGTGGGAGCCAACTGGGGCACTACCTTGAGTTGCGCCGTGGTCGGCCCTTGAGTCGCGTATGTGTGACAGGGGCTTAAGCGTACCACCCTCCGCCAATCGGCTCATAATCGCGAAGCTCATAGGTCCCTACCTGGGGTTCCCTTCTTCATTAAATTTTGAAAATGCCCAGTTTTGTCCATTATATTGGACGCTGGGCGCCAATGGGTTAATACAATATACAGAATAACGGATATATTGCATAAATCTATGCTATAGTATAACTCAATAAACTGATCGCTGGGAATCCGGTAAGCTACTATTAAAAACAGTGCAGTTTTGTAGTGAACATGAAAATAACATTATTTTCTCCTGGAAGAAATACTGTAGTTATTCATGTAATATGGATTCCATGCTACAGTATTATAATACTTCAGTGCTTGTCTTTATATGGTGTTTCAGGTTTCATCCCCAAAACATAATCATTATAATATAATAATGTAACATGCTACATGCTTATGAGTAGAACCTTAATAAATACTGAGGTGTGTGTCATCAAATGTTAAAGGCAAAGATTACATATCAGTCTTGAACGTCCTTGGCCACGTATGCACACACCCATATTACCATTATGACACACATTTCATACTCACTATATTCCCCCCACCCTCCACCACAGGTATTGTCCCACACCCACACACGCACACACACATACTGTATTTGGCATTCTGTGTACTGAATTAATCCTGCTTTGAATTCTGTTGTTCGAAATAGAACCAACATTAATACCTTTCTTCATTAACACTTCACCCTGTCAGGCTGGCGATCCTGAAACAAAGGACCACGACTATGACTGGTGAGTGAGAGCTGGAAAGCTTCCACAATATGCTTCATAAATGTATTTTCAGAGTTTCATATAGGCTGTTTCTATTTTTCATAAGAAATGGCTGTTCATCAGTTTTAATTATTGACGTAACTGGAGGAACAGGAACCTCTGCAGTGACACTGGATATCACCACTGTAGCTATGAGGATTCGACACACACACCACAAAGCCAGTGAAGAAGCAGGGCATGTGTGCTGGGCAATCCCCATACCCCACTGGCCGGGCTAATGTATGGTTCGGCCTGCACTATAGGTGCAGGGAATCTGTAAACGAATGAACGAACGAGGATTGGAGGTGTCAGTGGCCACCCCTCCCCCCCAACTGGTATCCGCCACTGAGCACATGATTATCTTTAACATTAACTAAAATATCACTGTGGGTATGGGTACCCCATGACTATTACTGAAACATAAACTTTGCAAATAGGTATTGATTTCTGGTTAACTTATCCATAATGTGAGGTGGTTATGTATTGCACTTGTATTTTGCGCATTAAATTTTAGATAAATGTACTAAATGCTATGTCATTACTCATTAGCACAAACTGATAATGTGTTTGTGTGTGTGTGTGTGTGTGTGTGTGTGTGTACTGATAGCCAGCTGAGGGGTTTTAGAGAGAGAGAGAGAGAGAGAGAGAGAGAGAGAGTCGAGCCGGTGGAGCAGGCTGCATGTTTTCCGTTAACGAGAGTGAGGGTATCCTAGTGTGTAATCGGGTCTGTAATAAATAAGTTTATTATTATTTACGATACAGGATATCATTGACACCTTAATAACTATACTGTAATGACTAAGAATATATAACTTGGTGGCTCACTCCCATACTCCCCCCTTCCCCCTACATTCCACCATTTCTGTTTCTGAACCACAACTCAACCTGTATCGTGGTTCACGCCACAAGGCAAGAGAATTATTTTATATAACTCAGACTGTAAATAGTATAATGCACAGCCCATTATCCCAATCATATACTATTTATTAGTCTATAGCATAATACAGTGACCATATAATATAATTCGGAGGATGAAGCTTAGCGATTCGAAAAATTGTCGGGCATGTACAGTCGGTTTCACTTCTAAGTACTACACCGACTTGTGGCGTTTTGGTAGATGTGACACCACTGTGTTTGTTTACATCGTCGTATTAAGAGGCGAATGAGTTGGAGGAACCCCGGCATAGTGGTGAGGTACTGACAACTACATTGCTATGATCTGTGTAGTGCTTATATAAAAGATGTAATGTATTTGAACATGTGACTGATTTTCGAGTTTAAATTAATGTGATGGCGCTGGGACCAATCAGGGAGTTGGATGCTTCGTTGTGGATGTTCAGGGGTGCTGTTGGTCCGAAGCAGGCCTTGCTTTACTGAATGAGAAGCAGGCCAAAATAAGACTTGCCTAGCGCAACGGATAATGGAGGATGAACATATTCATCCTATCTATCTACCTATCAATCTTTATATCTATATATTGCTACATCACCGTATATCTATATGTCTATATATATCTATATATCTATCTGCAGTATATATCTGTATACAGCTACACACACACACATATATATATATATATATATATATATATATATATATATATATTATGTGTCCGATTCTGGGGATAGGCTTCACAGCCTGCTATCAAGGCCCAGCAGTCCTCCTACATACCATACACCTCTACATGTCACCACTTCGGCGCTAACACCCACCGTCCTTATTGAATACATGCTAGGGCTGTCTCATACAGGACTGGTGTATTGGTATTAGCGGGGGTATTTTTACGACATGTCGGCGGGTCTTCTGGTAGATCAGTAAAGCCTGATTTAATGAAATTCAAATCCTTAAACTGTTCCCTGCCCCAGCCGGGATTCGAACCTGGGTCCGTTAGGACTGCAGGCCACCTCTCTACCGATTGAGCCACCGCCTCATATATATATATATATATATATATATATATATATATATATATATATATATATATATATATATATATATATATATATATATATTCAGTTCCAGCAAGCCATTTTCACCATGTGTGCTATGTCATGAATCTAGTAAAAATCAAGCTATAAAACATAATCAGGTATTTGTAGACACTCAAATTCATTACAAAATTCTTTTAACAGACCTGGATAGAATATTACATTATAGCACCACGCAACTGAAACCAGTGGCATTGTCGTGTGTAGTGGTAAGCAACATCAGAAATGAATGACAGATCGATAACCGTTGACAGATCGATAACCGTGAGATTATCTCTAACATTAATAAAATGGTCATGTGTTTAGCCAGAGCAGCCATACCGGTAGGTTTTGCCGCCCGCTAGAGGAGAAAGTTTATCATTACAATTTTAATCCCACACCAATGAGATACCCAGAGTATTCATGTTTCACGGCCAAGGTATACGGAATAGGCCTACTTTTACGGTGTATATATATCAATCAATCAATCAATCATTTCCTGTGGCACCCTCGGGGATGCATAGGGCCTCGATGAACTCACACCACCACATCCTATCTTGTGCTAACTCCTCAAGATCTCCCCAACACTCATCTCCAGCTTCCCGTCTCATTGTCCTCACCCACGTCTCTTTTGGCCTTCCTCTACCTCTCCTACCAGGTGCCACCCACCCTGGTGTACCTCGTACTATTCCCTGTCTCCTGTACACATGTCCTAGCCACTTCCATCGTGAGAACCTAACATATTCATCGACCGGCTGCACTCCCGTTATTTCTCTAATTCTACTATTTGGTATCCTTTCCCACCACTTAACTCCTAATATTCTTCTAAGTGCTTTATTTTCAAACACCAAGAATTTATTTTCCATAGTCACTGTGCTGTACCAAGACTCGTGTCCATAAATTAAGATACTCCTAACCATTACCTTATAAAGTTTGATTTTTGTATGCACAGAGAAATTGTTATTATTCCAAATATTTTTAAGCATTCCCATTGCCTGATTAGCCTTCTTTAACCTTTCCTCGAATTCAAGGTTCAAAGAACCATCCTTGGCTAAATAAGTACCTAAATATTTAAACCTATCAACTTGCTTTACAACCATACCTCCAATTACACATTCCTGCGCATTTTCCATATTCATATTGATTATTTCAGTTTTTCCACAATTAATAACCAAACCCACCTTGCGACCTTCACTCACCAAACAGTCCAACACTCTCTGCATCTCTTCTGGCCCATCACAAATCAAAACTATATCATCTGCATAATCTAAATCCAAAAGTTTCCTGTTCTCTCCCCAAAGTATACCTGCACCGGTTTCTGTTCCAACACGTTTCATAATGTAATCAATGACCAATATAAATAGTAAAGGCGATAGAACACCACCTTGAATTACTCCGGACTTGACTTCAAACGAATCACTCAGACAACCATCAACCATCACTTTACAAAATGTGTCCTCATGCATGTTCATAATGACCCTCACAAACTCCTCTGGTATTCCATAATGTCTCATGATCTTCCCCATAGACTCTCTCGAAACACTATCAAAAGCCTTTTCAAAATCAACAAAACAAAGACTTAACGGTACTCTCATGTCATTAACTTGCTATATATATATATATATATATATATATATATATATATATATATATATATATATATATATATATATATATATATATATATATATATATATATATATATATATATATATATATATATATATATATATATATATATACAAGGTGTGTGTGTGTGTGTGTGTGTGTGTGTGTGTGTGTGTAGCACCAGCCGAGCAGGGCAGTACTCCCGAGGTGGATGGAAAGCTGATGACAGGGAGTGCTGGAGCTACGGTTTCATCAGCCCTCAGGACTAGTTCCTGACCATCCCCCTTTGCTGAACTTTTTCAGTGTCTCAGTTACACAGAGAGTAGGCCAGCATGCTCTCCAGTACAAATTTCTCTAACTATCTACACCAAACTACATGCACAGTACACACTACACTTCCTATTCAAAATTCGACAAAAATGGCGTCTCTTCATCAAGCCTCGGAGTTCCCAGTGGGGGGACCATAAATGCCCCCACCATCAGCCCCTCTCCCGATGACGACTCGAGGTGCCTGGAACCACTGTCTGACTCTCTTCTTCTTCATTTCTGCAACATTCGCGGCCTTTCCTCTAACTTTCGCTCTGTTGAGCACCACCTCTCCTTCTCTAAACCTCACCTTCTTTTTCTAACGGAGACTCAGCTGTCTCAGGCAACTGACAGCAAACCCTTTTCTGTATCCTCCTACTTTCTCTATACTCATTCCAAAGCCAAAGGTGGCTGTTGTGTATATATACGCAACGACTTATCTTGCTCTCGTATTCCTGAACTCGATTCTTCTGAATTCTCTACACTCTGGCTTCGGCTTTCCTGTCATTCTCTCACTAAATATATATGTGCTGTTTACTTATCCCCTAATTCTAATGACTATCAAAAATTCTTCGACTATCTTACTTCTATGATGGAACACATACTATCCATTTCTCCTTTCTCTGAAATCTCCATTCAAGGAGATTTCAATGTTCACCACCACCTTTGGGTCTCCTCTCCTTTCACGGATCCACCTGGTGTACAAGCCTACCTCTTTTCTATCCTTAATGACCTAGAGCAGCTTGTACAGCACCCTACCCGTATCCCTGACCGCCTTGGAGAGAGCTCCAACATACTGGACCCCTTCCTCACAACTAATCCTTCTGCTTACTCTGTTAATCTTTTCTCTCCATTGGGCTCCTCTGATCACAACCTTATTACCTTAACCTGTCCTATCACTCCGGTACGGCCTGTGGACCCTTCCGATCAGCGGCATTTTGGAGCCGCGGATTGGGAGGCCCTCAGGCAGTACTTCTTTGATTTTCCCTGGAATGATTATGGCTTCCATGGCCGGTAGCCATCTGAGTGTGCCTTGCACATTACGGAGGTTATTCTCTCGGTCATGGAAGTATACATTCCTTTCTCATATCCTTTGACTAATGCAAGAAAGCCTTGGTTTAATCACGCTTGTTCTAATGCTGTCCGCAACAAGGAGAGGGCCTACAAAAGGTACCGGAGCCAACCCACCCCTGAATCACATCATCTTTACGTTTCTGCCCGGAATTGTGCTAAGTCTGTTCTTCGCTCTACTAAAAATAATTTCATCCATACTAAATGCTCTCAACTCTCCAACTCGAATTCTTCCCGCTCCTTCTGGCACCTTGCCATAAATCTTTCTAAGAACTTTTCCTCATCATCGTTCCCTCCTCTTTTCTTCTCCGATGGTTCTGTAGCTATTTTTTCTACTGATAAAGCAGATCTCTTCGCACAGACTTTCTCCTCCAATTCCACCTTAGACAATTCCAGTGCTGTTCCTCCATCACTTCCCCCCTCTGAGTTCCTCATGGCTGACATTAAAATTTCTTCAGTTGATGTATTTTCTGCCATCACTGGCCTCAGTACTAACAAAGCATATGGGCCTGATGGGGTCCCTCCTGTTGTTCTCAAGAACTGTGCTTCTGTGCTTACACCCTGCGTAGGCAAACTCTTTCGCCTTTGTCTGTGAACTTGTACCTTTCCTTCATGCTGGAAGTTTGCTTTCATTCAGCCAGTCCCAAAGAAGGGTGACCACTCCCAACCCTCCAACTATCGTCCAATTGCTTTAACGTCCTGTATTTCAAAAGTTTTCGAGTCAATTCTTAATAGAAAAATTTTAAGGCATCTTTCCTATCACAACCTTCTTTCCGATCGTCAGTATGGGTTCCGTCAGGGACGCTCCACTGGCGATCTTCTCACCTACCTTTCAGACTCCTGGTCATCCTCCTTTCGGGACTTTGGCGAAAGCTTTACCATTGCACTTGACATCTCAAAGGCTTTCGATCGAGTCTGGCATAAATCTTAAATTTCCAAACTGCCCTCCTACGGTTTCTATCCTTCTATCTGTGCCTTCATCTCGAGCTTCCTATCTGGTCGTTCTATAGCCGCTGTTGTAGACGGCCATCGTTCTTCTCGTAGATCTATCAACAGTGGTGTTCCTCAGGGCTCTGTCCTATCGCCAACTCTCTTCCTTTTATTCATCAATGATCTTCTAAGCTGTACATCTAACCCTATCCACTCATACGCTGATGACTCCACCCTTCACCTTTCCATTCGGTTCCTGCAACGCCCATCTCAACAGTTACTTCAACAAACAAGGGATGAGGCTATGGCACACCTAATGTCTGACTTGGCTCGTATCTCTGACTGGGGTAAAAATAATATGGTTGTTTTTAATGCATCTAGGACTCAGTTCTTACACCTATCAACCCGACAAAATCTTTCACATGTATACCCACTAATGTTTAATAATATTCAGCTTAATCCTGCATCATCCTTGAACATGCTTAGGGTTTCATTTACTCGGGACTTATCTTGGAAAGATCATATTACATCTCTTGTAAAATCTGCTTCCAAGAGATTGGGTGTGCTAAGCCGACTCCGCTCTTTCTTTACCCCTGCACAATTGTTGACTCTATACAGGGGTTTTATCCTCCCCTGTGTGGAGTACAACTCTCATGTGTGGGGAGGCTCCCCTCATACAGCTCTTCTCAATAGGGTGGAGTCAAAGGTTTTCGTCTCATTAACTCTCCTCCTCTTACTGACTCCCTTCAACCTCTGTCTCTTCGCCACACTGTTGCATCTTTATCTCTTTTCTATCGCTGTTTTAATGGTCACTGCTCCTTTGAACTGTCTGCTTGCATTCCTCCACCTCTACGACGGGCGCGTAGCACCCGTCTGGCAGCAAACTCTCATCCCTTTTTTGTTCAACTCTCTAATGCAAGAGTTAACCATTACTCCCAGTCTTTCATTTATGCAACAGGTCAGCTCTGGAATTGTCTCCCTCTGTCTGTATTTCCTGCTGCCTATGATCTCCAGTTTTTCAAACGCAGTGTGTCCAGACATCTCAAAATGATCGGATCTTGAATTTGGCTCTCTATTGTATTTTGTTTTTCTCTTGAAGGGAACTGTTACTGCGGGCTCTTGGCCTTTGGTTCCTTCTTCCTCGCAAATATATATATATATATATATATATATATATATATATATATATATATATATATATATATATATAATAGCGAAGGCATCGAAGGCCATGTAGCACCGCATGGGCCCTAACTCCCGACCTTATGGACGGCGAATCAGCGGCTCGGCGCCCTACTGACTAAGCTCCTAGACTCACTTTAACAGCATTGCCTGAATCTCTCGACATACAGTACTAGAAGCATTTGGTAATCCACAACAATATAATATGAAAAAGGAAAACTGAGACTGTAGATCACAGACAGTTTATTGGTGTGTTTAGTAATGGGTCCATCCTCCCTCCTGCACAATAACATCACGGAGCCTGTCAGGCATGCTGGATACGACATTTCTCACAATGTACTGCTTTCCCCGCAGAGGTTCCCGTTCTCGCCGTATAAGTTCCATCAACTGCTCGGCTGTCCTCTCTCTTTCTGGCCTCCATGTGTTGACCATATTCGCCCAAATACTTTCAGTTGGGTTGCAGTCGCAACCTTTGGTAGGCCAGTCCAGGAGCTGAAGATTTTCTTCTGTAGCAAACCACTCTGGACTGCACGTGCCATGTGAATTGGGCACCGATCATGGACGAATATGATGGGACCTGGTGATAAGGGATTTCGCTCTTGCAGGGAAGGTAGGAAAATTTCCTTAAGAATTTCCAAATACTTCTGAGCTGTGAACCGTCCCTCTACTCTCGTAATATATCCCACTCCATGGATAGATATCCATCCCCATACATTGCACACTTGATGTCCACTTCTGGTCTCGTAGGTGTTTGCTCAATTATAGATAAAAAAGAACATTACGTTATAGGAGTTAGTCTTGGTCCTGGCTTCCTCCTTTAGTTGAAAGTTACCCTACTTTGTTTGGAAAATGCTTTAATGTATAAAAAAAAAAAATAGTTATAGGAGGAATAACATTTATCTAGTCTAGTGAATAGGTGGAAGTAGTGTTTCTTACATTTTCTTGCATAATGACTATGGGTGATATGTGGTATACTATATTTTAAAGACATTTATCCTTCCCAGATGTGCTAGGTAACCGATTCATTGGTCAGCAATATTATCGTTTCGGTTAAGTAATAGATAAGTATATTAATATAAAGTGATGTTTAATTTGACAAACCATTCGCATTTTGCTGATGTGATTATGAAAGCCTATTTCAAAGTAAATCACCGAGTTCGTAGGCCTAATCCAAAGTGATGTACGATATTTTGGTGTATGTGTTAAAGTACTACAGCCGTTTTTTTTCCAGCTGGCGCAAATTTCGGCGATCAACATACCCACCACCCGTCCTGGGAAAGAAGTATAGATTCACTTGATCCCTCCACATACCCATTCCAAACATTTGCACCCTCTCGTGAAGGTTGTGTAAATATAGGATCAGTCTAAAAAAGAAAATTATGAAGGTTAAAGGAAAAGAAAACTGTGAAGTAATAAGTGTTTAAACTCAGCAAGGGATCTTTTCATTCGTCTGCAGGCGCCTGTGTAACCATACCGACTCCTTACTTATCCACTGCAAAGTTATCATTTTGTTGCAATTTTCATTACATCGCGTGAAAATTCAGCCTTTCTTACGTTAGATGACCTACTTTTACTAGCCCCCATAAAAAAAACAAAAAACAAATGTGACTCGGGAGAAGTTGCTTTTGTGGGCAATAATGGATACGGGAGTGTGATGTTTTTTCTCCCCAGCAGGGGATGTCGATTGCCGAGATTTACTCCAGCGCTCTCTCTCTCTCTCTCTCTCTCTCTCTCTCTCTCTCTCTCTAAAGCTATATGAAACACTGGTTGCGGCAGTGCTTTAGTTCAAACATAAATATACCTTTCCAGGTATTATTTCTCCTCCACACATGAGCCCTACCATGATCGGACGATCGGAGAGTTTCCTCGTTAGAGAAAACCAGTGACCAGAAGTCTAGTCTTTGGTTCTCATATTGGCGGGCAAATTCCAGCCTGGCAGCACGATGCGCTTCTGTGAGGCTCCCCTCTTTCGCGGAAACCCTATGATGTATTCCCACCTCATGTAACCGCCGACGGACTGTAGAGAGAGATACTTCTAGTCCAAGCCTCTCCCGGAGTGCCACTGCAAATTTTGTTGGGGATTCCTGTGTCGCACGTAGAAACGCTTCGTCACTCGTGAGCGTGGTCGTTTTGCTGTGGAATGCAGTTATTTACGTTGTCAGACGATCGAAAGTATGTCGATCTCTCTGAAACGTTTTCCTACTTCCTTGACTGAGTAGTTAGGGCAGATTAGTATTACACTAAGTGGGGTTCTGTGTGGGAAAAGGTTTCGTTTTGAGTGATATAAGAGCCTTTGGGGTGTGTAAGAGATTCAGTAATAGCAATGTTGTGGCCCTCAAGGAAATGATACATATGCAAACCCTCATTAACATTTACGTGCTGTCTTTTTTAGGGTGAGGAGGAGATTTAGGGACAAAATCGGTGTCCCTCATTATGTAGGACATGAAACCTACGAACTGACAAACTTCTTGGGAAGATTTACAACCCCAGTTCCAATTTATTGTATTACGTATTTAGTGTTTCTAAGGGAATAATACATTTATCAGGTATATACGTATGTCAAAAAGAGATAAAGCTTAAAAATATAATCTACATAGCACTGGAAAAACGAGTATAAACTTTTCTTGGTAGAAAGCCATGCCGTGCGGAAAGGTTTCAGTTTCTCCGAGGGGGCTGGGGTCACAGACTCATGTAATGCCATGAGGGTGGACACACTTGTCACCTTTCACTTGAAAATCTGGACCACGACAGCCTACCCACGGGGCCATACCCAAATGTGGTGGGCAATATGGGAAAGCTACAAATACAATAATAACTAAAAGGGCAATCAATAGAGTGCATACCTCCTTAAAGGCCAAACAATCCTTTGCGGTGGTATGCACTACATTTGAGTGCTCCTTTATCCGGATCCACACCAGAATTTAACGAGTTATTTCCTGGCCCATGCCCCACCCCTCAACCAAGTTTCATGAATATTCGTTCTGTAGCTGACGGATGTATACGCTCTATCGAGTGCCCCTTTAACCGGATGCACTCCAAAATGTAATGGGTTCTTCCTGCCTCATGCTCCATCCCTCCACTAAGTTTCATGAAAATCTGTTCATCAGTTTTGGGTAAAAGACATACACACACACACACACACACACACACACACACACACACACACACACACACAAACGTGCACACACACACACGCGCACACAAACGCACGCGCGCACACACACCCACACCCACCCACACACACACACACACACAGACGCACACACACAAGCACACACACAGGCACACACACACTCAGATACACACACACGCACACACTTTCAGACACACACACTAGCAAGACAGATACGAGCACACACTCTGACTGACACCACACACACTCAGACAGACACACGCACACACTCAGACACACACATGAACACACACACACACACACACACACACACACACACACACACACACACACACACACACAAACGCATACACACACACACACGCACACAAACGCACACACACACGCGCACACACTCAGACACACAACAAGACAGACACAAGCACACACTCTGACTGACACCACACACACTAAGACAGACACACGCACACACTCAGACAGACACAGGCACACAGACACACACATGAACACGCTCAGACATATACATGCACACACACACACACACACACTCCGACACACACACACACACACACACACACACACACACACACACTCAGACACACACACAAACACACACAGACACACACACTCTCACACACACACACACACACACACACACACACACACACACACACACACACACACACACACACAGGCTGACACGCAGAAAATAAACCTCCTTGTGGAGGTAACACTAGGGCATATTGGCTGTCCTTCAATAACAATAGAGGAACTTGGCTAAATTAGTTCACTAATTAATAATGGTGCAAGAGGAATGCAGTGTTGTTCACCGTATGACTCTGATTGGTCAGATCTCCAGATTCTTGCCATCTTCGTATCCACTTCGCCACAATCCTATGTGATATGCCTGATTCGTTGGCGACGGCCCGGATATTTAATCCCGTCTCTCGAAGACCGATGATATGTCTTCGTAGTGCAACCTCGCTGTTTCTTCTGTCCATGACGAACACCTTCTTTGACTGGCATTGCATTACTTATGATGCCCAGACAAAAGTTCGATCTGCCCACAGTTGGCTGCCTACTACGCCTGATAATAAATAATATTATGATTGGCTACTGCCCCTTTAGTTCTTAAGAACCACTTGGTTTCGTACACGTCGCTCTTGGCGGTTCAGATTCCGAGTATACTGTGCCCATGATAACATCAGCTTTTATTTGTCATGGTGGCCTGCCTAAGCTATTTGGGTGTGCGATATTAGGTATTATTGTGTTAAACCTACGCATTTCATCACTTCTTATTTTCCTTTAAATTTTAGTTTTTTTTTTTCTTTTTTCACTGTGGAACAGTTTCATTAATTACATCACATCCATGTCATACCTAAACTGCATTCTGGTCATTGTTCTTGCATTAGTCTTTCGATGCTAAATTATATATATATATATATATATATATATATATATATATATATATATATAATTCATCTAATCCTGTGTTACCCATGAGGAGAGTAGGAGTCGGGGCCTAGGCAAGTAGGCCCTGACATTTAAGATGAGGGTGACCGGCCTCACTCATCCCTGAGTAACATTAGGTGAGTAATAAACCCCAACCGCCCATTGGATGTAAACATACACAGTCTCAATCCGATTGGAGCACCATAATTACCCACTAAACCACCAGGCGTCATAATTTGGTTATATGGTTACCACCTAGCGTAGTAAATGATTTCCTGGTGTAGTATAGGAAACCACTTGGCTCGTCAGTCAGTGCTGAGTCACCAATAGGCAGAAGGAAAAGGAAATAATGAAGGAAAGAAAGATAGAAGAGGGAGGAAGGAAGGACGGAAGAGAGGAGAGGGCAGGCATCCAAGAGCAGCGCAACATCGAGTGAGTGGATGGTGAGCGCCTTCGCCTACCATATATATATATATATATATATATATATATATATATATATATATATATATATATATTGTTACGGAACAGAGAGAGATAATGAACACTTCAAGTGAGAATACTAAAATCACTACTGTCCCGCAAAGTTCCAGGTTCAAAACAAAAAAGTTAGGTAAAATTACAAGTTAAAGTTTAATGCTCGAACTAACAACTAAACATTCAGGACTCATAAGGATAATGTAATGGCCAAACAGGTTACATATATGGTTAACCGCAATAGCCTCTTTTAACATGAATTTACCAAGAACAAATTTATCTAAGTCAGCCCTGATAAAATGAGAGAACCGGATAATACTCAGTTAAAGGAAGATATAATTTTACAGATACAAAATGCTATTAATAATGGCTGACATTAAAAACTCTACAGGAATCACAAAAACCTTACCATGCCCACGAATTAACGCCTTAGGCCATACAGTACAAGAAAAATGGTAACAACACTTATACTCAAATTATACAGCAGCTAGATGATTGGAGACTTCCTGTGCACTCACAAAAATACACTATACAGGGGAGGACAGAGATGTGAACAAAATGAGGAGTAGATCTAAGTGGAAATTAATGCAGAGACTGAGCTCATTATATAGGGGCCAGCAGAGCTTGATACAACCTGTAAGAAGGACGCGAAAATCAAGCTATAGGGGACAAAGAGTTGACAATCCTGCTCTGAACAACAGAAAGAACGACTTACTCTACTATAAGGGGGAGAAGGGGGGAGTGAGGTAAAATACGCAAGCCTGGTCACTATGGAAGCCACGAGGCGAATCGTGATCAAACATGCAGCATACTGTACTTTAGAATTATACAAAGAATGATGAAATCATAGGCTATGTAACACCTCCCCACAAAGAAAAAGAAATTTACAAAGGAAATTTCTTATTTCTCTAAGACAATCTGTCTAAAGTCTAGATAAGCAATCTGCAATAACATTTTCTTTCCCCTGACATGTTGTATGTCTAATGAATACTCCTGCAGAAGTAGCCTCCATCTTGTCAATCTCCGATTTTTATCTTTAAACTTACTAAGGAATTTCAGTGGGTTATGATCGGTATAAATGACTATGGGGTCAAAACCAGAACACAAATAAAATGAAAAATGGTGTAAACTCAAAATCAAGGCCAAAAGCTCTTTCTCAATAGTTGAATAGTTCTTTTGAGGTGGAGTGAACTTCTTACTGTAATAAGATACAGGGTGTTCAATACCCTGATCACTTGCGTCAACAGCCATCTTAAAAGGCTTAGCAAAATTTGGAGTAGCGAGCACTGGTTGACTTAATAGGATAGCTTTAAGTTTACTGAATGAGGATTCACAGTTATCGGTCCAGAAAAAATTTAACTCCTTTTTTCAATAGGTCTGTAAGTGGTGATACAAGAATTGAAAAGTTAAGAACAAATCTCCTGTAATAACCTACCATTCCCAAAAATCTTTGTAGCTCTTTCCTACTTTTAGGTCTGGGAAGATCACTTATAACCTGAACCTTAGTTTCTGGTGGTGCAACGTGTCCATCACCAATTACGTACCCGAGGTACTGAACTTTAGCTTGACCAAACTCACACCTTGATAAATTAGCTACAAGATTAGCAAGAACCAAACGCTCAAGAAATTTACTGACATGGCATAGGTGATCTTTCCAGTTGTCACTGAAGATTAATACATCATCAATATAAACAACACACCCTGCCAAACCCTCTGTTACAACATTCATGAGCTTCTGAAAAGTGGCTGGTGCATTCTTCATACCATATGGCATTACAGAACATGCAAAAGTCTTTCCTACTGTTACAAAACATGAGTTCTCCCTAGCACGTTCAGTCATAGGTATTTGCCAGTATCCCTTTAACAAATCAAACTTACTTATGTACCTAGCCTTTCCGATCTTGTCTATGCAATCTTTCACGCGAGCGAGAGGGTAAGTGTCTGTTTTGATTATCTGATTAACACGTCTGTAGTCGATGCAAAGCCGCTGTGACCCACCTGGCTTAGGGACTAGAGTGACAGGAGAACCCCACTCGCTCTGACAGGGCTCAATCATCTTGTGGTCCAACATGTAGCCAAGCTCCTTCTGGATGAGAGGAACTTTCACTGAGTTCACACGATAAGGAGGCAGTTTAATTGGCTTTGCGTCTCCAACATCGACATCATGCATCAACACAGTGGTTCTTCCTGGAGTGGCACGGAACACTTGCGGGTACTCCTGCAGTAATGCCGAAAACTCCTGCCTTTCCTTGGGAGCTAGATGAGAAAGCTTAGTCTGGGGATCATTCATGATATCAGGATTCTTCCCCAAACTATCACTCAGGCTCATACTGCATGGGAGAGCTTCACTTGCAGACTCAGGTGGAACAGCTACAGTGCAGACCGGGTTATTTTCGTCCCACCTGTGATATAACTTTAGCATGTTGATGTGACAAAGTTGCTTGTTCTTTCTACGATCTGGTGTGGCGATGACATAGTTGACATCACTGAGTTTCTTCTCCATGAAATAAAGACCACTAAACTTGGCTTGAAGAGGTTGCCCATGCACCGGTAGCAGAATCAAAACCTGATCTCCTGGCTGAAAGTGGCGTAACCTGGACTTCTTATCATACCAAGTCTTCATCTTCTCCTGAGCAGCTCCTAAATTCTCTCTCGCCAGCTGTAAAGCAGTGGAGAGCCGTTCTTTGAACTTCATCACATACTCAAGCAGGTTGACGTCATCTTCCTCCGACAGCCAGCATTCCTTGAGTAGCTTAAGGAGTCCTCTTACTTCATGGCCAAACAGTAGTTCAAAGGGTGAGAAGCCCAGTGATTCATTTGGAGATTCTCTTGCGGCAAATACAATGAATGAAAGACCTTTATCCCAGTCTTTCTGATGTTCCAAACAGTATTTCCTGAGCATCGATATGAGTGTTTGATGATATCTCTCCAACGCTCCTTGGGTCTGGGGATGGTAAGCTGAAGACGTGATCTGGGTGATGCCCAACTCTTTCAGAGACTGCTTGAAAAGATTTGACATGAAATTACTTCCCCGGTCTGACTGTACCTCCTTGGGCAGACCAAACTTTGTGAAGAACCCTAGCATTTTCTTAACCACGTTCTTTGCTGAGATATTTCTAAGTGGAATGGCTTCAGGATAACGAGTAGCCATATCAATCAGGGTCAGCACATAAGAAAATCCTGAAGAAGTCTTAGGAAGAGGGCCCACAATATCCACCAATACACGGGTGAATGGCGCCTCAAAAGGAGGAATGGGAACTAGAGGTGCAACCTTTTTGGTCTGATTACACTTCCCCACAACTTGGCAGGTGTGAAAAGACTTACAATACCAGGAAATATCTCTGAAGATACCTGGCCAGTAGAAGTGTTTCAAAATGCGTGCCACAGTCTTCCTCACTCCAAGGTGTCCTGCCAAACTGGAATCATGAGCCAATCTAATGATATCCTGCCTACAAACACGAGGGATGACAACTTGATGTACAACCTCCCATTCACAGTCGGCTGATGCTGTTGGGGGTCTCCACTTTCTCATAAGTACTCCTGACTTTAGATGATAACAAGTAGAAGCACCAGGTAACCCTTCCTCACTGCAAGCAGAGTTAGCCAGACCTTTCAACTCAGGGTCAGCAACCTGCAACTCAACCAACTCTTGACGAGACAAATTATCAACACTACGGGGTGCTGCCTCATCTGGTGAGTGGTCCAAGTTAGCAAGAAAAGTGTCAGCTAGGATAACATCATCATCATCATTATCCTCTAAGTCACCAGTAACTTTAGACTTAGCCCTAGTGACAGCACATGCAGAGAACACATCAGGGATTTCACAATCCTGGGTCGCAGTCACTGGTTCACTAGACAGCTGAGGAGCTGGACACACTTGACTTCCACCAATATCATTTCCAAGTAAGAAAGTTACACCTGACATTGGGAGTGTCTCAACCAACCCAACCATAACGGAACCATTAACAAAACCAGACTCTAAATTCACAGAAGTAATTATTCCCTACACCTTGTAAGATTACAGTTTCATCAGGGGAATTAACATTAGAGTCTAGAACACTGGTCAGCATAAGGGATTGGCAAGCACCTGTATCACGATATATTTTAACTGATTTCCTGTCATTACTGTCCAGAGGACTGACAAAACCATCAGAGAGGAAATTAGCACATGAACTCTTGAGAGTGTCACCCACGTTACTGCTCAAAAGAGGAGCTTCATCATGAGAATTTAATTTACCCCTCAAAGCAGGTTCAGTTACCTCGGTTAAAGAATTCTGGGAACTCTCAAGGGTGGACACTAGACCAATTGACTGAATATTTAAAGACTCCTTTTTGTTCACATCACGCTGTCTCCTGAAACATTTCTCCGTAGTATGACCAAGCTTACTACAATAAGTACATTTACTTTTCTGAAATCTAGAGGTGGAGCTGGTATTTACTTCCTCAGAAGCATCATCTTTATTCTCTTTCCTGTTACGTGTACTCTGAGTAGAGTCAACGTACTTACTCTCAGCTTTCCTTTTTTCTTTAGAATATCTCTTGTGAGTGAGAACATATTGATCAGCTAAAACTGCAGCATCAGACAAATTATCTATTCTTTTCTCATCAAGATATAGGCTTACATCTTTATTAATACACCTTTTGAAGTCCTCCAGCAAAATCATCTGCTTAAATTTATCAAAATCAGAATTTACATTCTTAGAATTTAACCACTGCTCTAACAGATCTTCTTTCATTTTTGCATACTCAACATGGGATTGCTTATCTTGCTTATAAGTTGTCCTAAATTTTATCCATAGGCTTCAGGAACATGCTCATAGGCCTTAAGAATCAAGCTCTTAACTACATCATAATTATCAGATTGATCCTGATGCAAAGATGCATAAGTTACTTGAGCTTTACCGGTGAGAACAGTTTGAAGGAGTACTGGCCAATACTTTTTGGGCCAATTAAAGCCTGTAGCTACCCTCTCAAACAACTGAAAATACTTTGTTAAATCAGATTCATTAAAAGGAGGGACAAGTTTAACATTTTTAGCCACATCAAAATCATCAGAGCTAGATGATCCAGTTTCACCTTGTTTCATGCGATACTCATGGTCTGTCTGAATCCTAGGAAGCTCAATTTGTGCCTGAGCCTGTGCCTATGCCTCCTGAATACGAGCCTGAGACTCAGCCTCCTTAGCCTCAGCCTCCTTAGCACGAGCCTCCTGCAGGGCTAGCTGTATAGCTATTTCAATCTGCGTTTGCTCATCTGGAGGAGTTACATTAAACAAGCTTTTATTAATCATGTCAACAATTTGATCTTTAGAATGATGAGAGCGAACAGCAATTCCCAATAGTTGAGCAACAAGCTTAAGTTTATTCTTTGTTCTGTTTTCTACATAACACACTGTTTGCACATTTGACAAAAAATCTTTGGCTTCATCAAGAGTAGTAATAGTAGACATCATGAATAAATCACAGTCACAAAATATCAAGCAATATCCTTATGATAATATCCTGAATATCTTCATAAGAGGTCGCCAAATTTATGTTACGGAACAGCGAGAGATAATGAACACTTCAAGTGAGAATACTAAAATCACTACTGTCCCGCAAAGTTCCAGGTTCAAACAAAAGGGTTAGGTAAAATTACAAGTTAAAGTTTAATGCTCAAACTAACAACTAAACATTCAGGACTCATAAGGGTAATGTAATGGCAAAACAGGTTACGTATATGGTTAACTGGAATAGCCTCTATTAACATGAATTTAGCAAGAACAAATTTATCTACGTCAGCCCTGATAAAATGAGAGAACCGGATAATACTCAGTTAAAGGAAGATATAATTTACAGATACAAAATGCTATTAATAATGGCTGACATTAAAAACTCTACAGGAATCACAAAAACCTTACCATGCCCACGAATTAACGCCTTAGGCCATACAGTACAAGAAAAATGGTAACAACACTTATACTCAAATTATACAGCAGCTAGATGATTGGAGACTTCCTGTGTACTCACAAAAATACACTATACAGGGGAGGAGAGAGATATGAACAAAATGAGGAGTAGATCTAAGTGGCAATTAATGCAGAGACTGAGCTCATTATATCGGGGCCAGCAGAGCTTGATACAACTTGTAAGAAGGACGCGCAAATCAAGCCATAGGGGACAAAGAGTTAACAATCCTGCTCTGAACAACAGAAAGAACGACTTACTCTACTATAAGGGGGAGAAGGGGGGAGTAAGGTAGAACACACAAGCCTGGTCACTATGGAAGCCACGAGGCGAATCGTGATCAAACATGCAGCATACTGTACTTTAGAATTATACAAAGGATTATGAAATCATAGGCTATGTAACAATATATATATATATATATATATATATATATATATATATATATATATATATATATATATATATATATATATATACATATATATATATATATATATATATATATATATATATATATATATGTTCATCCTCCATTATACGTTGCGCTAGGCAAGTCTTATTTTGGCCTACTTCTCATTCAGTAAAGCAAGGCCTGCTTCGGACCAACAGCACCCCTGAACATCCACAACAAAGCATCCAACTCCCTGATTGGTCCCAGCGCACTCCTAGCTCAGACTTTGTCGGGTGTGGAGGTCTGGCCGATCTGTTTCGAGATTTGAACTCTGCTTCATTTACTCGTGGCGATTTTCGTCCGTTTTCCTTGCTTTTTGCCTGTTTAGGGACTTAGTCTCTGGCATTGAGGAAGGATTTTTTGCTGTTTTCCAGATTTTTCTGGGACTTATAGTCTCCAATTGCCTGGGTGTGAGTGGGAGTGTGTGTGTGTTTGTGACTGTGTGTGTGGGTGTTTTTTTTGTTTTTTTTTGCCTGCCGTTAGTGTCCCTCACTGTAGTACGACGCCGAACCCTGAAGGGGTGCCGTTAGGGCACTTCCATGAAGGGGGGCCTTTAGGGCCTGGTTATAGGAGGCAGTGAGGGCGGCTCTGTTAGTTTAGGGAAGACCCAAAAGGGGCAGTGGCGGGGCCTCCCATCGCCCTTTAGAGGGCGGGGAGCATAGGTTGCCCGTCACTGTAGGGACCTTGGCCACTTTTGTTGTTTTCTTTTGTGCTGTTTCGAGTGGTTGTGTGTGTGTGTGTTGACTGAGTTTTTTTTTTTTTTTTTTTTTTTGCTGCTTCTGTGAGCAGTATGAAGGGATCTAGCATCCCTAGGCCCCAGGGGCATTTCCGCCTCCCGCTCCCTCAGTCGAGGCTCTCCAACCCGTGTCCTGCTACAGGCACGAAGCGGGAGCGTCACTTTTCCGACTCAAGCTCCCACTCATCAGCTCACGAGGTTTATTGTGCTGATCCCTCTCTACCAAAGTCTACGGGAGTGGTACCTCGCTCGTGTGGTGCCTCTACCCGTTCTGCTAAGGCAGCCCGCCGACATGAGGCTATGGAGGAGTTGCACCTGCTCCACCCTCTCTCTCTTCCACCAAGGGCACTTCAGCTTCCCTACATGCAGTTGCCAGCCCTAATCCACGGCAAGGCACCCCCGTGAACCGAGCCCTCGGTCCGCAGCCTCGCGCTCCCACCTGTGCACCCTCTCACGAGCCTAGGCCGGCTAGGTCTCCTCGTATTCTCAAGGGGCTGGAGGTCCTGTTGGAGGCTCCTGCTGCGACTCAGATCTCCCCCTCTGCTGATCCTGCTCTGCATGATGATGAGGGTTTCACCTCCGTGGTACGCAAGGGATCGAGGTGTGGTCGCCAGGGAAATGGCCCTTCTCCAGCAGTACACACTGGGCCTCCCCTCAGGGGTCCCTCTGCTGCTCGTCTCTCCGTGTCAGTAGCTGTGCGTCTGCCGCCCCGCTCTGCATTCCCAGCTTTCCGTGTGCCGGTACAGGACGGGCATGCGACGAGTTACGACGCCGTGGCTGCACTAGAGCGTCACTTGCCAGGGCTACGCTGCTCCAACCTGATAGGTCGGGATGGAAGCTTGGTGTTGGTGCCGAAGGACGAGGGAGCCTACAACCTCTTGAGAACAGCTCTGCAGGACGAGGCCTGCCCTGTCAAGCTAGTCGAGCTGACGCCCGGCCAACAGTCTACGAAGGCAGTTGTCATGGGTTATCCCTTGCGAATTCCTATGGAGATACTGCTTCAGCACCCTCAGGTCGAAGAGGCAACTCGCTGCCAGAAAGCGCGGACCAGGGAGGAGACTCAACAGGTCATCGTCACCCTGCGGGGTCCTCTGATCCCTGTGATCGACCTGGGGAACTGGGGAGAGTATCACCTTCGCCCCTTCACCCCAGAGCCACTCCGTTGCTACAGGTGCCAGCGATACGGGCACCACAGAGCCACTTGCAACTGGGCCACAGTCTGTGGGATGTGCAGCGGCCCGCACGAAATGGAGAGGGGCTTGGCCAAGTACAAGGCCAAGGAAGCTGTCTCTACCCGTTGTCCCAACTGCTCGGGAAAACATCATGCGTGGCACCCCAGCTGCCCAACCAGAGTTGCTCTTGTCAATCGAGGGCGAGAACGCCAAGTTACCTGGGTGAAGGAGAAACAGGCAAGCAGGAACAAACCGGCACCTCCGGGAACTTTCATTTGGGGACAGCAACGCCGTCCAGCAGCGACTGCACCCCCAGTGCTAGACGAGGCAGTGTTTCCGCCCCTCCAACCTGCTCTCACTCGTCACATGACGACTGCGGAGGTCCATCACCCTCCTCCCCCCCAGTTCGGCAAACAGTCGAGGAGTTTACTCCACCCACGTCTCACAACACGGGCTCTCCTCTCATAGTTTTCACCAGGGAAGAATTGCGTACGCTGGGGACAGAAATTGCTATGAGCTTGGCTCAGATGCTAGGGACGCTTCTCGGCAGGCCTCTGGAAACGGCACCATTGGTTCAGGCGGTGAACGTCATTGTCAACCAAGTGGTGGAGGCCAAACAACACCCGCGCTCTTCTTCCCTGGTACCTCCTGCATCACCTCCCACACAGACAACCGTGGAAGAGCAGCTTCCCACCCAGCTTCCTCTGCCTTGCCCTCGTATGCCAGTCGACATTCCTTCGGGATTCACACCAGCCACAGCAGCGATCGAGGAAGAACGCAGGGCCCTTGGCCTCCAGACAGATCATCCTCAGTGCCAGACACCGCTGCCAGCCTCCGAGTCCTACAGTGGAACTGTTTAGGGGCATGGAGCAAGCTCGCCCACCTTCAGGAGGCGGCTGCCAGGGACCGTCCTCATGTAATTCTACTGCAAGAGACCCTGCTCCCGGATAATACCACTTTTCGTCTCTCGGGGTACACCACCCATCTCCTTCCGTATGTTCGTGGCGTCACACGGGGATGTGCCTTTCTGGTTCAGGACCACATTGCGTGCACGGATTGTGAGCCCCCTCCTTTCTGTGGACCTGATGTGGAGGTCCAGGGCGTGGTTCTCCATCTGGCTACGTCGCCCCTGACGGTATATAATGTATATCGGAGTCAAAGGGGCACCCTGGAGTTGGAAGACCTGTTCTCCCAGGCTGCCAGGGGAGCCGTGTACATAGGGGGCGACTTTAACGCCCACCACACCTTTCTATCTTCGCCTCTTCAGTCCAATGAAGCAGGACGGCACATCTCTTTGGTTCTGGAGGAGATGGGTGGTGTGTCCCTACTAAATGATGTGGCAGAGGCCACCCATATTGCAGGAGGTCGCCTCGATCTTTCCCTAGTGTCTGCACCACTAGCGGGCTTGGCGTCGTGGCCACTCCACCCACACCTTGCAAGTGATCACTTTGCCATTATTGTTTACCTGCCTCTCGCTCCCCTCCCGCCACCCCCACCTCCTCCACCACGATGGGACCTACGCAAAGCAGACTGGATGGCCTTTGCCCGTGCTCTCACGGCGGCCTTTGAGACATCTCCTCCTGCCTCGGACCTCGAGAGCAGAGCAGATCAGGTAGCAAGTATTTTGGCACAAGCTGCTTCTCTTGCTATCCCGCTGCGGCAGCGCTTAACGAGGTGCTATCGAGATGGCTGGTTCTACTGCGACAGGGTCAAGGAACTGAACCGGAGACTCAATGCGGCACGCAAGCAGTACCGACGGCGCCGTACATCTCCGCACCGCCGGTACCTGGTTGCCGTCACATGGCATGTGGCTTCTAAGAAGTGCCGCCTTCGGGAGGAGGCGTGGATCAGATGGTGTCGTACCCTAGACTCTCACTCCACTCTCCGTGAGATGTGGAGGAGAATCAGGTCCATCTCTGATCCACGCCCTCCTTGCCCTCCCTCCCATCCTGACCCTGCCGCTGAGGCCAGCCGTCTTGCTCAGCACTTCGCTGACCGCTCTGCCTCTTCTAATCTCCCACAGTCTGTCAGAGCCCTACAGGCGCAGCTGTCCGCCTCTCGCGCTGCAGCAATCCAGGCAGCGTGTGATAGGCCTGACCCTGCTGACTGTCTGATCACCAGTGGGGAGCTTCACAAAGCGCTGCAGCGCAGGGAGGACACTGCATCGGGGCTCGACGGGCTCACATACTCTCTCCTGTCACATGCTGGAGATTGTGGCACAGAACGTCTCCTTGATCTGCTCAACCTCTCGTGGTCTGAGGGGCGTCTGCCGAGGTCGTGGAAGGCAGCTGTTATCCACCCAATTCCGAAGCCTCGTGATCCCGCCGCCATGCGCCCCATCTCCCTTCTCAGCTGTGTTGCTAAGACGGCTGAGAGGGTTGTGCGAGCTCGGCTTGCTTGGCGGCTGGGACCGCTGCAACCAGGGATTTACACCTACCATCCAGGCAGGAGTACCACCCACTGCCTTGCATCATTCCTTGGGGAGCTGAGGGGAGGCAGGGGAATGGCTGTCTTCCTCGACCTCGAGAAGGCCTTTGAACTGGCAAGCCCCACTGTTATCCTGGCGGCTCTTGCGGCCAGGGGTGTGGGAGGCAGGCTCCTATCCTGGATCCAGGATTTTTTTAATGATCGATCTGCAGGGGTCCGATTCCAGGGACACCTTTCCACCTTTCACCCACATCCTAACGGCACCCCCCAGGGGAGTGTTTTGAGCCCTCTCCTTTTTAACATCCTCATGGAGGGGTTCTTAACTGTAGACTATGGGCCTGGCATTACCCTCCTCTGCTATGCGGACGATCTGGCCCTCGTCTTTGCCAGGAGGGACTGCGTCACGCAGGTGGACTTGGCCCTTTCTCGTCTGCATGCCAAATGCACTGAGCTAGGGCTGAAGATAAATTTTAATAAGACGAAGTGTATGCCCTTTGGACTCCGTCCCCCAGACTTTCCTATGCTGCTTGGGGGGCAGCAGCTCTCTCTTGTTACTGTGCATCAGTATCTGGGAGTCTGGCTTGACAGGGGTTTTACCTTTGCCTGCCATGTTCGGTACCTGCGGGAGCGCGCTTCCACCAGACTGGCTGCTCTCCGCTCTATCTCCAAGCGGAATTTGGGGGCATAGTATTCAGTCCTCCGAACATTTTATATACATGCCATCCGATCCCTGGTGGACTACAGTGCCATCTGTTTGACTGGACTCGCTCCACCAGTCTCCAGATCTCTGGAGGTTATACAGAACACTGCATTCCGTATCATGCTGGGTGCTCCACCCTGGACCCGGATTGTCAATCTCCGTATGGAGAGTGGTTTGCCTTCTCTGGCGCATCGTGTTGCGCTACGAGCGGCAGTCATCACTCTACAGCTGATACGGTGTCGGCCCCACCTGCCTGTCTCTGCCCTCCTACGACGTCTTTTGTGCCGCCCACCCGAGCCTGCCACTCAGCGTGACTGGGCCCGGACTACAACTGCTGTTATCCATGGACTGGGAGCTGCTGCGAGCCTCTGCCAAGATCCTGATTCTCCCTTTCCTGGGTACACTGATCCGCCACCATGGGACCCGCCTCTTTTTAAATTTGTATGCCCCTCTGAAGCCAAACCTCGAACTTCCATTCCTGCGCTCCTCTGTCAAGAGGGTCTTAGTCGGGTTGCGGCTCTAGATTGATCAGACACAGCCACTTATTTTACGGATGGTTCAGTATCCTCTGATGGTTCTGCTGGGGCGGCCTTTGTCTCTGGGCATACAATTGAATCTTGGCGACTCTCTCAGGGTGTATCCGCATTTCAGGCAGAGCTTGCTGCCATCCTGGGTGCTTTGTGCCACGCTCATCACCATCATCATCACCATGTCTTAATTCAAACAGACTCCCTTTCCTCCCTTCAGAGGCTAAAATCTTTCTCCTTGAAGGACAACGTCTTTCTTCAGACTGCAATTTTTACTTTTGCATCCCTTCTCGTCCGTAGGGGTGCCACTGTTACTCTCCATTGGCTCCCAGGTCATGTTGGAATCAGCAGCAATGAGCGTGCTGATGACACAGCACGCTCAGCTTGCTCGCTTCCAGACGTCACATTTCAACTGCGCCCCAGCCCATCGTACGTTATTAGCACTCTCACTGCTACCATTAGCAGGCTCTCTCGAGAGGAACATCAGCTTTTGGTGACAGAAGGCTCCCACTCTGCTACATGGTACGCCACCGCCACTTCATATTCTCTTTTGTTACCGTTTTAAGGCATACCCAACTATATTGTAGTGAGGCTCAGGCGCTTATGTCTGGGGTTTCCATGCTACAAACAAATTGTCGGTACAGAGCCAGACCCGTGTACCCATTGTTTGGTCTCATCTGTGGAGCCCCTCATTCACTATCTTCTGTACTGCCCAGCCACTACGATGCTCAGGTCTCACCCTGACACGACTTTTGCTCGGACAGGGGATGATTTCATGGATGCCGCTTGCATCGTTGCACGTGCTCCTCTACAATTATTAATCACCACAGTCAGGGAATACCAACCCCCTCGATAATTCAAGCTCGTGCAAGTTAAGCTTATCTCTGACGGGCTCTTTGTTTGCCCGTGTCCCAGCATTGCTCGGACGAATATCTCAAAAAAAAAAAAGAAAAAAAGAAAAAAAAAAAAGGTCACAGCGCCATCACATTAATTTAAACTCGAAAATCAGTCACATGTTCAAAAAACATCACATCTTTTATATAAGCACTACACAGATCATAGCAATGTAGTTGTCAGTGCTTGACCACTATGCCGGGGTTCCTCCAACTCATTCGCCTCTTAATACGACGATGTAAACAAACACAGTGGTCCCACATCTACCAAAACGCCACAAGTCGGTGTAGTACTTAGAAGTGAAGCCGATTGTACACACACACACACACACACACACACACACACACACACACACACACACACACGCATGGGCGCGCGCTGTTGCCAGGTTAGCCAAATCCTGCAACCAGGTGGTCCAGTAGGAAATCTTCCCGAGTGTACAGTACTACATTTTGTCTATATTATTTAAAGGTTCCTTCCCACGTGATGGTATGCCTCTATCCTTCTGTAAAAACTTCTTGGAAAAATTATACAGTTAGGCGAAATAAACAATGAAATAGACAAAATGTAAAGAACTGAATCTAGGTTATTAGGCCCTAAGCCTATTTGACTATGTTAGCCTAAGACTGCTACTATTTCAGATAGGGTATTTCCTAAATGGGAGTTGGGGATGTTATTATGAATGAACTTAGGCCTAGCCCTGTATATCATACTGACTATTTTGATTCTAGGCACTGGGGGAAAAGGCTAATCTTGGCTCTCGGGTTCTGTGCAGGGAAATTAAGGATTGGGGACGCTTAGACGTAGGAGTACTTAAATATGTTGGTGCTTGTCTGGTATGTGTTGTATTTTATGTTGTGACTCTACATCCAAGTCTACCATTGGACTTAGCCTAGGCTATGAAACCTGTAGTTGCATGTATATTTGTTGGGTTTAAGTAAGCTCCTCTGTCTGTTTCTACAAAAGTGAGGTTTTGTGTAACTTCTGTTGTCTATGTAAAATATGTCTTCTTATTTCAATTGATTCAAGTCTGATGTCTTGACAGTCGTATTTAACCCTATGAACTGATATAATGTCATGTCTGTATTCACGTCTGAACCATCTTGGAGCTTTATTTTGTAGGCATATGGTTTGTAATGTGTCTCCCTCACACAGTGTGAGGGGGACTATTTTTACTAACAGCGTTGCAAAGCGAGTGGAGTGGTAATGTTCCAGGTGTGAGGCTGGTTGGCTGGCTTTACTTGTGTGTGTTTTACGTCCTAAATTTGAGTCAAATCAGAAATGGAGATGCAAAATTATGTGCCGAGGAAAGACTTTCCGGCTACGCGGGTGGTGAGATGCCATCGAGAAATGGCTTCTAGTTGTCCATAAAGTCATCAGTAACTGCATGTCCGTGACGGCTGAGAATTGGACCCATCTTGATACTCAAAAATTAACGTAGAATTCCCTCCTGAAGTTTGCCAAGAATCTGGCAAGACGTCTATAGTTCTCACGCTGATTCCTTGCTAAGCTTTTACAATACAGCAAACACCTAAGCCAGCATTTTGTTACTGGCTAATACACAGTGTGGTTCGTACATTAAATCCTCCTGTCTTGTGTGTTGAGGAGACGGCTGTCTGCTGGGATGAGGAGCGTAGAAATTTTGACTGATGACATTTCTGTTAAATCATGCTCTCTCTCTCTCTCTCTCTCTCTCTCTCTCTCTCTCTCTCTTTTTGTTCTCCACCATCAGGTGGCCATCTCCGAGTCCCACACCTGTCTCCCACATACCTCTGTACCCAAACTCTTTCAGACAATCAGTGGACGTAAACAAATCGGAAACTGTAAGGCACAAACGGGTTATGGGAGTTAGAGTATGAGCCGTCCCTGCAACACACGAGAATTCTGATGGACGATAACCTCCCTGCATTTATGTCATTCTTAATAGGTTTGGTTATTTCATAACACCCCGTCCATACCGTCATTCTTTCCTATTGCACCTTAACATCCCTCTGAATGTCACTGATACAAATTATGCTGATTTTATCACGCTAAATGAGAGAGAGAGAGAGAGAGACTGAGAGAGAGAGAGAATGCGAAGCGTCCAGCGGTAATAAAGACGAAACTACTAGTCTAGTGATTTGTAGTTTACCCAGAAACTTTGTGATTCAGTTCATTTTCTATGAAATAGTAAAGCTGAGGAAGAGAAAACCACCCTTATTCCGTGTTAAACTAGAGGATGAATTTGCACAAATTATTCTTGGGTAGAGGCCCAAAAGGGGATACACCCTTCCCCTAGACTGTTTTAGGTAGGGCTCATAAGGGGGCACACCCTTCCACTAGACTGTTTTAGGTAGGGCTCATAAGAGGACACACCCTTCCCCTAGACTGTTTTAGGTAGGGCTCATAAGGGGACACATCCTTCCCCTAGACTGTTTTAGGTAGGGCTCATAAGGGGATACACCATAGAGGTAGGAATAGGGTAGAGTCGGCGTGAGAAGGCTCCGGTGAAGCCAGAGAACTGTCAAACGGCCATATTGGTCAAGTCAAGAGGTCACGGCAACACCTACCTGACGAAGAAGATTGCTGTGCACTCCTACCTCTATGGCTGTTCCCATAGAGGAGAGAGTCCTAATCCTACCTCCGTGGGTGTGGCCATAAGATTATTAAGCCTTTAATACCTCCAGCTGTGTGTCCACCTGGTATTCCTCAGGGAGAATGCCAGAAACAAAGTAGACTTCATTCTACCTCTGGTTTTAGTTGTAGTTCAGCTGTGGGTGTGAGACGTTCTGTCCTAAGTTGTAACTCACCATCAAATAACCTAAGTCTCCAAAAATGCCCACCACCTGTGCCGCATTTGGGTGTAATGAAAGAGGAGATAAGAAATCTGACCCATCCATTACATTTCACCGTATCTTTAGAGTGAATTATAGTTTGTGGGTTAGTATGCAAAAATAGATAAATAAATAAATAAAGATAAAACATATTTTTTTCTGTTTGCAACTAAGAAAACACTCCCGCCTGGTCAGCGGAACCAAGTCAGACAGCTGTCAAAGAGGTCGCCGCCATGTTGGTCGAGTCAGGTCTGTCGGCCTCACTCTGACCTACCCTTGGTTAATCCCACATGCCGCCTCTACCTACTCCTACCTCTATGGGACACACCCTCCCTCAACAGGGAATGCGGGGGGGGGGGAGATGCCATCTCTTCCTCACTCCTTCCCTACTTTCCTTCCTTCCTTCTCTCCTTCCTTTTTACTGTTCGTTTCATTTTGTTGCATTATATGAATCGGAGTTACATTACCTAGTTTCTGTCCATTTGGCACAATGTCAGTCCTCAGTGGTATGTTGAAATCTAGAGTGAAATTTTTCGATATTTCATTCATGACCACCTCTGCTTCTCTTGGGGCTATCTTAGCTGACATAAATGTTTTACTGGTGTGCAGTCCATTGATCGTAGTCAGTACATCCTTCTCTCTCTCATTTATTAACATGTCACTGATTTTAATGCGATCATCCTCACCTACGAAGAAAGACAGAAGAAATAAAACTGCATTTTCTACGGTAAAAAGGGATTCAAAGAAACATTCAGGTATCGGCAATCTCTGTTTCATGGTTAGTATGTTCGCTGTAAAAGCTAGTGTGACTCTTACTAGTGTTATCTTTATACTCCTGATTTACTGTGGCTCTTGATGGATTGAATTTACTGATGTTTCAAATGCATGCTTCAGAGTTTTGCCTGCCTTATTATATTAACTATTTAAAAATAGGACAAAGAGTTTCATATTCATGTTTGTGTTCTTGATTTTTTTTACTTTTCAATTTAGATGAAATTTCTTTATCAGAGTGATCAGTATATATATATATATATATATATATATATATAGATATATATATATATATATATATAATCAGTCTATCTCCCTCTCTCTCTCTCTCTCTCTTTCTCTCTCTCTCTCTCTCTCTCTCTCTCTCTCTCTCTCTCTCTCTCTCTCTCTCTCTCTCTCTCTCTCTCTCTCTCTTTCTCTCTCTCTCTCTCTCTCTCTCTCTCTCTCTCTCTCTCTCTCTCTCTCTCTCTCTCTCCCTCTCTCTCTCTCTCTCTCTCTCTCTCTCTCTCTCTCTCTCTCTCTCTCTATATATATATATATATATATATATATATATATATATATATATATATATATATCACGCCGTCTCTCACTCTCTCTCTCTCTCTCTCTCTCTCTCTCTCTATATATATATATATATATATATATATCCGTCCGTCTATCTATCTCTCTCTCTCTCTCTCTCTCTCTCTATATATATATATATATATATATATATATATATATATATATGTAAATATATATATAATATCTATCAATCTCTCTCTCTCTCTCTCTCTCTCTCTCTTTATATATATATATTGTTACATAGCCTATGATTTCATCATCCTTTGTGTAATTTTAACATACAGTATGCTGCATGTTTGATCACGAGCGTGTTCTGCCTCAGTCCCCCCCTTCTACCGTTATAGTAGAGTAAGTCGTCCTTTCTGTTGTTCAGTGCGGGATTGTCAACTCTTTGTCCCCATGGCTTCATTTGCGCGTCCTTCTTACAAGTTGTATCAAGCTCTCCTGGCCCCTATATAATGAGCTCAGTCTCTGCATTATTACCACTTAGATCTGCTCCTCATTTTGTTCACATCTCTGTCCTTCCCTGCACAGTTATTGTTGTGAGTGCTCAGGAAGTCTCCAACCATCTAGCAGCTGTGTAATTTGAGTATAAGTGTTGTTGCATTTTGTTCTTATACTGTATAGCATAAGTTTAATTCTTAGGCCTAGTGAGTTTTTTTTGTGATTTATGTAAAGGTTCTTTTTGTCAGTCATTTTTGATAATATTTTGTATCTGTAATCATTTATCTTGCATTAACTGAGCATTACCCAGTGTATTTTCATATTATCAGGGCTGACATAGGTAAATTTACTCTTGCTAATTTCGTGTTAATAGAGGCTATTGCAGTTAACCATATATTTAACCTGTTTTTTGTCATTACATTATCCTTATGAGTCCTGAATGTTTTGTTGTTAGTTTGAGCATTAAACTTTAACTTGTAATTTTACCTAACTCTTTTGTTTTTGAACCTGGAACTTTACGGGACAGTAGTGATTTTTAGTATTCTCACTTAAAGTGTACATTATCTTTCTCTGTTCCGTAACATAAATTTGGCGACCTCATATCAGGATATTCAGGATATTATCATAAGGATATTGCTTGATATTTTGTGACTGTGATTTATTCATGATGTCTACTATTACTACACTTGATGAAGCCAAAGATTTTTTGTCAAATGTGCAAACAGTGTTGGATGTAGAAAACAGAACAAAGAATGAACTTAAGCTTGTTGCTCAACAATTGGGAATTGCTATTCGCTCTCATCATTCTAAAGATCAAATTGTTGACATGATTAATGAAAGCTTATTTAATGTAACTCCTCCAAATGAGCAAACGCAGATTGAATTAGCTAAGTTACAGTTAGCCCTGCAGGAGGCTCAGGCTAAGGAGCCGGAGTCTCGTGCTAAGGAGGCTGAATTTCAAGCAAATGCTAAGGAGGCTGCATCTCAGGCTCGGATTCAGGAGGCACAGATACAGGCACAAGTTGAACTTGCCAGGATTCAGGCAGACCATGAGTATCGCATGAAACAAGGTGGAACTGGATCATCTAGATCTGATGATTTTGATGTGGCTAAAAATGTTAAACTTGTCCCTCCTTTTAATGAATCTGATTTAACCAAGTATTTTCAGTTGTTTGAGAGGGTAGGTACAGGTTTTAATTGGCCCAAAAAGTATTGGCCAGTACTCCTTCAAACTGTTCTCACCGGTAAAGCTCAAGTAACTTATGCATCTTTGCATCAGGATCAGTCTGATAATTATGATGTAGTTAAGAGCTTGATTCTTAAGGCTTATGAGCTTGTTCCTGAAGCCTATAGAGTAAAATTTAGGACAACTTACAAGCAAGATATGCAATCCCATGTTGAGTATGCAAAAATCAAAGAAGATCTGTTAGAGCAGTGGTTAAATTCTAAGAATGTGGATTCTGATTTTGGTAAATTTAAGCAGATGATTTTGCTGGAGGACTTCAAGAGGTGTATTTATAAAGATGTAAGCCTATATCTTGATGAGAGAAGAATAGATAATTTGTCTGATGCTGCAGTTTTAGCTGATCAATATGTTCTCACTCACAAGAGATATTCTAAAGAAAAAAGAAAAGCTGAGAGTAAGTACGTTGACTCTACTCAGAGTACAGGTAACAGGAAAGAGAATAAAGATGATGTTTCTCAGGAAGTAAATACCAGCTTCACCTCTAGATTTCAGAAAAGTAAATGTACTTATTGTAGTGAGCTTGGTCATACTACGGCGAAATGTTTCAGGAGACAGCGTGATGTGAACAAAAAGGAGTCTTTAAATATTCAGTCAATTGGTCTAGTGTCCACTCTTGAGAGTTCCCAGAATTCTTTAACTGAGTTAACTGAACCTGCTTTGAGGGGTAATTTAAATTCTCATGATGGAGCTCCTCTTTTGAGCAGTAACGTGGGTGACACTCTCAAGAGTTCATGTGCTAATTTCTTGTCTGATGGTTTTGTCAGTCCTCTGGACAGTAATGACAGGAAATCAGTTAAAATATATCGTGATAGAGGTGCTTGCCAATCCCTTATGCTGACCAGTGTTCCAGGCTCTAATGTTAATTCCTCTGATGAGACTGTAATCTTACAAGGCGTAAGGAATAATTACTTCTCTGTCCCTTTGTGCAGAGTGAATTTAGAGTCTGGTTTTGTTAATGGTTCCGTTATGGTTGGGTTGGTTGAGATACTCCCAATGTCAGGTGTAACTTTCTTACTTGGAAATGATATTGGTGGAAGTCAAGTGTGTCCAGCTCCTCAGTTGTCTAGTGAGCCAGTGGCTGCATCCCAGGATTGTGATGTCCATGATGTGTTCCCTGCATGTGCTGTCACTAGGGCTAAGTCTAAAGTTGCTGGTGATTTAGAGGATAATGATGATGATGATGTTATCCTAGCTGACACTTTTCTTGCTAATTTGGACCACTCACCAGATGAGGCAGTACCCCGTAGTGTTGATAATTTGTCTCGTCAAGAGTTGATTGAGTTGCAGGTTGCTGACCCTGAGTTGAAAGGTCTGGCTAACTCTGCTTGCAGTGAGGAAGAGTCAGCTGGTGCTTCTACTTATTATTATATAAAGTCAGGAGTACTTATGAGGAAGTGGAGACCCCCAACAGCATCAGCCGACTGTGAATGGGAGGTTGTACATCAAGTTGTCATCCCTCGTGTTTGTAGGCAGGATATCATTAGAGTGGCTCATTATTCCAGTTTGGCAGGACACCTTGGAGTGAGGAAGACTGTGGCACGCATTTTGAAACACTTCTACTGGCCAGGTATCTTCAGGGATGTTTCCTGGTATTGTAAGTCTTGTCACACCTGTCAAGTTGTGGGGAAGTGTAATCAGACCGAAAAGGTTGCACCTCTAGTTCCCATTCCTCCTTTTGAGGCGCCTTTCACCCGTGTGTTGGTGGATATTGTGGGCCCTCTTCCTAAGACTTCTTCAGGATTTTCTTATGTGTTGACCCTGATTGATATAGCTACTCGTTATCCTGAAGCCATTCCACTTAGAAATATCTCAGCAAAGAACGTGGTTAAGGAAATGCTAGGGTTCTTCACAAAGTTTGGTCTGCCCAAGGAGGTACAGACCGGGGAAGTAATTTCATGTCAAACGTTTTCAAGCAGTCTCTGAAAGAGTTGGGCATCACCCAGATCACGTCTTCAGCTTACCATCCCCAGACCCAAGGAGCGTTGGAGAGATATCATCAAACACTCAAATCAATGCTCAAGAAATACTGTTTGGAACATCAGAAAGACTGGGATAAAGGTCTTCCATTCATTGTGTTTGCTGCAAGAGAATCACCAAATGAATCACTGGGCTTCTCACCTTTTGAACTACTGTTTGGCCATGAAGTAAGAGGACCCCTTAAGCTACTCAAGGAATGCTGGCTGTCGGAGGAAGATGACGTCAATCTGCTGGAGTATGTGATGAAGTTCAAAGAACGGCTGTCCACTGCTTTACAGCTGGCGAGAGAGAATTTAGGAGCTGCTCAGAAGATGAAGACTTGGTATGATAAGAAGTCCAGTTTACGCCATTTTCAGCCAGGAGATCAGGTTTTGATTCTGCTACCAGTGCATGGGCAACCTCTTCAAGCCAAGCTTAGTGGTCCTTATTTCGTTGAAAAGAAACTCAGTGATGTCAACTATGTCATCGCCACACCAGATCGTAGAAAGAACAAGCAACTTTGTCACATGAACATGCTAAAGTTATATCACAGGCGGGACGAAAATAATCCAGTCTGCACTGTAGCTGTTCCACCCGAGTCTGCAAGTGAAGTTCTCCCATGCAGCATGAGCCTGACTGATAGTTTGGAGAAGAATCCTGATATCATGAATGATCTCCAGACTAAGCTTTCTCATCTACCTCCCGAGGAAAGGCAAGAGTTTTCGGCATTACTGCAGGAGTACCCGCAAGTGTTCCGTGCCACTCCAGGAAGAACCACTGTGTTGATGGATGATGTCGACGTTGGAGACGCAAAGCCAATTAAATTGCCTCCTTACCGTGTGAACCCAGTGAAAGTTCCTCTCATCCAGAAGGAGCTTGGCTACCTGTTGGACCACAAGATGATTGAGCCCTGTCAGAGCGAGTGGAGTTCTCCTGTCACTCTAGTCCCTAAGCCAGGTGGGTCACAGCGGCTTTGCATTGACTACAAACGTGTTAATCAGATAACTAAAACAGACACTTACCCTCTCCCTCGTGTGGAAGATTGCATAGACAAGATCGGAAAGGCTAGGTACATAAGTAAGTTTGATTTGTTAAAGGGATACTGGCAAGTACCTATGACTGAATGTGCTAGGGAGATCTCATGTTTTGTAACACTAGGAAAGACTTTTACATGTTAGGTAATGCCATATGGTATGGAGAATGCACCAGCCACATTTCAGAAGCTCATGAATGTTGTAACAGAGGGTTTGGCAGGGTGTGTTGTTTATATTGATGATGTATTAATCTTCAGTGACAACTGGAAAGATCACTTATGCCATGTCAGTAAATTTCTAGAGCGTTTGGTTCATGCTAATCTTGTAGCTAATTTATGAAAGTGTGAGTTTGGTCAAGCTAAAGTTCAGTACCTTGGGTACGTAATTGGTGATGGACATGTTGCACCGCCAGGAACTAAGGTTCAGGTTATAAGTGATCTTCCCAGACCTAAAAGTAGGAAAGAGCTACAAAGATTTTTGGGAATGGTAGGTTATTACCGGAGATTTGTTCTTAACTTTTCAATTCTTGTATCACCACTTACAGACCTACTGAAAAAGGGAGTTAAATTTGTATGAACCGATAACTGTGAATCATCTTTCAGCAAACTTAAAGCTATCCTATTAAGTCAGCCAGTGCTCGCTACTCCAAATTTTGCTAAGCCTTTTAAGATGGCTGTTGATACAAGTGATACAGGAGCTGGGGCTGTTTTACTGCAAGAGGATGATCAGGGTATTGAACACCCTGTATCTTATTACAGTAAGAAGTTCACTCCACCTCAAAAGAACTACTCAACTATTGAGAAAGATCTTTTGGCCTTGATTTTGGGTTTACAGCATTTTTCATTTTATTTGTGTTCTGGTTTTGACCCCATAGTCATTTATACCGATCATAACCCACTGAAAATCCTTAGTAAGTTTAAAGATAAAAATCAGAGATTGACAAGATGGAGTCTACTTCTTCAGGAGTATTCATTAGATATACAACATGTCAAGGGGAAAGAAAATGTTATTGCAGATTGCTTATCTAGACTTTAGACAGATTGTTTTAGAGTAATAAGAAATTTCCTTTGTAAATTTCTTTTTATTTGTGGGGAGGTGTTACATACCCTATGATTTCATCATCCTTTGTGTAATTTTAACGTACAGTATGCTGCATGTTTGATCACGAGCGTGTTCTGCCTCAGTCCCCCCCTTCTACCGTTATAGTAGAGTAAGTCGTCCTTTCTGTTGTTCAGTGCGGGATTGTCAACTCTTTGTCCCCGTGGCTTCATTTGCGCGTCCCTCTTACAAGTTGTGTCAAGCTCTGCTGGCCCCTATATAATGAGTTCAGTCTCTGCATCATTGCCACTTAAATCTGCTCCTCATTTTGTTCACATCTCTGTCCTCCCCTGTACAGTTATTGTTGTGAGTGCTCAGGAAGTCTCCAACTATCTAGCAGCTGTGTAATTTGAGTATAAGTGTTGTTGCATTTTGTTCTTGTACTGTATAGCATAAGTTTAATTCTTAGGCCTAGTGAGTTTTTTTTGTGATTTATGTAAAGGTACTTTTTCTCAGTCATTTTTGATAATATTTTGTATCTGTAATAATTTATCTTGCATTAACTGAGCATTACCCAGTGTATTTTCATTTTATCAGGGCTGACTTAGGTAAATTTACTCTTGCTAATTTCGTGTTAATAGAGGCTATTGCAGTTAACCATATATATAACCTGTTTTTTGCCATTACATTATCCTTATGAGTCCTGAATGTTTTGTTGTTAGTTTGAGCATTAAACTTTAACTTGTAATTTTACCTAACTCTTTTGTTTTTGAACCTGGAACTTTACGGGACAGTAGTGATTTTTAGTATTCTCACTTAAAGTGTACATTATCTTTCTCTGTTCCGTAACAATATATATATATATATATATATATATATATATATATATATATATATATAGATTATAAATACATATATATATATATATATATATATATATATATATATATATATATATCCGTCCGTCTATCAATCTCTCTCTCTCTCTCTCTCTCTCTCTCTCTCTCTCTCTCTAAACATATATATATATATATATATATATATATATATATATATATATATATATATATATAATGTGTAATGGATGCATGAGCTTATAGAGGTTGGGGGAGTGGACTTTCTTACCGCTACTTGATGGTGGCCAGAATCAAGGTCCAATTAGAATGGAGAAATAGAAGAAGGGAAGGATGGGAAGAAGGAGTATTTGTAAGGAGAGTGGAAAGGTTACAAGAGGATGAGAAAAAGGCAGAGTATAAGAGAGAAGTGGAGGAACGATTGGGCAAATATGAATTGGAGCAGATGGGGACGTGGAAGATGTGTGCAGGATATTCACAGAAGAAATATGTGCAGAATGTGATGTGGTGTGTGGGATGAAGAGAAGACGGAGGGGTGTGCAAGGAACAGCGTGGTGGAATGAAGATGTGAGACAGGCTGTCGCACAAAAGAAGAAAGCATGCAATGAATGGATGAGAAATAGGGGCGTGGAAGAAGTTGAGAGGCGGAAGAGAGAGTTATATGTGGAAAGAAAGAGAGAGGTGAAAAGATTAATAAGAGAGTAAGAAGAGAGCGGATGAGGAATTTGGAAGGAATTTGAGTGTAAAGTGGAGGGACTGTAAGAAAATGTTCTGGAGAGAGGTGAAAAGAGTAAGACAGGGTGGAAGTGAAGTTAGCAGGGGAGTGAAAGATAAAACTGGTAGATTACTAGTGGAGAAGGGAGAAAAAGTGAGCAGATGGAGAGAACACTTTAAGGAATTGTTGAACGTAGAGGATGGAAGTAATGCGAGTATAAGTGGCTGGGGAATGGCTGAGAGAAGGAGGGAGGTGTGAAGACAGGAAGAAATCAGTAGGATAGAAGTTGTGGAAGCAATGAAGAAAGTTAAATCGGGGAAAGCACCAGGAATTGATGGAGTGTGTGGTGAAATGCTGAAGCATGGGGGAGAGATAGTAGTAGAATGGATGTGGAAGATGTGCAGATTGGCCTGGGAGAAAGGTAGAGTCCCGGAGGATTGGAAATCAGGTATAATTATTCCTTTGTACAAAGGAAAAGGGGAAAAAGAAGTGTGTGGTAATCATAGGGGCATGTGTCTTCTTAGTATAATTGGAAAAGTGTATGGTAGGATACTTATAGACAGAGTTAGAGAAAGAACAGAGAAATTAGTTGGAGAAGAACAGGGAGGCTTTAGGAAGGGAAGACGTTGTGTAGATCAGATATTCATTCTTAGATCTTTAGTGGAAAAGTTTCTAGAGAAGGGAAAGAAGTTGTATGCGGCTTTCATGGATTTGGAGAAAGCATATGACAGGGTGGATAGACAAGGGTTGTAGAAAGTGTTAAGAATATATGGAGTAGATGGGAAGTTGTTGAATGCTGTGAAGAGTATGTACGATGGTGCGAAGGCTGCAGTGCGTGTGGATGGTGAACTAAGTGAATTTTTCTCTTTGAAAGTTGGTTTGAAACAGGGATGTGTCATGTCTCCATGGTTGTTCAATCTGTACATGGATGGGGTAATAAAAGAGGTACAAAGTAGGGTAGTGGATGTTGGAGTGGCTCTGGTGAGAGAGGATAGTGTTTGGAAACTCCCTGTACTGTTGTTTGCAGATGATACTGTGTTGTTGAGTGAAGACGAAGGGGAGCTGCAAGGCTTGGTGGATGAGTTTGAGAGAGTGTGTAAGAAACGGAATCTAAAGGTGAATGTAGGGAAGAGTAAAGTGATGGTCTTTGAGAGAGGTGAAGTTAGTGAATGTACAGCGAGGTTGGATGGTGAGGAATTGGAAAATGTGAGTACGTTTAAGTACTTGGGTAGTGTGATGAGTAAGGATGGAGGTTTGGAGGGTGAAGTGCTTGAAAGGGTACAGCAGGGAAGAAAGGTTGCTGGTTCTTTGAAAGCAGTGATAAGAAACAGGGAAGTGAGCATGGATGTGAAATAGTTACTACATGACAGTATTGTGATACCAACTCTAACGTACGGAAGTGAAGCTTGGACATTGTTGGAAGGACACAAATCAAGAGTGAGAGCAGTGGAAATGAGTTATTTAAGAGGAGCCTGTGGAGTCACGTGGAGAGACAGGCTGACGAATGAGGATATAAAGGAGCGTTGTGGTGTGGATGTGGATGTGATAGGAAGCGTTATGAGGAACACACTGAGGTGGTTTGGCCATGTGGAGAGGAGGGAGGGTGAAAGACTGACGAAGAGAGTGTATGTGAGTGAGGTGGAGGGGGGAAGAGGGAGGGGGAGGCCGAGGATGAGATGGAGGGATGGGGTGGAGAGGTATATGAGAGAGGGGGGCGTTAGTTGGGAGCAGGGCAGTGAAATGGCGGGGGACAGGGCGACTTGAAGGCGATTTGTTTGTGGCCACCCCAAACGGGATTGAGGCATCTGGCAATAAATAGATAGATAGATATCTTTGGCACTCCAAAAACCTCCATTCCATCACTGTTTTTGTTTGTGTGTGAAGGGAAGCGATATTTTGCATATGCCCTACAACATCCACACCCCCCCTACTCCCCCTTCTCTTTCCCTACTCCATCTCCACACTCACCCTTCGCCCCCTTCCTCTTTCCCTTCTCCATCCCCACACCCCCTCTTCCCCCTTCCTCTCTCTATTCTCCATCCCCACACCCCTTCTTCCCCCTTCCTCTTTCCCTACTTCATCCCCACACCTACCCAACCCCACCCTTCCTCATTTCCTACCCATCCTCACACCTACCCATCCTCACACCTACCCTACCTCCTCCCTCTTCCTCTTTCTCTACCCTACACCACACCTACCCTACCCCACGCTTCCTCTTTCCCTACCCCATCCGCACACCTACCTTTTCCTCCCCTTCCCCCAGCCTTCCTCTTCCGTGCATTCTCCTCTCCCCTCCCCAAACACCTCCATCCTATCCTACCTACCTTCTCCTCCATCTTTACCTACTTTCCCATACCTTTTCCATCCTTCCTTATCTCCCCTTTCCCTCCGTCCTGTCCTATCTCTCCTCTACCCTTCTCCACCCTGTCCCACCTCCTCCCCTATTCCCCCACCACAAGCCTCCTTCCTTGCCTCCCCCTTCTCGTCCATCACCTCTCTCCTCTCCCTCTCCTCACCATCTACATCCTATCCTTCATCAACCCTGTCCTCTCCCATCCCTACACTTCTCTCCCCTCCCTTTCCCCACCACTAGTGTTTCCCCTCCTCCATTCCCCAACCTCCCCACCTTCTACGACCCATACCTCCCCTCCATCCCTCCGTGCCCCTCCCATCTGCCCTACTTTCTATTCAGCGTCAGATAAGTTTATGGTTTGTAATTACACAGAGTTCCTCAATGCACACATCTGTAACACTATTTTTAAAATTCAGGAAACACTTGGATAATACCACGTCTCACTCCAACCCCACGAAGGCGCTAAAGTTATTTTTTAAAGCTTATTTTGTCTATAGCTGGCTTGTGTTTACCTGACGGAACTAGCCACTCTCATAACTTAAGTCGTCGTGTTTGTTTAATATTAGATGAGGTTCAGTTCTTAGGTAGGGCTGAGTCTTCTTGGTTACTAGACAAACATGTCCTTAATTCTGGCTATCAGGTCATGCAAGAAATGAGCCGCAAAATAGCTAGGGGTCTTTGCCAGGTGAAAACAAACTCAGTCTAGGCTACGTATTGAGGATATATTCGACTTAAGATAGGCATATCGTAAGGAAAGGGCTAATGAATCCTATATCTTTCTTTTTTAAATGCAAAGAATAAGGAACCAAAGGCCAGGAGTCTGCAAACTGTTCCTTCGAAGAAAAAAAAAAAGACAATTCAACAGAAAGCCAAATTCAAGATCCGTTCATTTCGAGATGCCTGCACGCACTGCATTTGAAAGACTGGAGATCATAGGAAGTAGGAAATACAGGCAGAGGGAGACAGTTCCAGAGTTGACCTGTTGCATATATGAAGGACTGGGACTAACGGTTAGCTCTTGCATTAGAGAGTTGGACAGAAAAGGGATGCGAGTTTTTTACTAGGCGGTGTGTTACGCGCCTGATGTAGAGATGGAGGGATCCAAGCTGACAGTTCAGTTGAGCAGTGACCATTGAAGTAGGGATAGAAAAGAAATATCTAACCTGTTCATCTGAACAGTCTCTCCTGTGCTGAAAAAATAATCTGAAAATACTCCACTCGACAAGAATTTCAGTCCAGAGACAAAAATGGATATCCCAAGGAAAAAAAGTGGCATTGCTTTCACACATGATGTTCATTTTGCTCTAGCACGTAAAGCTATTCTGAACTCATTACCCTTACACTCATCCCTAGAGTACAGTCGTACTCTCTCTACGTTTTTATACATATCCAGCGCATAATATCCGACATACACATTACCAGATGTTTAAATCCACTGTCTAAATTATGTCAGCGTAAATGGATTATGCTTAATATAACTCTTACTTCAGTTTTATGGGCTGACAATGCTTTCTGTTATATATGTGGAAGTTTCACTCCAAGGAAGCGAAGCGGATGATCACGTTCCTTGTAAAGACAGCCTAGCTACATTATTTTGGCGCTTAGACTGGCGACCAAGACAAACGATGGGCGTCCCATATCAGTTGCGTGGCTTGTTCCAACTCTCTTCGCAAATGGCTAGTAGGATGGAAAACAGGGATGCCTTTTGCAGTTCCCATGGTGTGTAGAGAACCTAGTGACCACACAACAGATTGCTACTTTTACATGACAAAAGTTGTGGGACATTTTTCCAAAAAACAAAACAGCTTTGTCAATCAAAACTCACCGTAGGCAATAAGACCAGTGGATCACACAGTAGACCTTCCCATTCCAAGGCCACCAACAAATTAATGTGTATTCCAGACTTAAGATGCAGCTGAAGATGGAGAGGCATCTGAAACAGATGCCTCTGAGTCTGACTTCGAATATCAGCCGTCTGGCAAAGTACCCCATCTAGTCACCCAGGGCGAACCTTAACGATTTTGTACATGACCTAAATTTACCAAAACGACATTAAGAATTACTCGCTTCGAGATGTCAACAATGGGACTTGTTGCATCCAGACACAAAGGTGACGAGGTTCAGGAAGCGACAACGAAATTTGGAAGGTTTTTTCAGGTCAGACGGAGGAGTATGCTCTACAGTATAGCAATATCACAATATCAGTACTGTAGCAATATTATATTTGACTTCCCAAAGGCTTTCAATCGAGTCTGGTACAAATATTTAATTTCCAAACTGTTCCCTTACGGTTTTTATCCTTCTGTCTGTGCTTTCATCATTAGCTTCCTTTCCAGTCGTTCTATAGCTGCCCTTGTAGATGGCCAGGTTTCTTCGCCTAGAGCAATCAGTAGTTGTGTTTCTCAGGACCCTGTCCTATCACCTACTCCTTTCCTTCTATTCATCAATGACTTTCTAAGCTATACATCAAACCCTATCAACTCATACACTGATAACTCCACCCTTCACCTTTCCATCCGCTTCTCACATCATCCATCTCAGTAGTCACATCAACAAGCAAGGGATGAGACCATGGGACACTTAATTTCTGGCTCAGTTCATACCTGTGAATGGGGTTAGAGTAAGCTATCTTTATTTAGTGAATTAAAAAGTCAGTTCATACACCTTTCGACCTGTCAAAATCTTCCGCTGAAATATCTTTTAATTCTTGACATTATCCACCTCAATTCCACATCATGCTTAAACACACCTGGGGTTTATTTTTCTCAGGATTTATCTTGGACGGATCATAATACTCGTTTTGTTAAATTTGCTTCTAAGATGTAAATTGTGCTAAGCCAACTCCATGCCTTCTTTACCCCTGAACAGTTTTGTTGACCTTATTCAGAGGTTTTCTTCACCCCTGTGTAGAGTACAGCTTTCTTGTGTGGGTAGGCTCCCCACGTAAGCTCATCTCAACGAGGTGGTGTCAAAGGCTTCTCGTCTCATCAACTCTCCTCCTCTTACTAGCTCCCTTCAACCTTTGTCTCTTTGCCGCACTGTTGCATCTTTGTTCCTTTTCTCTCGCTACTTCAATCGCAATTGCTCCTCATCCCATTTTTTCGAGGTCAATAGTGCAACAGTTAACCGTTACTCCCATCCTTAGTGTATGCAACGGGTCAGCCCTGAAACTGTCTTAGTCAGTCTTTATATTCTACTGCATATAACCCGCAATCTTTCAAAAGCAGTGTGTCCAGGCATCACGAAATGTATGGATCTTGAATTTGGATCTGTCATCGTTTTGTTTGTGGTTGAATTTGGATATTTTACTACACAAACCTTCCTCAATATCACTGGTGTAAAGTAAGCACTGACTGTGACTAAACACTGAACCTTGTGGCACTCTGCATGTAATATTCATCCAGCCTGTCTCCTTCCTATCAGTTACAACTTTCTGTTCACGATCTGAAAGCCAGTTTTATATCCACTTCAGTTCATTGCCAGTGATACCATGGACTCCTAAGGTTCTCAACAAGCCCAGTATGAGGATTTTTATTAAATGTTTTCTGGAAATCTAGGGAGTTTACATCAACAGATTGCTTTTCATTGTACGTATCATCCATAACACTGACAAAGTCAAAGAGAATGGTAAGAACTGAACAGTTACCCGTACAGTATTTTGGAAATCATACTGCGAGTGTTTAATGACATACTTGACTTTAATTGTTTAACTAGTTTGTCTCCATTTATGATCTCCAACAACCAGCATAATACCGATGTTAAGCTGATTGGACAGCAATTTCAGGTTGGGATTTATTACCCTTTCTATAAATCGGAGTTACATTACCTTGTTTCTGTCCATTTGTCACAGTGCCAGTCCTCAGTGGTATGTTGAAATCTGGAGTGAAATTTTTCGATATTTCATTCTTTACCACCCTTGCTTCTTTAAGGCCTATCCTATCTGACATAAATGTTTTACTGGTTTGAAGTCCATTGATCGGAATCAGAACATGCCTCTCTCTCTCATTTATTAAAATGTCACTCATTTTAATATGATCATCCACACCTGCGAGGGAAGACAGAGGAAGTAAAACTGCATTAACTACGGTAAAAATGGATTCAAAGAAACATTTAGGATTTCGGCAATCTCTGTCTCAAGGTTAAGAACATAAGAAGAGAGGATTACTGCAGTAGGCCGGTTGGCCCATGCTAGGCAGCTCCTAGAAGAGTAACTGAACTACTAGAATGAGATAAGGATAGCAAAGAAGAAGGCTCTCCCCGCCCTCCAAACCCTCCAGCCGAAGCCGGCAGGAAAAAGTCAGAAAGAACACCACACCGAATAGAAAAACTGGCGTGGACATTTTACAGGAAAGCGTGAAAGGAGAATAGAGACTATCATAGTGTAACCACAGTTTTCTCCTAGTATGTTCTTTGTTTGTAAAAGCCAATGCGACTGTATCTGATGGGTTGTATTTACTGATGTTTGAAATACATGCGTCCGAGTTTTGCCTGCCTTATTATATTAACTATTTAACTTTACGACAGAGTTTCATATTCATGTTTGTCTTCTTGACTTCATTCAGTTTTCAATTTAGATTAAATTTCTTTGTTATCAGATTCATATACACACACACTCTCTCTCTCTCTCTCTCTCTCTCTCTCTCTCTCTCTCTATATATATATATATATATATATATACACACAGAGAGAGAAAGAGAGAACACCTACAATTGAAATCTATCTATCAATATACCTAGTCTGCTTCCCCCAAGGAAAGGGAGGTAGCCGAGACAGGACGACACACTCTCCATTTACTCATCCATTCGACACATTCATTCACATCTTAGCCCCAAAGGGGAGAACGGACAGATCCTCACTGCACCACACTGCACAAGGGTCAACTGCGCAATGCAATCAGTGACATCTGCAGCAGGGCCCGACAGCAGAACTAGTTTACCCCTGCCACATCATAACAGACCCATCCCCTTACCCGCACCGAACCTGACTAGCTGATCAGACCAAATGCGGGAGAATATCCCTTCAGGGCTGCGTCATCACTTATTCATTCACAATTTCTCTCCACCATTTCTGTCACGCACAGCCACTCTTCCTTGCTCAACAGACATCCCTCTCGCATCCAGTGCTTTCTTCACACTGTCCATCCATCCTATTCGTGGTCTTCCTCTCAGCCTTACACCTCTCACATCAGATCTAGTTATCTTTTTCACCAATCGCTCATTATCCATTCTCTCCATATGCCCAAACCATCGCAACACCCTCTGCTCAACTCTACCAGCCATCTCCAGAACAACTCCAGTTTTCCTTCGCACTTCATCATTTCGCACCCGATCCATCCGTGTCACTCCACACATACTCCTCAGACACCTCATCTCCATTACATTCAAACTTTTCCTCTCTGCTACACCCATATTCCATGTTTCAGCCCCATATAATGCAGTCGGTACCACAACACCCTCATACAGCCTTCTCTTTACATCCATTCTAAGCGAACGACATTTAAACACTTTTTTCATTCCTCCCAGCACCTTTCCTACTTCATTCATTCTGAACTTCACTTCTGCATCTATTCTTCCATCCACAGCAACATGTGACCCTAGATATTTAAAACAATCTACCTCCTCAAGCAACTCACCATTCAAAACTATATTCATCCCCCTACCATCTATCAACCTCTTACACTTCATCACTTTACTCTTATTCTCATTTACTTTCAATTTCCTCCTTTCACACACCCTTCCAAACTCCTCTACCAACTGTCTCAATCTCTCCTCTGAATCAGTCACCAGTGCAGTATCATCTGCAAACAGCAGCTGCTTCAGATTCCACTCTCCACCATCAACATTTACCAGACTCAGACCACCTAAAACTTTTGCATTCACCTCCCTTACAACACTATCCATGTAAATATTACACAACCAAGGCGACATCACACATCCCTGTCGCAGCCCCACTTTCACGGGAAACCAATCACTCACAGCATTTCCCACTCTTACACACGCTCTACTATTTACATAAAAACTTTTAACCCCTTTTAGTAACCTACCATCAAGTCCATACAATCTTAAAACAGTCCACAAAGCCTCCCTGTCAATTCTATCATACGCTTTCTCTAAATCCATAAATGCCCAAAACACATCCTTGCCTTTCGCTAAATACTTTTCACACACTTGTCTCACAGCAAACACCTGATCAGTGTATCCCCTCCCTCTCCTAAAGCCACACTGCTCATCACCAATCACTCCCTCTGTACCCTCTCTAACTCTCATAATTAACACTCTACCATACACCTTACCTACAACACTCAACAGACTTATACCCCTAAAGCTAGTACATTCATACTTATCACCCTTGCCTTTATACAAGGGGACCACACAAGCACTTGCCCAGTCAATTGGCACCATACCTTTCGCAAAGCACACATTCAACAATCTTACTAACCAGTCAACAATAGTCACTCCACCACCCTTCAGGCATTCCACAGCACACCCATCCATACCTGCAGCTTTCCCTGTTTTCATCTCCTTTACTGCCTTCTCCACTTCTTCCTTCGTGATCAAAGAATCATTCAACTCTCCCAACACATTTATTCCTTGCAACCTTCCATCTGCCACAATCTCAGCCACCCTTTCCTCCTCTACATTTAACAATCTTTCAAAATACTCTGCCCATCTCTTCCTTACTGCATCCATCTCAATTAACATCCTTCCATCCTCTGCTTTTACTTGTTCTTCCTTCCCAGACTCTCCCTTTCGCACCCTTTTCACCTCCTTCCAAAACATTTTCTTATTCTGTTGAAAATTCTCTGTCAGCCGCCTACCCCACCTCTCATCTGCTGCCACTTTAGCATCACGCACAGCCCTTCTCGCTCTATTCCTCTTTTCCTTCTACCTTTCATATGACATCTCATCCTTCCTCTGCAGCCACACTTCATATGCACGTCTCTTCTCAGCCACAGCCATACTTACTTCCTCGCACCACCATTCACTTCCTTTTCTTACACCACCACCCACACGTCTCACACCAAACACCTCTTCTGCATACCCCACCACAGCACTCTTAAACAACTGCCATTCCTCCTCCACGCTGCCATTTTCCCGATCTTTCACTGCATTCCACCCATCTTTCAATTTCTCCTGATACTCTATCTTTTTCTCTCTTTTATCCAACTCACTCACTTTCAAAACCTCCCTGCCACACCTAACCCTCCTAGCTCTCACCCATCTCTTACCTACTCTTAACTTTCCCTCCACCAGGTAGTGGTCAGACATACCTCCACCCTCCCCTCTCAGAACTCTCACATCCAACAATCTTCCTATTACATTCCTAGACACAACCACATAGTCCATCAAGGCTCTATCAACAACCCTTCCACCCTCCTGTCTCACCCATGCATACTTTTAAATATCTTTCTTCTCAAACAGCGTATTCCCAATCACCGTCTCTCGCTCAACACACATCGTTATCATTCGTTCCCCATTTTCATTTCTTCCAGGCACACCATGCATACCAACTACGCCTTCAACTGCTACATTTCCCACTCTAGCATTCAGATCTCCCATCATTACCACATTCACATTCGCTCCAAAACTCTGCAGACACTCATCAACATCATTCCAGAAAGACTCCCTCTCTTGTTCATCCCTTTCACTACCAGGCCCATATGCACTCACAAACACCCACAAGTCACGTTCAAATTTCGCTTTCACCCACATCAGTCTCTGTGACACCTCCTTCCATTCAATCACACATTGCTGTACTTCCGGACTCACTAACAAAGCCACACCTTCTCTTGCCCTTCCTCTATCAACACCTGACAATCTTCCATTCACACTTCCAAACATAGATTCCCCCTTCCCTTTCATCTTCGTTTCACTCAAAGCTAACACATCCAACTTTCTTCTCACAAACATTCTCCCAATCTCCTCCCTTTTAGCCTCAATCGTACTACATCCACGCACATTCATAGACCCAATCTTCAGGGTACGGGGATAAGTCCATCCCCCATCCCTTTCTCTGGCCTGTCTCTTTTTAGGAACTAAAAAACAGAGGAGGGGGTCCCTAGTCCCCAGTATCTGTTACGCACTCCAGAAACCTCCATTCCATCACTGTCTTTGCTTGTGTGTGAAGGGAAGAGATATTTTGCATATTCACTACAACATCCCCACACCCACCCTACCCTGCCGTTCCTCTTTCCCTGCCCCATCCCCACACCTACTCTACCCCTCCTTCCCTATTTCCCTACCCAATCACCATACCCACCCTACCCCTCCCTCCCTCTTTCCCTACCCAATCCCCATACCCACCCTACCCCACTCCTCCTCTTTCCCAACCCCATCCCCACAACCACCCTACCCCACCCTTCCTCTTTCCCTACCCCATTCCACACCTACCCAACCCCACCCTTCCTCTTTCCCTACCCCATCCCCACACCTACCCTACCCCACCCTTCCTCTTTCCCTACGCCACCCCCACACCTACCCTACCCTACCCCATCTTTCCTCTTTCCCTACCCCATCCCCACACCTACCCTACCCCACCCTTCCTCTTTCCCTACCCCATCCCCACACCTACCTTTTCCTCCCCTTCCCCCACCCACCGTCTTCCTTGCATTGTCCTCTCCCCTCCCCCAATACCTCCATTCTATCCTACCTACCTTCTCCTCCATCTTTTCCTACTTCCCCATACCTTTTCCATCCTTCCTTATCTCCCCTTTGCCTCCGTCCTGTCCTATCTCTTCTATCCCTCTTCTCTACCCTGTCCCACCTCCCCCTCTACTCCCTCACCACCTGCCTCCTTCCTTGCCTCCCCCTTTTTCTCCATCAACTCCCTCCTCTCCTCTCTCCCCAGCACCAACATCCTATCCTTCCTCATCCCTCTCCTCTCCCATCCCTACGCTTTTCTCCCCTCCCCTTCCTCATCACTCATGTCTCCCCTCCTCCATTCCCCAACCTCCCTTCCTCCTACGTCCCATACCTCCCCTCCATCCCTCCGTGTCTCACCCATCTGCCCTACTTTCTATTCAGCGTCAGATAAGTTTATGGTTTGTAATTATACAGAGTTCCTCAATGCACACATCTGTAACACTATTTATAACATTCAGGAAACACTTGGATAATACCAAGTCTCACTCCAACCCCATGAAGCAGAAAACGTTATTTTTTAAAGCTTATTTTGTCTATAGCTGGCTTGTGTTTATCTGACGGAACTAGCCACTCTCATAAGTTAAGTCGTCGTGTTTGTTTAATATTAGATGAGGTTCAGTTCTTAGGTAGGGCTGAGTCTCCTTGGTCACTAGACAAACATGTCCTTAATTCTGACTATCAGGCCAAGAACTGAGCTGCAAATGGCGAGGGGTCTTTGTCAGGTGAAAACAAGCTATAGGCTACGTATAGAGGATATATTCAACTTAAGATTGGTCTGTTTTAAGGAAGGGGCTAATGTATCCTTTATCTAACCTATCCATTTGAATAGTCTCTCCTGTACTGAAAAAATAATCTGAAAATTATAAGAATAAACTGGGGAGGGGGACATCTTCAAGGAGTGGCATCAATATGGCCTGACGTTTGAGCTGACCATCCCCCCAAAAGTCCCGCAATCCCCTCCCTATCCCTTGAAAGGAGGATGGTTAACTGTAGAGGAAGGACAGTTTGGGTCTGCAGTCCACCGGGTTCATGTTCAGATGAGCCTGGGGTTGCAACTGCTGCTACTAAGAATATGTCAAAATGCGCGTCTTCGGTACGAAAGGATTAACTTCTTGAGTCCCATTTCTTATTATTTATTTCACTCGTGTGATAGTGTTGGGGTGTAATATTTTCATGCATCTGTGTGTGTGTGTGTGTGTGTGTGTGTGTGTGTGTGTGTGTGTGTGTGTGTGTGTGTGTGTGTGTAGACAATGTAACTCAAGCAGGTTTGATCCGACTTCAACCAAATTTAGAGGAAGGCTTAAGGGTCAGCCATGAGTCCAGTGATTTGACTTTTAAAGCAGTATGTCAAAGTTCTAGGTCAGAGTTCAGGGTCAAAGTTCAGGGTCAAAGTTTAGGGTCAAAGTTCAGGGCCAAAGGACAAGGTCAAAGTTCAGGGTCAAAGTTCAAGGACAAAGGACAAGGTCAACTCAAGCAGCTCTGACTCAAATTGAACCACACTTAGTGGAAGGGTCGAGGGTTAACAAGCATGTAATGATTCGAGTTTGAAAGTGATCGACGAAAGGTCAAGGTCACAAGGCAAGGTCACTACGAAAGGTATCCCTTGAGTGAACAGAACTGAGGTGGCAGAATAAACCAAAAGAACACGTATTATGATGAACAGTCGGGGACAAAAGCTTACCTAACAATAATTCACATCCTCAACTTGAGACTTTCCTCTACTGACTACCACTCCTCAGCTAACAGAGGCTTGGGATGTTTCTCTGCCCTAATATTTCACCTCTTGTGGTTCTCATTTTCCTTTGCTGACCAACATTTCTAAGCTGCGAGAGGTTTGGTATGTTTCTTTATTATTTCACTTTTTGTACTTCTCACTTTTCTCTGCTGGCTTGTCTGCCCTAATATTTCACCTCTTGCACTTCTCAAGTTCCTCTGTTTGTTAATATTGCTAAGCTGCGAGAGGCTTGGTATATTTCTCTAATTTGGTACTTCACGTCTTGTATTTCCATTTTTCTCTATTGGCTAATTTTCCTGTTCTGAGAGAAGCTTGGTAGTTTCTCAGCCCTAATACTTCATCTCTTATTTCTCGCATTCCTCTGCTGGTTGTATTACTAGGCTGAGAAAGTCTGGGTATGTTTCTGTATTTCACCTTTTCTGCCTCTCACTTTCCTCGTTTGACTAATATTCCTAAGTTGACAAAGGCCTGGTATGTTTCTCTGACCATAGGCGATTCTCCTTGATATGATGCATCAGGGAGGAAAGCGAGAGTCAGGAGTTTCCCAAGCTGAATGAAATCGTCTGGAAGGAGGGAGAAGATACCAAGAGGGTTGTCAGCCACATCCAAGGGTTGCGATGACGATGACAACTGATGCACAATACTACATTCACTTTAACTTGGCGGGGATTTTCGTCCTTTGGCAGCCTGCTTCACATACCTTAATGGCAGAATAAGGGAAAATTACTGCCCTGCGTCCTTGCCAAAACACTGCTTCGTCACCAGCCGCCTATTATGCTGTTAATCTTGTTACGGCTCAGCATTCAGCATGGACAGATGGCAGCTTTACCGCACATTAAAGTGATGGGAGGATAAACCCTCTTAAACTTGGGCCCATATTGCCAAATATAAGAAGAGGAATAGTAGTAGTAGTAGTAGTAGTAGCAGTAGTAGTAGTAGTAGTAGTAGTAGTAGTAGCAGTAGTGGTTGCAGCAGCTGTAGTAGTAGTAGTAGTAGTAGTAGTAGTAGTAGTAATAGTAGTAGCAGTAGTAGTAGCAGTAGCAGTAGTAGTAGTAGTAGTAGTAGTAGCAGCAGCAGCTGTAGCAGTAGTTGTAGTAGTAGTAATATAGTAGTAGCAGTAGTGGTTGCAGTAGTATTAGTAGTAGTAGTAGTAGCAGTAGTGGTAGCGGTAGTAGTAGCAGTAGCAGTAGTAGCAGTAGCAGTAGCGGTAGCAGCAGCTGTGATAGTAGTAGTTGGAGGAGGAGGAGGAGCAGTAGTGGTTGTAGTAATAGTAGTAGTAGTAGTAGTTGTAGTAGCAGTAGTAGTAGTAATAATAGTAGTAGTAGTAGTAGTAGTAATAATAATAATAATAATAATAATAATAATAATAATAATAATAATAATCTGGTCTTTCGTTGCTTCAAAGCACCAGTTCCTCCGATGCAGTTCAATATCGCTGGAAAACACATTTGCAATCCCTTTACCTGTGTGTTGCGGGGACGGCTCAGGCTGTTGGTGTGGGATGTGGAAGGATTATGCCAATTGTGTGAAACTGCTAATCAGCCATGCATTCTCTCTCTCTCTCTCTCTCTCTCTCTCTCTCTCTCTCTCTCTCTCTCTCGTGTGTGTGTGTGTGTGTGTGTGTGTGTGTGTGTGTGTGGAATGGTGACCGTGGTGGTACTTGACAACTGCGTGGTGGACAAGGCCTATATAAAGATGATCGGAGGCCTGCCTGTCCACACTGCCAATTCAGAATCCACGCACGAAGTATACAGCTCGTCTCCTTCTTCGCCTCAAAGCAACTCGGGTAAGCAGCTCTGAAAGTGAGCTGAACACTGAATCTGGGGGACGTCGCTTTTTTAACTTATTCATGCTGGTTCTGGACGACTTTCTACTTATTCATTTGCGTTGGGCCTCTCGGGTAAAATTTCACGTCCAGCCAAGTATGCGATTTTCGGTTTTCCAATTGTCCAGTATTCACACTTCGTCAAATGAAGGGGGGTTTCCTTCTATGGTATTTTTTCCATAAAGGGATATGTCAATAGTTATTACCAGTAAGAATATATGGGAAACAAGTAACGCCAAGATGGCGCCCCCCTCCCGATCATCATCAGTCAGTACGCTGCAGGACGAAGGCCTCTCCCATCTTATTACCACTGACCTTTTAGATGTCAACCAGTTCCATCCAATTCCAACGATTCTGCGAATCATCTCACCTTTTCATCCTCTGTCTGCCTCTTCCCCTCAATCTATTTCTAAGCTGCCCCATCCATTTATGTCTTTTTTACTGTAGCGTTTTCCTCCTCTACTTTTGTCTTCCTTACCCAAGAGGCTCTCTTTATCTCTCCATGTCACCCTTACCATGTTTCTATTCCTCATCAAGCTTTCCTACCTTCTAAGGATTTTGTTAGCCTCCAGGTTCTGATTCATAAGTTACACACTGCTTATATAACCATCTTTTTTTGGCATAGTGATAATTGCTTATCCTTCATGTATAGTAGTTACTGAGTTTTCCAAAGGCCTTCCATCCCATTCTTATTCATCGCTAGATTTCATCGACATGGTCTGGGTCTGCCTGACTCCCCTGCCCTATGTATATGCATTTCTCGACACATATTAGTTCTTCATCTCCTATTTTACTGGAAGAAACGTATTTTAAGTATAATCTTCGTCTTCGTGTTATTTTCAAGACTACCTTCAGACTCTCCCAGCTCAAGTCACCTATCATTGCTTGTAGTTCACCTGATTCACTGAAGAGTACAATGTCATCTCCAAATCAAAGACTGGTCAGTAGCCCACCATTGATGTTAATTCCTTTGTCATCTCAGTCTGTATTTCTGAAAACACCTAATCACGCGGGGATCATTTGGGTGAAATAGTTGCTTCTCTGACAACTCTCTTTATTGGTATTTCTGGCCTTTCTAATGTTATTTTATGATGGCCGTGCTGTCTCTACAAATATTTTCTAGTACTCTTCCAGACTTTGTCCTCGAATTACCGTCATTGCTGCAGCTGTTTCAACCGAATCAAATGCGTCTTATAATCAACAAATGCCATGCATAAAGGTTTCTTATATTCTGATGTTTTATCGATCACCTGATAAATAACTTGGTTATGCTCTTGGCTGGGTTGCATCTAAAACTGGATTCATTCCACTTGTTAAAACTTTAGTGAAAAAATTTGTACACAACAGGTAGAAGATTAATTGGACGGTAATGCTTTGGGTCTTTCATGTCAACTTTTTTTGTAAAGCAGAACACATGACGCATTTTTCCATGATGTGGGCACAGATTTGACCTATATCATTTCGTAAATAGCTTTGTTAGTTCATTTAACGCAAAATCACCTGCATCTTTAATAACCTTAATGATACCATCATCATTTACAGCTTTACACCTCTTCATTAGTCTCAAAGCGTTCTATACTTCTCTTATGTAATGCTGAGGATGACCGTGTCCACTGTTCCGCAGTCCTGACCTGACTCTTCTGCTATGAATTCCTCTGCTATTTTGACTGTTTCAGTTTTGTTGTTTGTTGCTTACTTATTAGGGTCAGCAAAAAAGTTTATTTTCTTCTCATACCAACTCACTGTTTGCTAGCATCCAAGGTTACTCCATTCCTTTTTTTTTTTTTTTTTTTCCACGTCTGTTCTTATTAAACTTTTGACCATGTTCATTTCTCTTGTCACTGACAGTTTTCTTTAGTTCAGCTGTTTCAGTGTAATCTCTTGTCCTTACATGCATGGGCCTTCTCTTCTTTACAAGTTCCTTTGTACTCTGAGAGTTTGTTAATGTCTCGTGGTTTCCTCTCTCTCTCTCTCTCTCTCTCTCTCTCTCTCTCTCTCTCTCTCTCTATATATATATATATATATATATATATATATATAATCAGCCGTTGAGGAGTAGACTGTAGCACCAGTCGAGCAGGGCAGTACTCCCGAGGTGGATGGAAAGCGGATGACAGGGAGTCCTGGAGCTCCCGTTTCATCAGCCCTCAGGACTAGTTCCTGACCATACCCCTTTGCTGAACTTTTTCAGTGTCTCAGTTACACAGAGAGTTGGCCAGCATGCTCTCCAGTACAAATTTCTCTAACTATCTACACCAAACTACATGCACAGTACACACTACACTTCCTATTCAAAATTTAACAAATGGAGTCTCTTTACCAAGCCTCGGAGTCCCCAGGGGGGGGGGAACATAAATGCCCCCACCATCTGCCCCTCTCCCGGTGATGACTCGAGGTGCCTGGAACCACTGTCTGACTCTCTTCTCCTTCATTTCTGCAACATTCGCGGCCTTTCCTCTAACTTTCGCTCTGTTGAGCACCACCTCTCCTCCTCTAAACCTCACCTTCTTTTTCTAACAGAGACTCAGCTGTCTAAGGCAACTGACAGCAAACCCTTTTCTGTATCCTCCTACTTTCTCTATACTCATTTCAAAGCCAAAGGTGGCTGTTGTGTATATATACGCAACGACTTATCTTGCTCTCGTGTTCCTAAACTCGATTCTTCTGAATTCTGTACACTCTGGCTTCGGCTTTCCTGTCATTCTCTGACTAATATATCTGTGCTGTTTACTTATCCCCTAATTCTAATGACTATAAAAAATTCTTTGACTATCTTACTTCTACGATGGAACACATTCTATCCATTTCTCCTTTCTCTGAAATCTCCATTCTAGGATATTTCAATGTTCACCACCACCTTTGGCTCTCCTCTCCTTTTACGGATCCACCTGGTGAACAAGCCTACATCTTTTCTATCATTATTGACCTAGAGCAGCTTGTACAGCACCCTACCTGTATCCCTGACCGCCCTGGAGAGAGCTCCAACATACTTGACCTCTTCCTCACAACTAATCCTTCTGCTTACTCTGTTAATCTTTTCTCTCCGTTGGGCTCCTCCGATCACAACCTTATTTCCTTAACCTGTCCTATCACTCCGGTACACCCTGTGGACCCTCCAAAGAAAAGTCGTCTGTGGCATTTTGGAGCCACGGACTGGGAGGCCCTCAGGCAGTACTTCTTTGATTTTCCCTGGAATGATTATTGCTTCCATGGCCGGTAGCCATCTGAGTGTGACTTGCACATTACAGAGGTTATTCTCTCAGGCATGGAAGCATACATTCCTTTCTCATATCCTTTGACTAACGCAAGAAAGCCTTGGTTTAATCACGCTTGTTCTAATGCTGTCCGCAACAAGGAGAGGGCCTACAAAAGGTACCGGAGCCAACCCACCCCTAAATCACATCATCTTTACGTTTCTGCCCGGAATCGTGCTAAGTCTGTTCTTCGCTCTACTAAAAATAATTTCATCCATACTAAATGCTCTCAACTCTCCAACTCGAATTCTTCCCGCTTCTTCTGGCACCTTGCCAAAAATCTTTCTAACAACTTTACCTCATCATCCTTCCCTCCTCTTTTCTACTCGGATGGTTCTGTAGCTATTTCTTCTACTGATAAAGCAGATCTCTTCTCACAGACTTTCTCCTCCAATTCCACCTTAGACGATTCCGGTGCTGTTCCTCCATCACTTCCCCCCTCTGACTTCCTCATGGCTGACATAAAAATTTCTTCAGTTGATGTATTTTCTACTATCACTGGCCTCAGTACTAACAAGGCATATGGGCTTGTTGGGGTCCCTCCTGTTGTTCTCAAGAACTGTGCTTCTGTGCTTACACCCTGCCTAGGCAAACTCTTTTGCCTTTGTCTGTCAACTTGTACCTTTCCTTCTTGCTGGAAGTTTGCTCTCATTCAGCCAGTCCCAAAGAAGGGTGACCACTCCCAACACTCCAACTATCGTCCAATTGCTTTAACGTCCTGTATTTCAAAAGTTTTTGAGTCAATTCTCAATAGAAAAATTTTAAAGCATCTTTCCTATCACAACCTTCTTTCCGATCGTCAGTACGGGTTCCGTCAGGGACGCTCCACTGGCGATCTTCTCACCTACCTTTCAGACTCCTGGTCATCCTCCTTTTGGGACTTTGGCGAAAGCTTTGGTATTGCACTTGACATCTCAAAGGCTCTCGATCGAGTCTGGCATAAATCTTAAATTTCCAAACTGCCCTCCTACGGTTTCTATCCTTCTATCTGTGCCTTCATCGCTAGCTTCCTTTCTGGTCGTTCTATAGCCGCTGTTGTAGACGGCCATCGTTCTTCTCCTAGATCTATCAACGGTGGTGTTCCTCAGGGCTCTGTCCTATCACCACCTCTCTTCCTTTTATTCATCAATGATCTTCTAAGCTGTACATCTAACCCTATCCACTCATACGCTGATGATTCCACCCTTCACCTTTCCATTCGGTTCCTGCAATGCCCATCTCAACAGTTACTTCAACAAACAAGGGATGAGGCTATGGCACACCTTATGTCTGACTTGGCTCGTATCTCTGACTGGGGTAAAAATAATATGGTTGTTTTTAATGCATCTAAGACTCAGTTCTTACACCTGTCAACCCGACAAAATCTTCCACAGGTATACCCACTAATGTTTAACAATATTCAGGTTAATCCTGCATCATCCTTGAACATGCTTGGGGTTTCATTTACTCGGGACTTATCTTGGGAAGATCATATTACATATCTTGTAAAATCTGCTTCCAAGAGATTGGGTGTGCTAAGCCGACTCCGCTCTTTCTTTACCCCTGCACAATTGTTGACTCTATACAGGGGTTTTATCCGCCCCTGTGTGGAGTACAACTCTCATGTGTGGGGAGGCTCCCCACATACAGCTCTTCTCAATAGGGTGGAGTCAAAGGCTTTTCGTCTCATTAACTCTCCTCCTCTTACTGACTCCCTTCAACCTCTGTCTCTTCGCCGCACTGTTGCATTTTTATCTCTTTTCTATCGCTACTTTAATGGTCACTGCTCCTCTGAACTGTCTGCTTGCATTCCTTCACCTCTACGACGGGCGCGTAGCACCCGTCTGGCAGCAAACTCTCATCCCTTTTCTGTCCAACCCTCTAATGCAAGAGTTAACCGTTACTCCCAGTCTTTCATTTATCCAACAGGTCAGCTCTGGAATTGTCTCCCTCTGTCTGTATTTCCTGCTGCCTATGATCCCAGTCTTTCAAACGCAGTGTGTCCAGGCATCTCAAAATGATTGGATCTTGAATTTGGCTCTCTATTGTATTATGTTTTTCTCTTGGAGGGAACTGTTACTGTGGGCTCATGGCCTTTGGTTCCTTCTCTCATAAAAAAAAAAAAAACAGCAGGACCGGCCTCTCCCTACCGAAGCAGGTACGATACAGCCAATGAATCTCTACCCAGTGGCTTAGCCTTTTTGGTAGAGGCTATATGTATGGTGAGAAGTGCTTGTGAGTGTGATTCTAGTGTTGTAGTTGTTTTGGATGTGTGTGTCGTCTGTGAACCAAGCGTAATCGGCCCGCCTTAAGCCGACTGAGTGCAAGCATACTAGTATGCAGCACTGGTTCAACCACAGCACCCATTGTGTCCGCCAAAGTAGCAAGTGGCTTGGTGAACGCTTCCCAAAGTTTTTACAACTCTGGCGGGAAGCGAACCCGCGCTCACCAGCGTGCGAAACACTCTACCACTGTACCACAGAGGCTCCATATATATATATATATATATATATATATATATATATATATATATATATATATATATATATATACGTTTATCATGCTCGTGAAATTTTCATTCATTTACGGTGTCGGTATTACGTCATCCATCAACTGCGAGTTTTTATTCTGGATAAGTTAAAATCTGGTGCCTTCTCCCTCACTGCTACGAGGTTTGACTGTTTCCTTTAAATGAGCTTCTCCCTTTCTCTTCTGGAATCAAGTACTACTTGCCTTCTCACCATTCTGTGGTCGTTACCTATATTTATTACTCTGTTCAGTGCAGTTACGTTCTTCACTGTACAGGTATGTGATTTGTCAGTGAAGATATATAATTTATTTCATTTTTGTTTCATCATTTAGTCCAGTTCCCATTTTCTTTAGAAGGAATGTGTTCATCATCCAGACTGTTCCTTTCAGCAAATTCCACCAGCATGTCACCTCTTGCATTCCAGATACACATTCCAAAATGCCCTACTGCAACCTCACCCACTCTCTTCTTGCCAACCTTTGCATCAAAGTCTCCAATCACGAGTATATACTTGGTTTTGTGCCTATTCACTCCATACATGTACAAACGCCCAAAGAAGTAATGACCCGATTCCCAGTACCTTGCGCTCAGATAGTTGTATCCGGCAACTGCCGCAGCCTATTTCTATTTCGTATATTGAACACCGGAAAGAGCAGTATTTAGATAAACAACACCAAAAAGCAATATATAAGTGTTTTTACCGTGTATATCTTGCACTATGGAAGAGGAAATCTCAAGTTGAGGCTTACCATTACGAAAGAATGTGAAACGCGCAGCCTATCACTCAACGGTTTCAGGGTTAAAATGCGGAGCAACTCTCGTAATACTTATTTTGCATCCTAAATCAACAATACTGAAGGAAAAATGTCCTATAAAATAAGACACACACAGATAATGTTAAATCCAAATCACAAGAGCCATCAAATCATACAAATAAACACCTAAAAATATATTATTATCCACATTTAAATCTCTATGCGGGATGATTCGCGGTAATGAAGGAAAACAAAGCCGTGGGCGCTGTAAGCAGGATCGATCGTCAACACTCAATGCGAGCATATTATTGCTCTTTAATCAGCAAATATTCCAGCAAGACAGAGATCCCGTCAGCTTAACATCAAGAAAAGGACAGTTAACGGATGGATACGAGATATAGAGAGGCAGAACATAGAAAATTTGCCAAGTAGAGCCCCTCGTCGCAGAAGACCAAGGCAAATTATTGCATGTTCCCAAGAACAACCCCTAACTACTTGTGTTGCCATCATGAAGCAGATTAATCTGCTGGTATACAGTGAAGTTAGTGAAACCAGAGCAATTGTAAAGGGGAGAATTGGTCATCTTTAATTACACGATGAAATTCCAACAGTAATTATGTAGGACAGTTTTATGAAAGAACTGGGGGGAGAGGCTGACAGTCAAAGGCAAGAGTGCGACAGTGAAGAGGACTAAACACAAAAAGGATTATAGTGGAAAAAAAAAAAAGTAGGGTGGGGGGAACAATCGAGAAAAAGGCCAAAACACCTCCACTCCCGCTCACGGCATGGTAATGCTCGAGTCTGACGGAAACAGTGTTGCCAACTGTGAAATACAAATCCCGCTAGATGGACCTCAAAAACACGCTAGATTTTAGCAAAAAAGCTGGATGTTGAAATGACGAAATATTAATCTTTTATAGCACAAAAATGTTAGGTACCCACGGATTACATTTCGTTATTACAGTAGCTAGGCAATAAAATATTGATACCAAAAGAAGACCCTATATATGTCATGTATTTGCTGTGTACCAGTGCTGATATTTAAATTACACTGACTCCCTATTTAAGAAAAACTAAACTACCAACACTCACCTCTTAAAAAAAAAAAAAAAAAAAACAGCAACTTTGTGAAATCATCATCATTATCTTGAGTTTCTGATGGGCTGGTACTTGGCTGTGGTTCACCTTCGCTGTAGGTTTGGAGAGTCTCTATCTTGCTTAGAGCATCAGCTGGTATTTCGTACTCATGACAAAATTTTCCAAGTCTTCGTAAACCAGCTCGAACTGCTTTGTACTTTTTCCACTGGGAAATAATTATACTCATCCACTCCACGAAATTTTAACTTATTTTAACTCACGTTGTGCCATACACCTGAGACGATTATGTGTACCGGTGAAGCAGGAGGTGGCTAAAGGGAGAAAGGTGAAGGAGGCAGGGATGGCGGATTGTGGCTGATCAAGTGTTGGGTGATGACACTAATAATTCTGCATCTGTCACTGAAGATGAAGCCAGGTGTGTGGGAGTAAGGTACAAAATAGAGCTGAGTATAATAAGTTCGCGGGTTGGAGATGAAGAGAGAACAGGTTGGGATGGATCTCGGGTTGGGGATGAAGTGGATGGAGGTTGAGAAGGAACTGGATTGGGAATGGTGGTTGGAAAGGACAATGGATTGGGGATGGTGATTGAGATGCAAACATAATGGCATCGTTGACCAGAACACACATATCCAAGAACCTCCCTGTAACCTGCTGTACGTGACCAATCATTATAGCGACGCCAGAGAAAATGGTTGACTAAGGAATATGCAATTTTTACTGGCTAGATACAGAGGTATTTAATTTTCAATTTTACTATTGTACTTTGTGGTTCTGTATTTCTATTATCAGTAACACAAATGATAGTTTAATCGCTAGGTAAGTCATTTTGCTTATTAAAAAAAGTTAGCCGCCAGTTAGAAAATTTACCCGCCAGATTACAAGGAAAAGAGCTAGATCTAGCGAGAAAAAAGCTAAATTGGCAACACTGGACGGAAAGCCAGGCGTGTAGTGTTGCCAAAGGAAAAATTAAAGAAATCCGCTACATAGTCTCAACAGCGGTAAAAATCCTCCAGACTGAGGGGAAAAAAAAAAAAAAAAAAAGATAGACAAGACTTTTACAAAAGCCACATAAATGTAAAAATTTAAATTTATACTAACTAGATTGCAAGTAAAACCTCTAAATTTAGCAGGAAAATGGCTTCATTGGTATCACTGCTGGCACGAGTGGTGACGACGGGTAAAACGTGCCAGACGTCACTTTTTATTAATTATTGGTTGATCTATAAAAAGAAAAAAAAAGGCTAAACATAACTGATATTTTTGCAAGATTAATGAAGGAACGTTGTGGTGTGGATGTGGATATGATAGGAAGTGGTGGGAGAAACACACTGAGGTGGTTTGGCCATGTGGAGAGGATGGAGAGTGAGAGACTGACGAGGAGAGTGTATGCGAGTGAGATGGAGGGGGAGAGAGGGAGAAGGCCAATGATGAGATGGAGGGATGGAGTGGAGAGATATATGAGAGAGGGGGTTGTGAATTGGGAGCAGGGCAGTGAAATGGTGGGGGACAGGGCGACGTGGAGGCGATTTTTTTGTGGCCATCCCGTATGGGATTAGGGCAGTGGTTCATAACCTTTTTTGAGTCACGGACCCCTTCGCGAATCTAGTGAAAGCTATGAACCCCTTCCGTACAAAAATGCACATAAGCACAAATACAGCATTTTTGCATGCAATGAATGTACTTTATTTTATTGAAAACTACCTCACGCTGTGTATGACATACGCAGAGTAAAAAACTGTCTTTACAAAGTATTGTTTCCCACTCTTTCATGGAAAAGCTAATGGGCACTCGATGAAAAAATGAAATACATCCAACTTGTGTGAAAATTAAACAATACAAAACTTTAATTCTGCTCAAATGTTCATTTCAGTGACAGGGTTGTTGTTTGGCTTGAATAAGATGAATTTGTGGAGTGGTCTTTGACAAGGCAACACGCATGTCATCACTGACATCCAGTTGATTTCGACTTTTCATTTTGATAGAAACAAGCGCTGAAAACCCTGACTCACAAAGGTATGTAGTAGCAAACGGAATCACAGCACCCATAGCTCGCTTTACCAGACGGGGGTAGGGTTGTGTCAATGAACACCAGAATTCAAGACTCCTCGATTTTTTTTTTTTTTTTTTTGGTCAGTTAATGATGCCAAACGGCATCAAGAGATTGTTCTCAATTATTCTGATCTTCACGGACCCCCTGAAGCTCATCCATGGACCCCAGGTTAAGAACCCCTGGATTAAGGCGTCTGGCAATAGATAGATAGATAGTTTTCTTGCACCATAAATAATGTTTGCAGGGCAGGCAAAGATTGTTTGCTTCTCCTAACTCCTAATTAAGTGAACGTTGCCAGACCCAGGGAGATTGTCCGAAACACAAAGAAAGCGGGTCATCACTTCGTTGGGCGATCGTACATGAAACTTCTCTGCTTCCTCATCATTAGGGCTGCTACTCTCTCATTTCTACCAAAGAATTCTTCACTGTTGTCACTCCAGTATTTGTTGGCCAGAAATCCTGCACCAGGTTCCTTCTTTTCTTGTTGACCTCTGTAACACACAGTATGTGACCATCAGACAACTGAATGATTGCCGCACCTGGTCCTCTGACCTTAGTATCCCAATTAGCATCTCTCAGTTCTTCAAGAGGAATAGCTAAATTTCCTTCACTAGCAGGAGTTCAGACATTATAAGTCCAAAGAGTCAGTTTCCAGAGGCAGTTAGCTTTCCATCCCAGAGATTCTTAGCAACCCTTGCCCTGGAGCAGGCCTGACTCCCCACCACCGTTGGCTACTCCGTTACTGCCTAGTACTCCGGGCCACGGTTTGGTAGAGCTAGTCATAGTTGTTTAGGAATGTGATTTGGGCCATTATCTCTCAGCGCTGGCTTAGCCAATTACTGTGAGGGGAAAGCTTTTCGTCAAATCTCTAACAGTGAACCTGCCTAGTATAGTTCCACCTGACAAGTATAGCTTCACTGATTATTGGAATGCACAAGCTTCTTTGCCACATCAAGTCAGTGTTCCTTCGACCATGTTGGACGGTATAATATATATAAACAAAGGCATCTAGGAAACAGATTATAATCATTAACCTAACATCATCTAACCAGACTAGACTCCAGGCAATCGAAACCTAACCATGGACTACTTGCTTACCAATTTACTGTGAAGGTCTTGCAGAAAGTCAGTGTGTTATTTCACAGCAGGGGATGGCTGTGGTGAGGGAAGTTTTCCCTTTTATTGTTACCAGTGATTACAGCTTTTTCAATACACTATCTGGTTAAATTAGCAGAGAAGAAACCTCCTGCCTGATTTAATAAAAATATGTCTTATTAACAGTTACAAAACCAAAAATTCCATGTGTCAAAAAGTAAAGTAATTTTGCTTCTCGTATTCAAGGAGCTGATTACTGCTGTGGTGCAGGTGGCAGACACCTTTATGTGGTAGCACCATTATAGTCGCGTGGTGGAGATGTCTGGTTATACAACGTCCCTCAGTTCTCCTTGTCCAATGACAGTCGGATAGTGGACTGCAAGAGAAGGCCAGTTTCACTCTGCAGTTCACTTGATACACATTCAGAGGAGCCTGAGGCTGCAACTACTACTGTTACCACTGTATCTGACCCCTCCAGTTCAAAAACTCTGTCCTGTGCTGAATAAAATGGTCAGGTAATAGATACAACTAGACATTATAGTTAGTTTACCTTCACATGACAGAACCGGGTCATTTCCACAACATGAATAATATGTCATGGTTAAGTGAAATTCAGTTAGCCATAGTTAAGAGACAAGAAGGAGTCTCCGTGGTCTCTAGCCGAATCAACTTTCTAGTATGACTACACTAGCCCTTCAGCCAAACTGAGAGGGATTAGGGATTTTTGTCAGATCAGAGAAAAATTAAATCATTATAGATGTCCACACTATAGGTGGAACGTGTCCGAGCAAGTGGAATGTGACCGAGTTGAGCAGCTTTTGTTGAAAATGATGCTAAGCACAGATATTATTTACACTCACCACCTTCCACTGCAGTTTCACCTGTTGCTGTAGTTGAACTGAATTTCACTTTGCTGCTTGCTTGCCACAAAAGTCAAATAAGCACGTCGTGACTTGTGACTCTCACCAAAAGCATAATTTGTGCTTTGTACCAGTACGGCGGCAGCAGCACCAGACATCACCATGCATAATCGGCCACACCTAGCCTCTCACAATCGTTATTTCTGAACCAGTTTTCGTTATTTAAGTGGCCAGTCCTATATTTTTAAGGGTGACCAGTCAAATGAACTATTCCAAAATATCTCAGCTTCAATAAGTTCACCGCTATAACAATTTAAAAAACACATTAGGCATTTTTTTAATATAAAAACTTGATGAATTTTGAATCTATTACACATGGTGATATTAATTTGGCCATCTGGAGAGGATGGAGAGCGAGAAACTAACGAGGAGAGTGTACGGGATTGAGGTCGAGGGAGGGAGAGGCCGATGATGAGATGGAGGGATGGAATGGACAGGTATATGAGAGGGGGGTGTGAGCTGGGAGCAAGACAGTGAAGTGGCATTGTGCAGGGGAACATGGAGGTGATTTGTTCGTGGCCACCTCTTACGGAATTCAGGCGTCTGACAATAGATAGAAAGATAGATAGATAGATATTATTTTTTACAGGATTACAAAAAGATGTAATTCATATCTTCAAGTTCAGTATTCCCAGAAATACCATTAGAGGCTGCCCTGACTTACACCCACCTACCAGTAGACTCTGCCACTGCGTAAATCGGGGGTCAGCAACCTTTGATGGACTGGCGGCCGGAACTGCTCTGTTACTAGACTGGCGGAGCAGACGTTGTGAACTTGTTAAAGACTACACCCCCCTCCTCCAATAATAATAATAATAATAATAATAATAATAACATGAATATGAATATGAATATGAATATATAAGAACACACGTTAATAACATTCATTCAAGGCATATTTCGTAAAATTATACTGAAAATATTTATTAAGTTAATGCATTAGAAACAAAAGTAATAAGCAAGATGCTTACCCAAGCCTTCTGACGGACAAAATTCACCTATCCTCACTAGCGACAGGTAGACTGATGGGTTGCCGCCAATACTGACTTGATGGGGAAAGGGGGGCAGCATTTTTAAACTGTCTTTTTTTTTTTTTTTTAGGAAAATTATCACACCAACTTAAATAAAGGGTCTTCTTTTAAATAATCATTAGTTATTAAACGCATCGCATGCATGTTATCGTTTATCGCACAGGCCAAATTATCACAACGGGCAATAGTATTTGCACATCTGGCAGTGCTGGATCACTGAGCGCTGGGTGCAGCACGTCATAGCCTCCTAAGCTGAGCTCAAGTCTGTTCTGATACACACTTTTCCCACCAAACAAACTCGAACTAGTGTTTGTTAAATGATTAACAGCCGCTAAGGCTTACTGGTTTTTCACCTGCCTTGTGAAAAACGGGAATATTTTAGTGAATTTGTGGGGCATACTGGCGGGCCGGTCAGATTAAGTTTACTGATCGGGTCAGGCCCGCGACCGTATGTTGCCGACCCCTGACGTAAATGTTCTTGCTCGCCTCGCTTGCTCGCTCGTATAATAATAATAATAATAACAATAATAACAATAATAATAATAATAATTACGGTACTAATCAAAATAATAATGATAATGAAAATCATACTAATACTAATAAAAAAAAGATGTTCCTAAACAAAAAGCACTTGCTATTTGTATTCTGAGAGGCACAGTTGGCTTTGTGGCAACTTTCCCACCAAACAGACAGACGGATGAACAGATTAGACAATCAGACAAAGATAAATGTAGCTGAATAGATTAGACAGTTACACGGAAAGAATAATATAGACAAATAGATTAGACAGTTAGACAGACAATGATGAATATAGATCTCCTCTCCTTTCACTGATCCACCTGGTGAACAAACCTACATCTTTTCTGTCCTTAATGACCTAGAGCAGCTTGTACATCAGCCTGTCCGTATCCCTGACCGCCATGGAGAGAGCTCCAACATACTTGACCTCTTCCTTACACTAATCCTTCAATTACACTTAATCTTTCCTCTCCGTTGGGCTCCTCCGATCACATCCTTATTACCTTGACCTGTCTTATCACTCCGGTACGGCCTGTGGACCCCCCAAAGAATCGTTGACTGTGGCACTTTGGAGCTGCGGATTGGGAGGCCCTCAGGCAGTACTTCTTTGATTTTCCCTGGAATGATTATTGCTTCCATGGCCAGGAGCCATCTGAGTGTGCCTTGCGCATTACAGAGGTTATTCTCTCGGACATGGAAGCATACATTCCCTTCTCATATCCTTTGAGTAATGCAAGGAAGCCTTGGTTTAATCACGCTTGTTCTAATACTGTCCTCAACAAGGAGAGGGCCTATAAAAGGTACCGGAGCCAACCCACCCCTGAATCACATCTTTTTTATGTTTCTGTCCGAAATCGTGCTAAGTCTGTTCTTTGCTGTGCTAAAAGATATTTCATCCGTACTAAATGCTCTCAACTCTCCAACTCGAATTCTTCCCGCTCCGTCTGGCACCTTCCCAAAAACCTTTCTAACAACTTTACCTCATCATCCTTCCCTCCTCTTTTCTACTGTGATGGCTCAGTAGCTATTTCTTCTACTGATAAATCAGATCTCTTCGCCCAGACTTTCTCCTCCAATTCCATCTTAGACAATTCCAGTGCTGTTCCTCCATCACTTCTCCCCTCTGACTTCCTCATGGCAGACATTAAAATGTCTTCAGCTGATGTATTTTCTGCCATCACTGGCCTCAATACTATCAAGGTATATGGGCGTGATGCAGTCCCTCCTATAGTCCTGAAGAACTGTGCTTCTGTGCTTACATCCTGCCCAAGTAAACTCTTTCTCCTTTGTCTTTCAACTTGTACCTTTCCTTCTTGCTGGAAGTTTGCTTTCATTCAGCCAGTTCCAAAGAAGGGTGACCACTCTGAATCCTCTAACTATCGTTCAATTGCATCCTGTGTCTCAAAAGTTTTCGAGTCTATTCTTAACAGAAAAATTTAAAAGCATCTTTCCCATCACAACTTTCTTGCTGCTCGTCAGAATGGGTTCCGTCAGGGACGCTCCACTGGCAATCTTTCACCTACCTTTCAGACTCCTGGTCATCCTCCTTTCGGGACTTTGGAGAAAGCTTTGCCATTGCACTTGAAAAAGGCTTTCGATCGAGTCTGGTATAAATTTTTAATTTCCAAACTGTCCTCTTACGGTTTCTATCCTTCTATCTGCGCCTTCATCTATAGCTTCCGCTCTGGTCGCTCTGTAGCCGCTGTTTTAGACGGCCATGGTTCTTCTAGATCCTTCAATAGTGGCGTTCCTCAGGGCTCTGTCCCATCACCAACTCTCTTCCTTTAATTCATCAATGACCTAAGTTGTACATCCAACCCTATCCACTCATACCCTTCACCTTTCCATTCAGTTCCCACAACGTCCATCTCAGCAATTACTTCAACAAACAAGGGATGAGGCTATGGCACACCTAATGTCTGACTTGGCTCGCATCTCTGACGAGGGTAAAAATGATTTTGTTGTTTTTAATACATCAAAGACTCAGTTTTTACACCCATCAACCCGACAAAATCTTCAACAGGTGTACCCACTAATGTTTAATACTATCCAGCTCAATCCTGCATCATCCTTGAACATGCGAGTGGTTTCATTCACTCGGAACTTATCTTGGATAGATCATATTGCATCTCTTGTAAAAACTGGTACCAAGAGATTGAGTGTGCTAAGCCGATTCCGTTCCTTCTTTACCCCTGCACAGTTGTTGACTTTATACACGGGTTTTATTCGCCCCTGTGCAGAGTACAGCTCGCATGTGTGGGGAGGCTCCCCACATACAGCTCTTATCGACAAGGTGGAGTCAAAGGCTTTTCGTCTTATTAACTCTCCTCCTCTTACTGGCTCCCTTCAACCTCTGTCTCTTTGCCGCACTGTTGCATCTTTATCTCTTCTGTTGCTACTTCAATGGTCACTGCTCCTCTGAACTGTCTGCTTGCATCCCTCCACCTCTACAACGGGTGCTTAGCACCCGTCTGGCAACAAACTCTCATCCTTTTTCTGTCCAGCTCTCTAATGCAAGAGTTAAGCGTTACTCCCAGTCCTTCATTTATGCAACAGGTCAACTCAGGAACTGTCTCCCTCTGTCTATATTTCCTACTTCCTATGATCTCTAGTCTTTCAAACGCAGTGTGTCCAA
>NC_137002.1:9498740-9521240 GCF_032717465.1 Coenobita brevimanus | reverse complement strand
GAAAAGAAGTGTTGTAGGCATTTGGGGTGGAAGTAACAGCTGATAGACGTCAAGACCCTGAAGTAAGTCATAGGAGAAGGAGCCAAAGTATTAGGGGCGTTGAGAAGTGTGTGGAAGGAAACTTGTGCGTCTCTTCAGGCCAAGATTGGTATGTGTGAAGGCGTATAGCTGGTTTGTTGTCATCTGATTAATCTGAGTTATTCTCATAACTTCAATACTAAGTTCTGATTCCATAAAATTCAGTGAGCCTTAGTTATGAGGTAAAAACGAGTCTCCTTGGTTACTGGTAGAATTTATCAGTCAGTCTAACTACGCTAGGCCATCAGCTGAGCTGAAAACGGATTAGGGATCTTTGTCACATAAAAACAAACCGATGATTGTGAAACCAACTTTGTTGTATGGATGCGAGGCGTGGATCATGAAATCTATGGATCGAGAAGGGTGGAATCGCTTGAGTTGAAGTCCCTAAGGTCTATATGTGGGCTGAGATGGTGATGGTGTGGCAGGGTGTGGGAGCAGACGTAGTGTAGTGGAAACAGTGGACCAGTGTGTATTAATGTGTTATGGCCGTATGGAGAGAATAGGTAAAGAGAGATTGACTAACAAGATAAACGGATCACTAGTAGATGGAGTCAGATCATACTACAGTGTGAAGTTCTTATTACGACTCAGTATCAGAGATGGGAAGTCAGCAATTATATGCCTAGTTAGAGTGGACAGAATATCTATATTATGCAGGAAAATAGTTAAACAGAATACACGAGAAAACTGGGGATATTCTTGACACATGAGTAAAGCTGTGATACTCTATGAAACATCTTGCTATTGACACCTTGCATTACTTCTTCTTCTTCTATTACTACTACTCCTACTTCTGCTACTGCTACTGCTACTGCTACTACTGCTACTGCAAACAATAATAATAATCTATCTATCTTTCTATTGCCAGACGCCTCAATCACGTTTGGGGTGGCCACAAACAAATCGCCTCCAAGGTGCCCTGTCCCCCGCCATTTCACTGCCCTGCTCCCAACTCACATAATCCTCTCTCATATACCTCTCCACCCCATCCCTCCATCTCATCCTCGGCCTCCCCCTCCCTCTTCCCCTCTCCACCTCACTCACATACACTCTCTTCGTCAGTCTTTCACCCTCCATCCTCTCCACATGGCCAAACCACCTCAGTGTGTTCCTCATAATGCTTCCTATCACATCCACATCAACACCACAACGCTCCTTTATATCCTCATTCGTCAGCCTGTCTCTCCATGTGACTCCACAGGCTTCTCTTAAATAACTCATTTCCACTGCTCTCACTCTTGACTTGTGTCCTTCCAACAACGTCCAAGCTTCACTTCCATACGTTAGAGTTGGTATCACAATACTGCCATGTAGTAACTTTTTCACTTCCATGCTCACTTCCCTGTTTCTTATCACTGTTTTCAAAGAACCAGCAACCTTTCTTCCCTGCTGTACCCTTTCAAGCACTTCACCCTCCAAACCTCCATTCTTACTCATCACACTACCCAAGTACTTAAACGTACTCACATTTTCCAATTCCTCACCATCCAACCTCGCTGTACATTCACTGACTTCACCTCTCTCAAAGACCATCACTTTACTCTTCCCTACATTCACCTTTAGATTCCGTTTCTTACACGCTCTCCTAAACTCATCCACCAAGCCTTGCAGCTCCCCTTCGTCATCACTCAACAACACAGTATCATCAGCAAACAACAGTACAGGGAGTTTCCAAACACTATCCTCTCTCACCAGGGCGACTCCAACATCCACTACCCTACCTTGTACCTCTTTTATTACCCCATCCATGTACAGATTGAACAACCATGGAGACATGACACATCCCTGTTTCAACCCAACTTTCAAAGAGAAAAATTCACTTAGTTCACTATCCACACGCACTGCAGCCTTCGCACCATTGTACATACTCTTTACAGCATTCAACAACTTCCCATCTACTCCATATATTCTTAACACTTTCCACAATCCTTGTCTATCCACTCTGTCATATGCTTTCTCCAAATCCATGAAAGCCGCATACAACTTACTTCCTTTCTCTAGAAACTTTTCCACTAAAGATCTAAGAATGAATATCTGATCTACACAACCTCTTCCCTTCCTAAAGCCTCCCTGTTCTTCTCCAATCAATTTCTCTGTTCTTTCGCTTCTCTAACTCTGTCAATAAGTATCCTACCATACACTTTTCCTATTATACTAAGAAGACAAATGCCCCTATGATTACCACACACTTCTTTTTCCCCTTTTCCCTTGTACAAGGGAATAATTATACATGACTTCCAATCCTCCGGGACTCTACCTTCCTCCCAGGCCAATCTGCACATCTTCCACATCCATTCTACTACTATCTCCCCCATGCTTCAGCATTTCACCATACACTCCATCAATTCCTGGAGCTTTCCCCGATTTAACTCTCTTCATTGCTTCCACAACTTCTATCCTACTGATTTCTTCCTGTCTTCTCACCTCCCTCCTTCTCCCAGCCATTCCCTAGCCACTTATACTCGCATTACTTCCATCCTTTATGTTCAACAATTCCTTAAAGTTTTCTCTCCATCTGCTCACTTTTTCTCCCTTCTCCACTAGTAATCTACCATTTTTATCTTTCACTCCCCTGCTAGCTTCACTTGCACCCTGTCTTACTCTTTTCACCTCTTTCCAGAACATTTTCTTACAGTCCTTGCACTTTACACTCAAATTCCTTCCAAATTCCTCATCCACTCTCTTCTTACTCTCTCTTACTAATCTTTTCACCTCTCTCTTTCTTTCTACATATAACTCTCTCTTCCGCCTCTCAGCTTCTTCCACGCCCCTATTTCTCATCCATTCATTGTATGCTTTCTTCTTTTGTGCCATAGCCTGTCTCACCTCTTCAGTCCACCACACTGTTCCTTGCACCCCCCTCCGTCTTCTCTTCCTTCCACACACCACATCACATGCTGCACATATTTCTTCTGTAAATATCCTACACACACCTTCCACGTCTCCCATCTGCTCCAATTCATATTTGCCCAATCGTTCCTCCACTTCTCTCTTATACTCTGTCTTTTTCTCATCCTCTTGTAACCTTTCCACTCTCCTTGCAACTACTCCTTCCTCTTGTCTTTCCCTTCTTCTATTCCTCCATCTTACTTGAATCCTAATTCTGGCCACCACCGAGTAGTGGTCAGAAAGTCCACTCCCCCAGCCTCTATGAGCTCTTGCATCCATTACACATTTTCGCATCCTTTCATTCACACACACATAATCAATCATTGCCTTCCTTTCATTCAGTTCACCACCCACCCTTCTCATCATTCGCCATGTATATCTGTGGATCATTTTATGCCTGAAGAGGATATTGGCTATCACCAACCCCCTCCCAGCACAAATGTCCACTAACGCACTGCCATTCTCATCTATCTCAGCAGGCACACCCCACTCACCAACTATTTCATCCACCTTCACATTCCCAACTTTACCATTCATATCACCGATCAAAAACACTCTCTAATTCCTTCCAAACTTTTCCATGCACACTTCCACATTTGTCCAGAACTCTTCTCTCACTCTGCTAGCACGATCTTGCGTTGGCGTATACACACACACAATCGCCCACATTTGTATTCCAACTTTCAACTTCACCCACACAATCCTTGACCCAACTGATCCATACTGTCTTATGCTCTTCTTCCATGTTTTACTCACAGCTATACATACTCCTTCCTTTGCCCTCTCATTCTCACCTACTACTGCACATATACCCCATCCATACTCCCATTCTCTCACACTTTCTCCTCTCCATTTTGTTTCAGTTATTCCACATACATCCACTTTCGCACCCTCAAGCACCTGGACAATCTCTCTCCCTTTCACCTCATCATTCGCTCCTCTTACATTCCATGTACCCATTACCAAGTCCTTTGTCCGGTCCTGGGTCGTCATCGTTTGGTCAGTCCTTGTCCGAGGCTTCTTGTTTGTTTTTTTAGTTAGTTGTTTTCCGGGGAGGGGCACTAACCCTCCGCCAACCCTTTTAGTCGCCTTTTCCGACAAGCAGGGATACTGGGGGAGTATTCTTGAAAAAAAAACCTACAATAATAATAATAATAATAATAATTGTTATGACACATGAGAAAAGTTATATTCTATCAGACATCTTACTTTTGACACCTTGCCTTACTTCTACTACTACTACTGCTACAAACAATAAAAAATAATAATAATTATGTACTAATAACTCGTAAATGATTCCAGGCAATACTGTCACGAGCTTGGAGGAACTTGCCACGGTAGAAATGAGACAGTTTATGGGTGTGAGGGGATTGTGTATGGAAGCTTCTGCAACTCTTCATCTTGCAAGTGTTGCATTGGTACGTTGAGTGAAGTGTTGTGATTAATCTGATGTAGTTATAGCTAATGTTTCTAACCTAATTCAACTTACGGTGAATTGTAAGAGCATATCAGGCATGAATATCGTAGCTCGGCAGCAAGTATGCGTCAGTAGACAGGGACAGATCCAGCACTTTGGAGAAAGGGGAGGGGGGGTGATTCCTAACAGAACTGCCACCAGTTGATATTCATCCTGAATCATGACCAAATTTTTATAACTTATTACAAAATCTTTTTCATTTAAATGATTATATGATAATTTTTATATAAGCTATTTACTGGATATATTTTTGTATATACCATTGTTCTTTTATTATCAGTAACCATAGGTCTTCCGAAGATAGAGGAGCTACTCCCCCCACGCCCCCCAAATTAATGCTCGAGCATACATGAAACAGTATACTTGAACATTGCTACAAAGTGTGGTAATGCTGTGCCAGCATACATGATGTATGGAGACAGTATACTTGAACATTGCTACAAAGTGTGGTAATGCTGTGCCAGCATACATGATGTATGGAAACAGTATACTTGAACATTGCTACAAAGTGTGGTAATGCTGTGCCAGCATACATGATGTATGGATACAGTATACTTAAACATTGCTACAAAGTGTTCTAATGCTGTGCCACAGTCCAGAAAGCAGTGTCTGGCACTCAGACTGTTAAACAAGCCAAAGCTGCTGTATCGTCACGAGTCTTTTATTTTATTGGCCGGGATACAGCAAAGCATGTTGGTCAAAAGTGGATGAGGAGTGTGCACTGATGCAAAATGGTGCACACTGTTGCAGCAACTGTTGCTGTATTTCCTGCACAAGCCCTCTTAAACTGGCTCCTATGACGTCATAGTGACGAAGATTTTCCAATGCGAGTTGCTAAATAGTGTATTTATTATCCTTAATTGTGGATGGCTAAGGAAAACAAATATATAGGTTGTCACTTGGCACGAAGATAGAGGATTAATGGCTGTGTCTGATCCTATGTAACCCTCAGAGTTTAATTTTATATCCGTAATTATACTTTAATCTTTTTTAATCTAATTGATGCCAAACAAATTCTTTCTAACCTTATTAAGGTTTGTCTAATCTAATCATATCTAATATAATGAAACCTAATCTAACGTAATCAAACCCGGCCTAATGGGATCCAGCCAGATATAATGTGGCTGTTAAATTTCAACCCAATTTTTTTCAATTTTATTTAATCAAAGCAAATCTAACCTAGTCAAATGACACAATGTTATCTGATCAAATAAAACATAACCTAAACAAATCTAACAAATATACGTTAATTTAATCCAACTTAGTTATTTCTTATTTCTAACTGAGGTGATTAGAGGACAGACTACTAAGTAAGCAACAGTAAGCTTTGAGACAATTGCACTTAAAGTTTTTGTAAGTGTCCGTAAGTGCAGACGCGAGTTTAGCCTGACATAATATAGATAATAATACTTGCCTGGTCTGGCTGACTATATTTTATACAAAAAACAATTAGTTATAACGTTCTCTACCTAACTTGGCTGTACACTCCAACTGGTATACTATCCTGTAGCATCTGGTATACCATATATTGGTATGCTATATATATACTGTATATTGGTATATATTGGTATACTGTTGGTTGCTATCTTATTGGTATACTGTATTTATGAGTGTCAGCAGGTGTGGCCATAAGTCATTGAAAATACACACAAAAATGCAGCATATTGTTAGTATTAGTGGAAGAAATGTTAACATGTTATTGCATTAAGATACATGATTAATATCTGTTAATAATTGATAATAAAAAGAAAATATAACATGACAATAACATAGACTGTTGCCACTATCAGGCACTTAGAAAACATAAATATTACATTTACAGAACATCCATGAAAGGTTTACAAGTAAGTACTCACCATTATATGAGATACAGGTGTGCATGACATGGTGGCAGGTGTGGGCGGAAGGGGGGCGTGGCAGGTGTGGGCAGGAAGGGGTCGTGGCAGGTGTGGCGGGAGGGGGGCGTGGCAGGTGTGGGGGGAAGGGGGCGTGGCAGGTGTGGGGGGAGGAGGGCGTGGCAGGTGTGGGGGAGGGGGATGTGGCAGGTGAAGGGGGCAGGGGGCGTGCCAGGTGTGGGCAGCAAGGGGTCGTGGCAGGTGTGGCGGGAGGGGGGCGTGGCAGATGTGGGGGGAGGGGGGCGTGGCAGATGTGGGGGGAGGGGGGCGTGGCAGGTGTGGGGGAGAGGGATGTGGCAGGTGAAGGGGGGAGAGGGGCGTGGCAGGTGTGGGCAGCAAGGAATGAATGAATGAATGAAAGAAAATGTGACATGGCGGCGCAACAGCAGAGGTCATATGCCGCCGAACATAAAATTAAGAGAAAGTAAAAATTAAAAAAAAACGATAAAAAGCCGAGATAAAAAATGCATAAAACAAATTAACAATATAAAAGAATAAAACAAAGTAAAGTTAAAAAACATGGTGGAAAGATATGGGTTAAAATTAGAACACTATCATTAAAATACAAACTAAACTATCGAAAACCCCTACAGCTTGTGAAGAAGGCCAGAACTCAACACAAAAGAGAAGGTGCCTCCCCCCATAGAACAAGCCTCTTCCCCAAAAACCAAAGAAAGAAGGTACGATCCATCGGCAGCTCGGCACCCAGATAGGTACTGCCAACGAAGGTCCCCAAGACTGGGGCATTCGACAAGGAGATGCCGCACAGTCAAAGGAACCAGACAGTCATCGCAATAGGGAGGGGGCGCCCTCTCCATTAAAAAACCATGAGTCAACCTAGTATGCCCGATGCGGAGACGAGCCAAAGCTGTTTCCCACTGTCGGGACAGTCCCACATACCCCCCATCACCCAGGTTCCTACGAATGCTGTGGAGTTTGTTCATCCCTGCTGCATCCCACCTCTGCTGCCAGCAGAGACGGACAGCATCCACAGTGGCTCCACATAAATCCTCGGATGGGACACGGCATTGAGGAGAGGAAGGGCGAGAGGCAGCAGCTCTTGCCAAAGAGTCACCACACTCATTGCCCACGACCCCTACATGTGCAGGGACCCAACACATTTGTACAGAGAATCCTCGCCTACCTAATAAGTAGAGCCACTCCAAGACAGACAGGACTAGGGGATGTGATGGAAAGCCACGTGACAAAGCTTGTAGAACTCTGGCCGAGTCACTAAAAATGGTAAAAGAAGCTGGAGGAAAGCTAAAAATCAATTCAACCGCAACTAAAATGGCAGTAAGTTCAGCAGTAAAAACAGATGCACAAGGAGGGAGACTCCCACCATGGCTAAACTCACGAAAGATGACACCAAAGCCTGTCCCCACATGGGATTTAGAGCCATCAGTATATACATGGATCGAGTCATTGTGAGCAGAGGCATGTTCTAAAAAACAAGACAAAGCTTCCTGTGAGGAAAGAGAGGCCTTCCTCTCAAGGAAGTAGTCACATGGTTGTACCTCTGGAAGAAGCCAGGGGGCCACTCGGGGGACAAGCACAAGACAAACAGGAGAGGACTGGACTCCCAACTCCTCCATGGCAGCCCTTACTCTGTACCCGAACGGTTGTGGATAGAGGGGGTGGGTGTCATAAACAGGGAGAAGAACGACCTCAGAGACAGCCTGACAACTCAGTGAGGCTGGAAGACGGTGAAGGCAGTGCCAACACTGCACCATTAAGGACTGCCGGCGGAGATCCAGCGGTGGTTCGTTCGCATCAACCAACAGGCTTTCAATCGGCGAGGACCTGAAAGCCCCAGTTGACAGGCGAATCCCAGCATGATGGACAGAATTTAGTGGCAGCAGCTGTGCCTCAGTAGCAGAGGAGTACACCACACACCCATAATCCAATTTGCTCCTAACTAAGGCACGGTAAAGTCGGAGCAGGATGGTTCTGTCTGCACCCCAAGACAAAGGAGATAGGGTCCTTAAGAGAGACAGGGCACGGAGGCATGAGAGTCGTAATCAACGGACATGAGGTACCCACGTCAGTCTCCTGTCGAAGACAAGTCCGAGACTCCTTGTTTCATCGACACATCGCACCCTGTGGCCATATAACTTGAGATCTGGGTCGGGGTGAACTCCTCTCAAGCGGCAGAAATGCAAGGTCACTGTCTTTGTTGGGGAGAAATGGAAGCCGTGCACTGTGGCCCACCGAGAGACCCTGTCCAGAGCGAGCTGCATGCAACGTTCAGCCACGGACATTCGGGAAGCAGCATACCATAGAGCCAAATCATCAACATACAGTGAGGCTGACACCCCTTCCTTGAATAGAGGACACTATACCGTTCAATGCTATTGCAAAAAGGGACACACTGAGGACACTTCCCTGAGGCACCCCTTCCTCCTGAGGATACGAAGAAGACAGAGTGACACCAACCCTAACTCTGAATGAACGGTCATGCAGAAAATTTAATATAAAGAGGGGTACCCTGCCAAGTAAACCAAAAGAATGCAGTTGTTGGAAGATACCAAATCGCCATGTAGTATCATATGCCTTTTCTATATCAAAGAAAACGCACACTAGATACTGCTGTCTAGCAAAAGCATCACATGCTGCAGCCTCAAGACGGACAAGCGCATCTGTTGTTGAGCGACATTTTCAAAAACCAGACTGACACTGAGAAAGACATTCATTTCTTTCTAGGAAGTACACTAGGTGCGCATTGACCATTTTCTCAAATAATCTGCACATGCAGGACGTTAAGGCAATTGGCCGATACTCCATGGGATTGTAACCTGCCTTCCCTGGCTTCTGGAATGGCAGGACAATGGCCTCACGCCAAGAGGTGGGAAGAGAGGATTCCCTCCAAATTCTGTTATAAAGGCTGGGGAGAAAGGACAGTGCATCATCATCCAGGTGTTGAAGCATTGCGTAGGGAATATCATCCGGCCCTGGTGAGGTGTCACGGCAAAGGGAAAGGGCAGATTGGAGTTCACGACCAGAGAAAAGGAGGTTGTAGGACTCCACATTCCCTGAACAAAAGTCCATTACCCTTGCCTCTTCTATCTCCCATTGTCTGGCAAATATTGGTGAGCTAGCACCTTTCTGACTGACCGTCGCAAAGGCAGATGCAAAAATATTGGCCACAGCTGCAGGGTCACCAACAGGCTCACCATTAGACATCAGCACGGGGGACCTACCTTGAATGAATTTTCCCGAAATCTTTCGCACCCTCTTCCACACCTGAGACACTGGTGTCTTTGAGTTTACAGATGACACATAAGCCATCCAAGAGTCCCGCCTAGCTTGTTTCAGTACCCGGCGAGCCTTTGCCCGTGCCCTTTTGAACTCGACAAGATAATGCTCTGTTCTGTATCTACGATAACAGGAGTAGGCTAACTCTTCTCACATACAGCAACACTGCAATCCTCATTCCACCATGGGACTGGTCGATAGCAATATCTGCCAGAGGTTTTAGGAACAGCATGAAGGGCAGCAGAATGCAGAACGGAGGTAAAGAACGAAACAGCCTGATCAATATTTGGAAAGTCTTCAACAGAGACATCAACAGAAACCAGAGAAGAGAAAAGGGACCAGTCTGCCTTGTCCAATCACCACCTCGGTAAACGGAAACAGGGACTAGATACTGCTGCAGTAAGGAGGATGGGAAAGTGATCACTTCCATGGAGATCCTCCATAACCTCCCAGGTAAAGTCCAGGAGACAATCAGGAGAGCAGACAGAGAGGTCAATTGCAGTAAATGAACCCGTTTGGGGGTGAAAATGGGTAAATGCCCCAGTATTGAAGAGGGCAAGATCCTCATCCTCCATTAAGGACACCAACAAACTCCCATGTTGGTTAATAAGACCCACAAAGGGTGGCGACCATTAAAGTCCCTCAAGAGAAGAAAGGGCCTAGGTAACTGACCAAGCAGGTTCTGAAGTTCCATCCTACTGACTGCTGTGTTGGGTGGTAAATAAATCGAACAAACTGTATACCAGCGGTGGGCATACAACTGCACAGCAACACACTGAAGGTCAGACTGGAGGTGGACTGGCCAATGAGGGACATCAGCCCTCACCAAAACAGCACCACCTCCAACAGGATCCTGAGCTGGAGCTGAGTAAAAAACATCGTACCCAGGTGGTGCATGAGGAGTGGCAAGCCCTACAAGACTTTCCTGGAGACACACGCACAAAGGGGAATAAGCCAGGAGGGTCCGCAGCTCCTCCCACGCAGCCCTCGACAATTCCACGGTAATATACTGGCTGAGAATGCCATAGTACCCACAGCGAAGGAAGAATCAGGTTGAGGGGCAAGACAACCTTGCCCCCAGCAAGCAATCAGATTTAGATTGCTGCTTAGAACTGCCCTTAGAAAGGGACTGCCTGGCACCGTTATGGTGTACAGTGTGCCACCCAGCTGAAGATAACCTGGAGGAAGAAGGCCGGATGATGGTTTTCTTCTTTGACGGGGCAAGAGATGGTTCGGCAGGTGGACCACAAACTGTCCTAGCTGGAATAGAGCAGGCAGTGCCACCACGAGAAGAAGCACAATCAGTAGCGTGTCCCACAGTACTGGAATCCTGAGAGGGCAAGGCCTCATGCAGCTGAGCAGGCGCATCAACTACCTGAGGACCACCACTATCTGGCGGTGGCTGGGTCGTCAGCGAGACGCCATCCCCAGCCTGCACTTGCCCTGACCCATGAGCATCCCGAGGAGGAGGAGTAGTGGGCTCCACTGCAGAGATCTTTGGTAGCAGCACTTAGCTCTCTCAGCACTATGAGGAGCCACGGCAATCCTTACCTTGCACAGGAAGGACATCGTGAGTTTTGGATGTGTCAAAGCAAGGTGTAGCATCAACACGGGTTTTTGTCACAGGAGGAACTGGAGGAACTGGGATGGGGGAGGCACTCCCAGATGCTGGAAGCACCACCCCAGAAGGGACACCCCCAGAGATAGGGGGCACCTCCCTGGAAGAAGCACAGCTGCTTCCAGGCCGCACTTCCTCGGTGGAACCCCCCAGCCGAGAAGGCCGGGAAGTAGAACCCCAAGAATTTGATGGGGCATTGTGTGATGGCAGGGGCACCTGCCGAGTAGCCTCAGGGAGAGACAACGCAGCAGCAAAGGTAACCCCAGGGCGAATGAACCGCTCCCTAACCCTGGCCTTTGCCTCGGAAAAGGGAAATTTTCTCCTTCGTTCGGACGGAAATAATCTCATATTCGTACTTGTATACTTCGCAATCCCTTGACGAGGCTGCATGTGCTCCTCCACTATATATTTTATATAAGTGTGTCTCACAAAAACACCAGGTAACAGCTCGAGAGAAAGGGCATCTTGATTCGCAGCTATGGCAGATGACCCGGAGGGTACAGGGTCGTCGGCCAGAGAGTGACCAGTTGATGCCGACTCGTGCGGCTGGTCACCGACCACACGAGTGGTTAAAGAATTGTTTAATATATCCATATATACAGTGCTGAATATGGATTGGCACCAGGAGCCAAGGGAAACCTCCTACCAGGGAGTGAGGGGACCGAGCGCGGTCTGATGGGAGCGGGGTACCTCGTCCCCAGAGGGTGTCCCAAAAAGGACACCCCGTGCTACAAAAGTTTGCTCCCACCAGTGCAAAGACCCCCTTCCCCAACACCCCCCAGCCCAGACACCCAACCAACCAACTCAGGACAGCACCAAGGCGATCCCTCTGGAGGGCGGCTCCGATGATCCATACATGTAACCTACGTTTCGGGCAGCACTTAGTCAGACCCCTCACCCACAACCCTACCCGCGTGGGAGACCCTGCCAGATGTCGTTACATCCACGGGCAGGCTTGTGGGATCACAGGGGCACGCGAGCCCCCCCACCACGACAACGTGGCTGCCCACGGGGGGGTGTGGACAGCAAAGGGTCGTGGCAGGTGTGGCGGGAGGGGGGCGTGGCAGGTGTGGCGGGAGGGGGCCGTGGCAGGTGCGGCGGGAGGGGGGCGTGGCAGTTGTGAGGGAGGGGGCGTGGCAGGTGTGGGGGGAGGGGGACGTGGCAGGTGTGGCGGGAGGGGGGCATGGCAGGTGTGGGGGGAGGGGGGCATGGCAGATGTGGGGGGAGGGGGGCGTGGCAGGTGTGGGGGGGAGGGGGGCGTGGCTGGGAGGGGGGGAGGGGGGCGTGGCAGGTGTGGGGGGAGGGGGGCGTGGCAGGTGTGGCGGGAGGGGGCGTGGCAGGTGTGGGGGGAGGGGGGCGTGGCAGGTGTGGGGGGAGGGGGGCGTGGCAGATGTGGGGGGAGGGGGGCGTGGCAGGTGTGGGGGGAGGGGGGCGTGGCAGGTCAATACTACTTTTATGGGTATTAAACAGGGGTTAAAGGCTGCCTTTACTTTACCAAACACTGTATCCGTCAGAGGTGAGTTTGTTGTTTGTGTCCCGGGGGATAAAGCAATATCAGGTTATTGGTGAGTTCCTTGTTTGTCCTTTTAATATTCTCTCTCTCTCTCTCTCTCTCTCTCTCTCTCTCTCTCTCTCTCTCTCTCTCTCTCTCTCTTACACACACACACACACACACACACACACACACATCCAGCTTTCAGCTTTTTTACTACTCTTTCCTGCCATTCTCTCAGTTTCTATTGACACTGTCTGATACTGTACATTTCCGCTAATCACTATTGACATGTTGCATTATACTTTTTTTATGCGCCTGACTCTGGGCATAGGTTTTCCAGTCCGTTCCCTAAAGCACAGCAGCCTCCTAGGTACCACACATGTCTACATGTGTCCACTTCGGTGCTAATACCCACCGACCATACTGAAAATCTGCCAAGGCTGTCTTCTACAGGACTTGTGTATATTCATATTAGCGGGGCTGTTTTTACATGTCGGTGGATTTCATGGTAAATCTGTAATGTCTGGTGTAACGATATTCAAATTCTCATTTTGTTCCCTGCCCCAGCCGGAAGTAGAACCTGCGTCCATTAAGACAGTAGACCACCTCTACCGACTCCACCACCACCTCCCCCACCAAGACTACACAAAAACTCGGTTCTGTTCTTTCCTACTTTTCCTGCTGTTCGCTTAGTTTCGGTTCAAGCAATCGTATACATTGCCACCAGCCACTAATAACGTGTCGTATTACAGACTGCCACAAAGACTCACAAAAACACACTTTCTGCTGTTTCTTACTTTTTCTTGCCTTTCTCTACATTTCTCTTTACCCACCAGTGACTGTTAACATGTTGTATTACAGACTGCCAGCTTAACTACACACAGTCACGATGTTATACTGCTGTTCGTGGCCGTTGCTACTGTGGATGCAAGTGTCCTGCAACATATTATCCTGCGCCACTCTATCCGTGCGCCTCCAGAGCATGCTGGTAAATCCCTATACTATGTTCACTTCTACCTAAGAAAACTGAGCCATTTCTTTAGCCTGAAGTATCAGGTAAGAAAGTCTTTTTGGTTGACTGTCGAATTCTTTTTTACCTCTCATAATTGGGTCACTCCTTAGCTTTACTTGTGAGTAGGGAAGGTAGATCGTGGCAACCATCATCCACTCACTTGATGTAGTGCTGCCTACTTAGTCCTTCACCTTTATCATTCTTTTCTGTATCTGCCCTCCTCTCTCCCTATTTCTCCCATCCTTCCTGGAATTTTTCATTACTCATCTTTCCACTTCAGGTAGCTCTACAGTGAGTGACAAGCCTATTGGTTTCCTGTGACCCAGGAAACCATTTACAAGGCTGGGCGGTAACTATATAACCAAATAATGGGTGATGTGGAGCCTGCTATGGTGTTTCTGTTAGCTGAGTGGAGAGGCACCAATGCGGCGTCCACCCAGAACCAAACCTCCACACTCTTCCCCGCTCCTCACTGTGACGAGGGGCTGCCGACCGGAAGGGAGCACCGGTTCACTGCATGGGATAACCCTGCAAGGACAGTTGCTTGCCTGCGATTGATGGGCCTGCTCAACCAGAGACAGCAGGTTACTCAGCAACAGTCTTGTCAACAACATCTTGTGGGCAGAGATGAATCTCCTTGGTTGCTATTGTAGTTTTCTCTTTTACCTGTCAAAACTGGGCCACAGCTTAGTTTTACTCGTGAGAAGGACTGAGTCTCCTTGGTTGATTTTCACCTGTCAGAACTGGGTGCCCCTCACAACTAGAATACTAAGTCATGGTTGCAAGTAATCTGATGAACCTTAGTAATGAAGTAAGAATGAGTCTTGTTGTTTTCATCCAATGGAACTGGGCTACTGCCAAGTCCTGAACACTAAGTCACAGGTGCATGAAATGCGATATATTTGAACTGGATTAATAAATAAATTATGGTGAGTGCATCCACCAGTCTCAGTAAACCCACATATGCGGACTAGCAATAATAATAATAATAATAATAATAATAATAATAATAAGAGTAATGACGATAATGCTGATGATGGTGATGATAACAAAGAACAATGAACACAAGGCAAAAACGAGATTACTGTCCTCAAGGGGTGACGGTGGCATTATCGGAAATATTAACCTTGTTCACAGCCAAGAGGTCTGGGTTCAGTCCCTAGACTGGCCACCTTATTCGTACTCAGAAATGAAAAAGAAAGCTGGATGGAAAAATTGAAGGTTGCAATTCGCAGTCAGGGGAAGATAGAGGCTTAGCGAAAACTGAATGTTTGCTTGATGCTTTTATACGCCTGGTGATGGTCTAGTGGCCAGAATGCCCAAGTCGGAGTGATGACCTTCCTTAAACTTATCCCCAAGATATAACTGCATTGTGTTCGGTTACGTAAAGCCATCAAGAAAGCAGGCTCATCTATTGTACCTTTAAACGTACGTTAGAATTGTATAACTGATAAAAATTTGTGTAGCTTATTTATCTTCCTTCCTCAGCTGCTGCCGTTACTACCCAGTCATCAGGGAGATCTGTTATAGCGCAGCCTGTTGATAAGGATTCTTCTGCGTCTGTGTTCTTCATTTACTGTGTAGTGTAGGTGCTGGAGAGGGACGCCTTCACGTGTTGGCACTGACAAAACTTAGCGGCTGCACTGCATGGTTACACAAACGTCCCTCGGTTCTCTGCCTATTCCCTAGAAGTAGATTGGTGGACGCAGGAGACAGGCAACTTGGGCCTGCAGTCCACAGGGTTCATGACGGATGAGCTTGAGGATGCAACTGTTACTAGGGTGGAGTGTAATCGTTAGGGATTTATATTATTTCTTCTTTACATAAGCTTCTTTTCTTCTCAGTTGCTGTCGATATTGCCCTTCAAGCAGTTCATGTCGTAATAGTGTAAGTTATGGGTTTTGTGCGCATAATGTCGACTACTACCTTGCACGTTACCAATATATCTTCGTTAACGCAAGTGCAACATGCTCACCATCCTCCAAGTGCAAATGTTTGGCGTTCTGTAAACCGGAAAGAGAGTGTTCGGACGTAGGAGGCTATTGCATAAGGAAGGAAGAATGTTGTAGGGATGGCTACGTCAAGTTCAACTGTGGCTGCCGCACTAACCACTGCTCTTGCTGCGTCCCAGGTAAGAACTCATCTGACGGTCACTGCTGTCTCAGTGTTTATACGTCCTACTGTTAATCCAATTTAACTTGGCGGAAAGTTTAACCCATTTGCAATCTATTTCCCGCAGCTCAATGGTACGATAAGAATACCACAGCTTGGCCTTGATTCCATAGCACTTCTTCGTGATTAACATCATATGCTAGTGATAATCTCCTATAGCTCAGCATTCAATATTAAGAGACGGCAGTTTTACGCCTAGTTAAACACAGAGTGTAATGCCTTCAAGGAAAAAGAAGAGAGTAACTAGTAGAGGGAACTCTGCCCGTAATCACCCGGTAATCACTAATATTTCACTCTTGTAATATACCTATACTCATGTTACACTAACTTGGCTTAAAATTGCTATCTCTCCATCCTGAATGCTGAATTGTTAACTATAGATCAACATTAAATAATTTTGCCATTCATGAAGTCCCATGGAACGATATAAGCTATAGTATAATGATGAAGAAATGCCATTGGAAGAATGTAGAGAGTCTATTCATATCCCGCCACTGTGCTTCATGAAATGTTCTGCAAAAGGACGAAAGTCTGGGTCAAGTTAAGGTCTAACGAGAAGAGTCAGTGTAAAGATCTCGAGGAAGATGAGGAGGGTCACCTACGGGATTTTACTGACATGTGTCTGTTGTAAAGTGCTGTGGTTGGTTCATTTTTACCTGATGGAACTGGACCACTCACACCACTTGAATACTAAGTTCTCATTGGGTAAAGTTTGATGAGCCTTAGCTATGATGTAGGAATAAATCTCCTTAGTTACTAGTCAAAGTGGCCCTTCAGTCTGCCAACACTTGGCTACCAACTGAAGTGGCAGGAGTTAGGAATCTTTGTCGGGTTTAATGAAACACAGTGGAGTCTAATTAGTTATTAGTCAAAGTAGCCCTTCAGTCTGACTACACTTAGCTACCAACTGACGAGGAAAGGGTTAGGAATCTTTGTTAGGTTAAATCAGACACGCGATAGCAAGCATAAGGCTCCTGAGGAAAAAGAGCTTAGAGGGAGTGTTCATTAAGACTAACATTTCACTTTTGTAATGTGTTGTACTCTTTCCACTCTAACATGGCCTAAAATTGACATCTCCATCTTGAATGCTGAGCTGTTGCAAGTGATTAATACAAGAACATAATGCTAGTCACGATGAAGTGCTATGGAACGATGTAGAGCGACAGTGTTGTTGTTTTCTGCCATTAAGCTATGGGAAATAATCTGCAAAAGGATCAGATTCTGGTGGAGAGGGATGCCATTGTGTGGTGGCGCTGATATAAATGGGTGGCTCCGCTGACCCATTATAGAAACGTCCATCAACTCCTAATCTTCGAAAGGAGGTTGGTGGAGTGCTGGAGGCCAGTTTCAGCCTGCACTCCACCGGGTTCATGTTCAGATGAGCCTAGGGCAACAACAGCAACAACAACAACAGCTCTCCACTGTTCATTCACCTTAACTTGGCCAAGATTTCCATCCTTTTAAAGCATATTTTACGTAGTTCAGTTGCAGAAAAAGACAATGCTACGACTCCACAACCTACTTTATTTCACTTCGTGATTAACATCGTATTCTGATGTCAATATATTTTTAATACGCAGCATTCATGATGGAGAGATTTTAGGCCAAGTTAGAGTAAAAAGACCATTGTAAAGTTCCCGAAGAAAAGTAGTCAAATTAAGGGAGAGCTATACCCACATGGCCTGTGTCTGTTTGTGTTGTTTCCTGATCACCAGACATCTCTGTTCTGTCCACTTTAACTTGTCTGTTATTGCCGTCTGTCTGTACTGAATGCTGAGTTGAGGCAAGGACTGTCTGCAACTGTACAAAGGTATATATATTGTTACGGAACAGAGAAAGATAACGTACACTTTAAGTGAGAATGCTAAAAATCACTACTGTCCCGTAAAGTTCCAGGTTCAAAACAAAAGAGTTAGGTAAAATTACAAGTTAAAGTTTAATGCTCAAACTAACAACAAAACATTCAGGACTCATAAGGATAATGTAATGGCAAAAACAGGTTAAATATATGGTTAACTGCAATAGCCTCTATTAACACGAAATTAGCAAGAATAAATTTATCTAAGTCAGCCCTGATAAAATGAGATACCAGATAATACTCAGTGAATGCCAGATAAATAATTACAGATACAAACTATTATCAAAAATGACTGACAAAGAACCCCACACGAATTACAAAAACTTCACTAGGCCTACAAATTAAACTTATGCTATACAGTACAAGAAAAAATGCAACAACAGTTATACTCAAATTACACACAGCTGCTAGATGGTTGGAGATTTCTTGAGCACTCACAATAATAATATCTGTACAGGGGAGGACAGAGATGTGAACAAAATGAGGAGCAGATCTAAGTGGCCATGATGCAGAGACTGAGCTCATTATATAGGGGCTGGCAGAGCTTGATACAACTTGTAAGAGGGACGCGCAAATGAAGCCATGGGGACAGAGAGCTGAAAATCCCGCAAAGTATAACAGAGAGAACGACTTACTCTACTATAACGGTAGAAGGGGGGGACTGAGGCAGAACACGCTCGTGATCAAACATGCAGCAACTGTGCGTTAAAATTCCACAAAGGATGATGAAATCATAGGCTATGTAACACCTCCCCACAAAGAAAAAGAAATTTACAAAGGAAATTTCTTATTACTCTAAAACAATCTGTCTAAAGTCTAGATAAGCAATCTGCAATAACATTTTCTTTCCCCTTGACATGTTGTATGTCTAATGAATACTCCTGAAGAAGTAGACTCCATCTTGTCAATCTCTGATTTTTATCTTTAAACTTACTAAGGAATTTCAGTGGGTTATGATCGGTATAAATGACTATGGGGTCACAGAACACAAATAAAATGAAAAATGCTGTAAACCCAAAATCAAGGCCAAAAGCTCTTTCTCAATAGTTGAGTAGTTCTTTTGAGGTGGAGTGAACTTCTTACTGTAATAAGATACAGGATGTTCAATACCCTGATCATCCTCTTGCAGCAAAACAGCCCCAGCTCCTGTATCACTTGCATCAACAGCCATCTTAAAAGGCTTAGCAAAATTTGGAGTAGCGAGCACTGGCTGACTTAATAGAATAGCTTTAAGTTTGTTGAAAGAGGATTCACAGTTTTCGGTCCAGACAAATTCAACTCCCTTTTTCAGTAGGTCTGTAAGTGGTGATACAAGAATAGAAAAGTTAAGAACAAATCTCCTGTAATAACCTACCATTCCCAAAAATCTTTGTAGCTCTTTCCTACTTTTAGGTCTGGGAAGATCACTTATAACCTGAACCTTAGCTCCTGGTGGTGCAACATGTCCACCACCAATTACATACCCAAGGTACTGAACTTTAGCTTGACCAAACTCACACTTTGATAAATTAGCTACAAGATTAGCATGAACTAAATGGTCAAGAAATTTACTGACATGGCATAGGTGATCTTTCCAGTTGTCACTGAAGATTAATACATCATCAATATAAACAACACACCCTGCCAAACCCTCTGTTACAACATTCATGAGCTTCTGAAATGTGGCTGGTGCATTCTTCATACCATACGGCATTACAGAACATGCAAAAGCCTTTCCTAGTGTTACAAAACATGAGATCTCCCTAGCACGTTCAGTCATAGGTACTTGCCAGTATCCCTTTAACAAATCAAACTTACTTATGTACCTAGCCTTTCCGATCTTGTCTATGCAATCTTCCACACGAGGGAGAGGGTAAGTGTCTGTTTTAGTTATCTGATTAACACGTCTGTAGTCGATGCAAAGCCTCTGTGACCCACCTGGCTTAGGGACTAGAGTGACAGGAGAACTCCACTCGCTATGACAGGGCTCAATCATCTTGTGGTCCAACAGGTAGCCAAGCTCCTTCTGGATGAGAGGAACTTTCACTGGGTTCACACGGTAAGGAGGCAATTTAATTGGCTTTGCGTCTCCCACATCGACATCATGCATCAACACAGTGGTTCTTCCTGGAGTGGCACGGAACACTTGCGGGTACTCCTGCAGTAATGCCGAAAACTCCTGCCTTTCCTTGGGTGGTAGATGAGAAAGCTTAGTCTGGAGATCATTCATGATATCAGGATTCTTCCCCAAACTATCACTCAGGCTCATACTGCATGGGAGAGCTTCACTTGCAGACTCGGGTGGAACAGCTACAGTGCAGACTGGATTATTTTCGTCCCGCCTGTGATATAACTTTAGCATGTTGATGTGACATAGTTGCTTGCTCTTTCTACGATCTGGTGTGGCGATGACATAGTTGACATCACTGAGTTTCTTCTCCACGAAATAAGGGCCACTAAACTTGGCTTGAAGAGGTTGCCCATGAACTGGTAGCAGAATCAAAACCTGATCTCCTGGCTGAAAGTGGCGTAACCTGGACTTCTTGTCATACCAAGTCTTCATCTTCTCCTGAGCAGCTCCTAAATTCTCTCTAGCCAGCAGTAAAGCAGTGGACAGCCGTTCTTTGAAATTCATCACATACTCCAGCAGGTTGACGTCATCTTCCTCCGACAGCCAGCATTCCTTGAGTAGCTTAAGGGGTCCTCTTACTTCATGGCCAAACAGTAGTTCAAAAGGTGAGAAGCCCAGTGATTCATTTGGAGATTCTCTTGCGGCAATCACAACGAATGGAAGACCTTTATCCCAGTCTTTCTGATGTTCCAAACAGTATTTCTTGAGCATCGATTTGAGTGTTTGATGATATCTCTCCAACGCTCCTTGGGTCTGGGGATGGTAAGCTGAAGACGTGATCTGGGTGATGCCCAACTCTTTCAGAGACTGCTTGAAAACGTTTGACATGAAATTACTTCCCCGGTCTGACTGTACCTCCTTAGGCAGACCAAACTTTGTGAAGAACCCCAGCATTTCCTTAACCACGTTCTTTGCTGAGATGTTTCTAAGTGGAATGGCTTCAGGATAACGAGTAGCCATGTCAATCATGGTCAACACATAAGAAAATCCTGAAGAAGTCTTAGGAAGAGGGCCCACAATATCCACCAACACACGGGTGAAAGGCGCCTCAAAAGGAGGAATGGGAACTAAAGGTGCAACCTTTTCGGTCTGATTACACTTCCCCACAACTTGACAGGTGTGACAAGACTTACAATACCAGGAAACATCCCTGAAGATACCTGGCCAGTAGAAGTGTTTCAAAATGCGTGCCACAGTCTTCCTCACTCCAAGGTGTCCTGCCAAACTGGAATCATGAGCCACTCGAATGATATCCTGCCTACAAACACGAGGGATGACAACTTGATGTACAACCTCCCATTCACAGTCGGCTGATGCTGTTGGGGGTCTCCACTTCCTCATAAGTACTCCTGACTTTACATAATAACAAGTAGAAGCACCGGCTGACTCTTCTTCATTGTAAGCAGAGTTAGCTAGACCTTTCAACTCAGGGTCAGCAACCTGCAACTCAACCAACTCTTGACGAGACAAATTATCAACACTACGGGGTACTGCCTCATCTGGTGAGTGGTCCAAATTAGCAAGAAAAGTGTCAGCTAGGATAACATCATCATCATCATTATCCTCTAAATCACCAGTAACTTTAGACTTAGCCCTAGTGACAGCACATGCAGGGAACACATCAGGGACATCACAATCCTGGGACGCAGCCACTGGCTCACTAGACAACTGAGGAGCTGGACACACTTGACTTCCACCAATATCATTTCCAAGTAAGAAAGTTACAGCTGACATTGGGAGTGTCTCAACCAACCCAACCATAACGGAACCATTAACAAAACCAGACTCTAAATTCACTCTGCACAGAGGGACAGAGAAGTAATTATTTCCTACACCTTGTAAGATTACAGTTTCATCAGAGGAATTAACATTAGAGCCTAGAACACTGGTCAGCATAAGGGATTGGCAAGCACCTGTATCACGATATATTTTAACTGATTTCCTGTCATTACTGTCCAGAGGACTGACAAAACCATCAGACAGGAAATTAGCACATGAACTCTTGAGAGTGTCACCCACGTTACTGCTCAAAAGAGGAGCTCCATCATGAGAATTTAAGTTACCCCTCAAAGCAGGTTCAGTTAACTCAGTTAAAGAATTCTGGGAACTCTCAAGAGTGGACACTAGACCAATTGACTGAATATTTAAAGACTCCTTTTTGTTCACATCACGCTGTCTCCTGAAACATCTCTCCGTAGTATGACCAAGCTTACTACAATAAGTACATTTACTTTTCTGAAATCTAGAGGTGAAGCTGGTATTTACTTCCTGAGAAACATCATCTTTATTCTCTTTCCTGTTACCTGTACTCTGAGTAGAGGCAACGTACTTACTCTCAGCTTTCCCTTTTTCTCTAGAATATCTCTTGTGAGTGAGAACATACTCATCAGCTAAAACTGCAGCATCAGACAAATTATCTATTCTTTTCTCATCAAGATATAGGCTTACATCTTTACTAATACACCTTTTGAAGTCCTCCAGCAAAATCATCTGCTTAAATTTGTCAAAATCAGTATCCACATTCTTAGAATTTAACCACTGCTTTAACAGATCTTCTTTGATTTTTGCATACTCAACATAGGATTGCTTATCTTGCTTATAAGTTGTCCTAAATTTTACTCTATAAGCTTCAGGAACA
>NC_137002.1:9471240-9493740 GCF_032717465.1 Coenobita brevimanus | reverse complement strand
CGGCGACAGAACTGGAAAGTTTGGCTTACCATAGCCAGCGCCAAACCACAGTCTAGGAGGTTGCATTGGTATGTCAGCTGGCCTATGCTGCAGTATGTGGTCTGCCAGTGCACGTCATTCGGCAGCAGGGACTTTTTCATTGAAGGGTGACAGTGGCAGCATTTCAGCCGTCATATACCACAAGTGCCACTGCAGGGCCTTGATGGCAGATACTGCGATAGTAGAATCAACTGATTTGTACTGTTCCAGTTGACGGTAGAGTGCAAGATCATTCCAGGCAGCATCCACAGCATTGTCACAGGTCAACCACCACGTTGCACAGATGTGGACAATGAAAACCACAAATATGCGAAGCTTTGGCACCTGTTGGGTCGTGGTGATGGAGCTCAGTGGAAGAAGCACAATGCACTGCTCCATCAGAGCTAGCTTTAGTGTATAAAGCAGCTTGGCCATCCATCAAGCCTTGTGAAGAGCTCCTGGTTGCTGAAGTCTCACTGGAGTTTGCTCGGCGACCGACTTAAAACCAGCTAGGTGGTTGGCTCAGTGACCGCCTTGGCAGCTAGCTCGATGGCTGGCATGGCGGCTGGCTTGGTGGCTGGCTTGGTGGCTGCCTCAGTGGCTGGTTTGGTGGCTGGACGGGCCACTTGACCAGTGCTTGGTGCACTCAGGTAGATGAGACACAACTGAATGAATTCATGAGTTACCTCACTGGTAATCAGACACTTGTGCAGCACATTCCATCAGGTTAGCATGCAACTTTCCCAAGAAATGTGACTCGACATCACAGGGACTGTAGAAGGTCAATTTTGTGCTGTCTTCTCTGGTCAGCAGGTGCCAGTTACTCCGTAGACGCCCGAACAGACATATCTCTGGCGAGCATGACGTCATGTTGAGGGCATTGAAAACACTACTCAGTATCACTTCACCAATATGATGTTGGCACCTGGACCAGAGCAGTGGCCTCCCTAGTGACACCTCGATGGCAATGCAAGCTGCTGTCATATGACCAGTGTTGGATGCTATAGTGTCAAAAGCCATATTGCTGATCTGGTTGGTGCAGCACTGTTTCTTGCAGCAGATTACATGTTAGTCGGGAAACAATTGCTCCACATGCTTCTTTGTACCTTTCTGTTTTGCTGGCACACCGAGGAGTTTGCGTTGGGCGGAATCCCCAACCACAACTGTGAGACGTTCTTCTACCCGTTATGCATTACTGAGCGTTGGTGTCAGCTTGCTATCCCAGTGTAGAGTACATATGGAAGGTGGTTTCCACTTCTCACATAGCTGGTCACTCAATGACTTCACCACATGATGACGTGAGTGATCAGCCATCGTGTAGGACAGAGACACTGCTGATGGATCGCCATCCAACTCTGTGATCAACTCATGCATGAAGGCAGCCCACTGCATCAGTGTCATCCTCAGTCGAGTAGGCAAGTGCCACCAGGCTCAGTCGACTAAGAATGTCGTGCGGTATAAAAATAGTGGTTCCACTTTTCTTGCGCTGGCGGTTATGTGGAACAGTTTTGCTCATATGAATGGCTTCTTGCCTGTCATTGTCTGGACTGTTGTCACTATCTGACACAGCTGGATCACATTTTAGTCGTTTCTTGTTGAGCCTGGTTGGAATGTGCAGGACGGTTAGCTGCCGCTGTCGCTTCACTAGTGCCATCAGTATGGTATCAAGCACACCGAAAGAAGCCAGCCTGTCGCTTTTCATGCTGGCCAAGAAAGTGGTATCCTCAGGATTCTGAAGCATCTCTTCAGCATTTAGAGTCCAAAGTGGAAATGTGGCATCTAGTTTTTTCATAAAGGTATTCTCTGTTTTGATGGAAGCCTCAGTGGAACACCTAGCCTGTGGAATACGCTGTAGTTTCTTGCTCTCCTCGACAAGTGTGATCATCTTCTCACAAGCTCGTTGGTCACTCACCATCGGTATATTGGCCTTATTGTAGAACGGCTGCACCTGCTTCAACACAACCTGAGCTGCTTGAAACAGCGACAGAGTTCCGGTACTACCAGCAACAGTATGTCTATTGCAGTTATAAATCATGCACCTCAGAATCTGTCGACCACTTGGTAGCTTAGCTCCAGTAATCGTGGCATCGTCATCAGTTATACTGGAGCCCAAACCAATAATCTGGCACCGTGTTCTTATGCAAGAACCAGAAGCCTTACTGGAATCGGAACTGGAGGTGGTCATTTCGGTCAACTACTTCATAACTGTCAAAACAAAATTCTTAATTATATGTACTAAGATTTGGTTAATTGAGGAACGAGCAATTTTCAAAGCAGCGTACCTGAACAACTCAAGCTACTATGGAATACATATTTATTCCGGTATTAATCTCACTAGACAATCATTATCAGCAACGTCAGAAAACACTACAGCAGAACCCACTGTCTTAGGCAGTTCACAGAGCCTAGCAATATCAAACAGCTAATTGGTTGTCGCTAGCAATTCCAAGGCGTCGGTAAAGCACAACTCTGTGTGCATGCCTGAGTGGTGTGCAGTGGAGACCAACACTGATGCAGTGAAGCAGCAGAGGCGAGTGTAGCAAAGATCTCTAATGACTATATATATAATAATTTTTATGAATAGCCTCTACAATTTTTCTATTTTGCCAACATTCGTAGAGTGGCGTTCACATACATTAGTAATAGTGCTACCTGACATGGATGAGTTCTACCTGGATGCGCCTTTGATATAAGCATGTAACGCCATCTAGTGACAAAATTGTAAGCTCGTAGTGCATAACAAGGCTAGTTGAATTTTCATAGGCTTTGTTGCCCTCCCCCCCCCCTACAGCACCAATGATTGCAGTAAAATTTTACAGGTTTTAAAGCAGCATACAATGGAACACTTTTATCACTCAGGCAAATAATCTTTCAAGAAATCTATACTTTGATGCACCCTAATATCAATGACTACACACATACATACATACATATATATATATATATATATATATATATATATATATATATATATATATATATATATGGTAGGTGGGAGCACTCATCATCCACTCACTCGATGTAGTACTGCTCTCGGGTGTCTGCCCTTTCCTCTCCTCCATCCTTCTTCCATCCTCTTCTGTCTCTTTCCTTCATTCTTTCCTAGTCATTCTGCCTACAGGCGACTTTACACTCCCTCCTCTAACTTTCTTTCCTTCATTTTTTCCTCTTCCTTCTGCCTGTGGGTGACTCTACGAGAGTGACAAGCCAAATGGTTTCCTGCACACTAGGAAACCATGTACTATGCTGGGTGGTAACCATATAACCATCTTTTGGCACCTGGTGGTTCAGTGGGTAATTACTGTGCTCCAATCGAATTGAGCCGATGAAGGTTTATATCCAAGTGATGGTTGGGCTTTATTGCTAACGTAATGCCACTCAGGGATGAGTGATGCTGGTCAGTCTCATCTTAAATGTCAGGGCCAACTTGCCTAGCCTCTGGCTCCTACACTCCTCATGGGGAAACGTAGGACTGGATGATATATATATATATATATATATATATATATATATATATATATATATATATATATATAGTAGAACCTCTGTCGCAGCTGCCTTAGAGTTTTCTTCACTCCCATGTGTCCACTAGTGATCTGGTTATGAGACTCATTCAAGATCTCGGACCTCAACTTCTTTGGAATCACCAGTTGCCAATACTTGCTGGGGCCATTGGGTGTCTCACACTGGCTCTCCAGTAGTCCGCTGTTCAAACGAAGAAAGTCCCACTGACTCCAGTAGCTCTTGGTCGCAGGGCTTATCCTGGAAACTTCTTCCCAATATGGTCGCACTGTACTCTGCTGCAGCCACTCTAGCACTGGTTGTAAATATGCATCCTCCATCTGCATCCTCTTCAGGTCTTGTTCATCTGATGCTGGCCTTGTCACTGCAATATGGCTGCATCTCTTACTATGAGCTTTTTTACTACACTGCCGGCACTCCGGATCACAAGGCTGACAACTCAGGCTGTCAGCATTGCAATGTACCCGCCCAGGACGGTGCTGCATCTCATAATTGTGCTGGTTTAACTTCCCGAGCCAGCGTGCCAATTGTCCTTCCAGATTCTTTGGCTTTTTCAGTCACCTGAATGCCACATGGTCCATCCTGATGATGAAGTTGGACCCATACAAGTAGGCATGGAAGAAATCAAGGCTCTTCATCACTGCCAAGAGCTCCTTATGGGTCACATAGTTGTTCCACTCTAGTGGGCTGGGCTTCTTGATGTAATACACCACCACATACTCCTTGTCATCCTTCTTCTGAGACAATGCCCCACCAATACAATGGTCACTAGCGTCACAGTCCAAGATAAATGGCTGACTCTGATCAGGGTACAGCAATACTGGAGAGCTTGCCAACGCATGATTGAGTTCATTGAATGCTTTCTGAGTCTCTGTTGTCCATGCAAACTTCTGCCTTTTTCCCAACAGCTTGTGCAGAGGTGCAGCCATCGTTGCAAAGTCGTTGACAAAACGGCGGTAGTAGGTACACAAGCCAAGGAAACTCTGTAGCTCCTTCACACAAGTTGGAACTGGCCAGTTTTCCACAGCTGTCACCTTCTCCAGGTCAGCATGGACGCCGTTCTCGCCTACAATGTGTCCCAGGTACTTTACTTCCTTCTGAAACAAGTAGCACTTCTTGGGGACCAGCTTGAGCTGCACTGTGTGGATCCTGTTCAACACCTCCAACAGCCTCTCCAATTCCTGGTTGAATGCCCGTCCAAACACAATAACATCGTCCGGATAGATGAAAGCCATCTGCCAGTGCAGGCCTTCAAGTACACGGTCCATGAGACGCTCAAAAGTAGCTGGGCCATTGCATAGGCCAAATGGCATCACTTTAAACTGCCGTGAACCTCACACATATGAAAAGACTGTCTTCTCTGTCCTTCTCTGCAACCTTGACCTTATGATATCCTGCCTTCATGTCTAGGGTGAAGAACCACTTAGCACCTGACAGAGCATCCACGGTGTCATCAGTTCTTGGCAAGGGATATGCGTCCTTCACTGTCACATCATCCAGGGCTCGATAATCTACACAGCACCTTATTGAGCCATCCTTCTTCCTTACCAGAACCACTGCTGATGCCCAAGGACTGCTGAACTTTTCAATAAGTCCTTGACTTTGGAGATTCTCCATCACCATCTCCATTTCTTGCCGTTGGGCCGGTTCCATCCTCCACACTGGCTGTTTAATCTGGTGGTGATCCCCAGTGTCTATACTATGCTCCATCAGATCAATGCACCCCAGGTCTAGGTCTCCAGTGGAGAAGACATCAGCAACTTCATCAGCAGCTGCCTCAACGTCAGCAGTTGTGGGCCATCCAGGCATTGGCAACTCCTTGAGAAAAGGTCTTGTAAGTGCTCTGGCAGATACCCATCATCTTTGACCATGCTCCATTTACAGGCCTTCCTCTGGTGCCACTCAGGGTTCACCGCCTGGCACAGTCCAACAATTTCTCCCTCACTGACCGTCATTGGCCACCACAAGTGGCACTTCATCTGCACCTGTTTCCATCAGAGTTCTCCCCATCATCACTCCGGCCTTTGTCTTGCACTGTACATTAGGCTCCACCACCCCTAGACAGCTGTCAAAAGAGCCGCTCACCTTACACTGGAACAACAGTTCTGATTTTGGGGGCATGACTGTAGTGTGGAGCTTCCTCACCTATCCACCAGAACTGGTATGTTTGACCGCCATGACGGGAACCGACCTTCCTCGAACCTTCAGCTTCATGGAGCAGAAGTCCAGCTCACATCCTATGGACATCAGATTGTCCAGACCCAGAAGGCAAAGATCCTCCATGTCGGCCACGTAGACTGGAAGAGTAGCCTCTTGCCCTCTCATTTGAATCCAGACTTCAAGGGGTTCCCTCAGTTTTGCACAATGCCCAGTTATGCCACACAGTTGTTCTGATGACTCAGGCAGATACCGATGATGTAACACATCAGGCCTCACAAAAGTCTGCTGTGAGGCCGAAACAATCACCAGGGAACACTTCTTTCCATCTACCCTTCCGTCTATTCACAAACTGTCGATTGCAGTTTTCTCTTGCACAGTCTTGGTGGCGGGGCGATATGGGAAAAGCCAGCTGGTGGTTGCCCCTTAACACGAGCCTCCACTACTTTTCCACTTCTTTCTGGTCTTCTGCAGCCTTCTTCTTAGCATCCTTTTTCTTCTTTGGACACCCAGAACTGAAGTGTCCCACCTTGCTACATGTCCAACATGCTTTTGCTACAACTGAAGATTTCGTTGCACTGCTCTGTTCTTGCTCCTTCTTCCATTTGTGACAATCCTCCTTCTTGTGCCTCAACTTCCTGCAAAACCAGCAGCCTCCTCCGGTCTTCTCCTGTTCCCTCTTCCACTTGTAGCAATCTTCTTTTCTGTGTCCTGGCTTTTCACGATACCAGCAACTTCCTACAAATTTTTCCATTTCACATACCTGCCCCTTCCTTGCCTTGAATCCTGCACTACGACCTGCCTGAAAAGTGGATGGTCTGGACCTGACATAGGACTCAGATTCTTGAGCCCTGACTAGTGCTTCTTGCATGCTTCTTGGTTGTGCTTGCTTCACTTGCACTTTCAACTCTGCACTATCAAGAGCATCGATGAACTGGTCCCTCAGAATGGCCAACAGGTTAGGTGCTGCTCCACGGTATGCCTTGTATCCTAAACTCTTCAAGTCATGAGCAAGTTGTTGTAGGAATTCTCATCAAGCCCATACACGGCTCTCGAATCTTGCTCTGTAAACCTCAGTCTGCTACATGGTTCCATATCTGCGCTCCGGCACTTCTACTAGGGACTGATAACTGTTCCTCTCCATCACTGACATCTGGCCCAGAATTTCTACTCCAGCACCCTTAAGGCTAGTAGCAAGTTGCACTGCCCTCTGCCTATCATCCCAACCATTCTGATCCTAAAGTAACACAAACTGTGCACGGTAAGCTTCCCAAGATACTCTAACATCAAATTCCTGAGGTTTCTTTTTAATTGGACCCCCACTATAGCCATGAATTTCACTGGTTTGGGGCCTAAAAACTGGGGCATCATAATTAAGTCCAGGACTTAAAACTCCTACATTCTCATTGTTCAACCGTGGAATACTACCTTTAAATGCTTGGGATCCGTCAAGATTCACCATACACTGTCCATTCATTTCTTATGCTCCCTGTACACTAATCTGAGGCTCAGCAGTGCAATATTTCTCACTAATTATCTTCACATGGTCGACTACATGCTTCAACTGGTTGTCTACATGCTGTCTGCACTCCATCACTATTTCCTTACTACTTGTCTTTAACTCGTCGTCTACTTACTTCAGGTGGTCGTCTACATGCTATCTGCATTCCATCACGCTAATGCTTACTTCATACTTCTGCTGCTCCTAAATGGTTCGACCACAATTGTGCTAGAGTAACAGAACATAAAACAATAGCCTATAACACTTATACAAGGCCAAAACCAAAGAAGCCTTTAACGATCATAGAAATATCAGAAACCATGCAAAACTATTATCAATCTTTCTAAATCAAACTTTCTACATAGACAGGCTAACCAACTACTAAACAACCCAAATGATAACAAAATATTCTGGTAAACCCTTAATTCATTGAAAACTAACTTCACTACCACCGCCTTCTTTCCACCATTACAGTCCCCTACTGGAAATCTAGTATTTGACCAACGTGGAAAAGCCAAACTTCTTGTTGACATTTTTTTCAATAAACTCAACCCTAAATACAGAAAATCACAATATTCCTGTACTTGATTTTGAATCCCCTCAAATACTTCCTTTCATGATTCACACTAGATAAGTACAAGCTGTATTACAGAATCTCTCAGCAGACAAAGCTACTGGTCCAGAGGAAATTCCTGCAATCAATCAATCAGTCATTCATTTCCTGTGGCTTCCCACGGGATGCATAGGGCCTCGATGAACTGTCTTCACCATTATTTGTCTTTTGCCATCTCCTTCAGGTCCCACCACACTCCTCTCCTGCTCTTTTCATTGTCCTCAACCAGGTTTTCCTCGGCCTACCTCTACCTCTTCTTCCTCTAGCAGTCCACTGTAGCACATCCTGTATTAAACTGCCTTCTTTTCTATGTATGTGCCCCAGCCACTTCCAGCTAGACAGTCTCATATATTCATCAACTGGTTCCACTCTCGTAATATCCCTTACTCTTTCATTTGTAACTCAGTCTTGCCACTGTAACCCAAGACTCCTTCTCAGTATTTTATTTTCAAATCCTAATACTTTCTGATCTGTTGCAATTGTACTGTACCATGACTCATGCCCATAAATTAAAATTGGTTTAACCATGGACTTGTAAATTTTTACTTTAGTATGTATCGAAACCATATTATTATTCCAAACAGATTTCAACATTCCAACAGCTCGCCAAGCCAGTGTAATCCTCTCCTCAATTTCATTGTTTAATGATCCATTAGATGATACAGTCATTCCCAGATATTTAAAATTTTCAACACACTTCACGACATTATTTCCAATTACACAATCCATTTGGTTCTCCACATGCATATTAATAATTTCAGTCTTTCCACAGTTTATTACCAATCCCACTTTTTCTCCTTCCTCCACCAGACAATCAAGCACCCTCTGCATTTCGTAAATACTTCCGCAAATCAGTACAATATCATCAGCATAGTCCAAATCCATCAGCTCCTTATTTTCTTTCCAGTTAATTCCTGCACCTGTTCTCCTTACAATCTTTCTCATAACATAATCCATATCCAAAACAAACAGCAATGGCGAAAGACCTCCTCCTTGAATCACTCCTGACCTAGTTTCAAATGGATCACTCAAAGAACCACCCACCATTACCTTACAAAAAGTACCTTCATGCAGGCTTCTAATAATATTTACAAACTTTTCTGGTACACCATAGAATCTCATAATTTTCAACATAGCTCCACATGAAACACTATCAAACGCCTTTTCAAAATCCACAAAACACATACTAAGTGGCATTTTCATCTCATTAGCTTGTTGCATTAGATGCCTTACAATACAAGTTCCTTCAGTAGTACTTAAAAACTGCTCCTCAGTGCTGGCTCCTGTATTCGCAAAATTTTTCCGCTTATGCATCCGTACCTCAAGTTTTCCAGTCTCTTGGAAAGAAGCAAATATCCATCCCGTTCCTAAACAGGGGGCAACTTCTGATCCACCAGACTATAGACCAATTGCAATAACTTCCATTCCTGGTAAAGTTTTTGAGACACTTATTAACAAACACATAATCAGGCATCTAGAAATCAATAAATTAATAATCGGCAGTATAGATTTAGACAAGAACGTTCAATTGTAGACATTCTTTGCCTTCTTACCCATCAGATTAACAAAACAATAGACCAACACGGTGAGACACACACAATATATATCAAAAACATTTGACAGAGTATGGCACCGGGCCTTGTTGTCTAAGATGTCACACTATGGCTTTGCATCACTGGTTCCTCTAATTTCGTCTTACCTTCATAATAGAAAAATGCGGGTCATGGTAGATTGAATTTATTCTCAGTTTCATTCCATAAATGTTGGCGTACCTCAGGGATCAGTTTTGGCGCCAATCCTTTTTCTCATTCATATAAATGACCTATCTGTCACTCACAACCCAATGCACTCTTATGCTGATGACTCGACCCTTCATAGTTCTTTCACATTTAATGCCTCCTTTACACAATTTGATATTATAAATTTCCAAATAAACACAGCAATTTCTCTGAACCAGGATCTTTCTAAAATTAATCAATGGGGACAATAAATCTGGTCTCATGAAATGCTCAGAAAACTAAATACATTAATTTCTCCAACAGAAAGAATCCCTCAGACTCACATAATTTTAAATGATGCCAATATTCCCATATCCACTACAACTGATATCCTAGGTGTTACTCTAAAACCCAGCCCAAACTGGACAGCTTATGTTAAATCCCTTGTTAAAAATGCTTCCCAAAAATTGGGACTTACGTACAGAGTTCGTGAGTTCTTCACTGATGAGCAGATAACCACAATAAACAAAAGTCATGTGAGTTCTCTGATCGAATACTGTTCACCACTGTGGAGTGGATGTGGAGCGGTTGCATTGAGGCAGTTGGACGGAATTCAAAATAAGCCATTAGATTAATCGATAATTCTGCCATTACGCAGGACCTTCCTCCATTATCAGTACGTAGCGATGTTGCTTCTTTAGCATTATTTTTTCGATATTTTTACCGTAAGTGCTCTGATGAACTGGCTTCAATTGTGCCTCCCCTTCACATTTTCTCCCGAAATACTCGGGCAGCTGGGAGCGCCGATGAACTCACACTCTTTCCCCCGCGATGAAGTTGTTCATATCGTTCTTTTGCTTATCAAAATTCATTTATCCCTAGAACTATACTCTCTGGAATTCACTTCCTGGGAGTTGTTTCCCACAGACATTTAATCCACTTCAATTTAAATCCGGTTGTTATAAAAATTTTATGAATGGAGGATGCCTTTAGGCACATGGACTTATTTTTTTTTTTCCTTCCTCTATTCATTATCTCTCTCTCTCTCTCTCTCTCTCTCTCTCTCTCTCTCTCTCTCTCTCTCTCTATATATATATATATATATATATATATATATATATATATATATATATATATATATAAAATCTACTTCCTCCTTAAGCTTTTGCTGTTCTCCCTTCATTTCCCCCATGAATGCATCTACAATACTGTAGCTGTCCTTGCACCCTCAGTTGTACTTCCCTCTGTTGCTCCTATAATGCCTCTGGAAGTTGTTCATATCGTTCTTTTTGTTCTTCGCCCTGTGCCTGCAATTGTTCTTTGATTTCGTTCCTGAGCTCTTTCTGTTCTTCACTTTACACAAGATCAGCTCAGGCGTCATAAATAAACACTGGCTTCTAAAGTTCTCTGTCTTTATTTTCCAAGTAATTACACTTATGCTTTCCAACTTCACTTCACTGTTTTCACAAGTACCGAAGAATATACAAACTTCAATTAAACTTCACTGTTTGCCAACACGTCACTATTTTCACAAGTACAGAAGATAATCATCACTAATTGCAATAATATTACACTTTATGCTTCCCAGCAACACTTCACTAACAGCACTGCATTGACACTGCACTACACTCAAACTGAACTGAAAACCGACTGAACTTCCTCTAGTCTCTTCCCCATCCTTATATAAGCTTGCATTACCCTATAAACTTCTACATTATACGAGGACAACAGTTGCCAGCTCAGAGATATCCAAAACATGCCAAAGTTTTCTTACATTACATAACACTGTAAATTATTTAGCATACAGACTTAAATTAAATGACATAATTTAACAATAACGTAAAAAAACATCATAAAGAAAAAGAGCACAAAAATTAATGCATAACTTATGAAACAACTACGCTCACACACAGCAGGCAAACTGGCAACTCTGACTTGTATCAGAACCATGTTAAACATTAGGAAACATCGAGAAACATCTCGACTATCTAACTGGCAAATCCCACTTCTTAACAATCATAAGAAATTATGCAAATTTTAACACCATGCTAAGAGATTTTTGACATGTACATAAACATTACTATTTCTTTTCACTTCGTACTGTAAGCCTGATTATGGGCTACGTTTATGGACTGACCTAAAAACTGTTATCAAATATATTCAACAGTTTTAATGTTGCGTATTGTAATGCCTTTAAGCGAATGCTTGGTGCCCCTTGGTACAGCAGCAGAGTTGTACGGTCAGTTGCTGATGCCTCTCCACCTGTCCTTTACATAGGCACAATTCTGTACTACCATCGATTGACGCATTCCAAAAGCTCTGCGAGTATTATTATAATAAAATTATTTCTTCTTTCTAGTGGATATTGTTGAACATACACTGAACACTACGACTACTACTACTACTACCACCACTACTACTATCACCACTACTACTATTATTATACACGCCAATGAAAACTAAAGCATAGTGAAGAAAGAAAATGAGATTCTGTGAAAGGGTAACTGATCAAAACTGCTATGAGGGGAAGAAAGTTTTGTTCAGTCCGTTTAGCGATATAAATTAATGCCAGAGTTCATCGAGGGTGGTCTCAAGGCTCCTCTGTTACCATTCACCTCCACTACAAGTCATCTTTCCTCACGTACCGCTCAGCTGTCGTGGCTTCAGGCTCATCTTGACGTGAACCCAGTAGTCTGAGGGCTGAAGACGGCCTTTTTCCCTCAGTCCACCATCCTTCTTTCAGGGAATTGGAAGGCAGATGAGGTACGAAAGTGTAACTGGTTGGACATATCAGTGCCACCACGTGAAGGCGTCCCACACCAGCGCCACCGTTCAGTCGTGGGTCATGCTTTTCGTCAGCGTCAGTGAGAAGTCTTTCGTATCCTGAAGTCGTATGGTGGCTGAGAGATTATATTAAAAAGGCGTCCTTGGGCTGAAGGCATTATGTCAGTGGTCGTATTATTATTTATTTTTCTTGGAAGTACATCTCCGTCATCTGTCAAAATTCCTGTTCACCTTTTAATGCGGTGATGTAATTATAACCATTTTTACCACCACCAGACGCTTTTCAGAAAGAGTCTCTAGTAATGGAGGGGTTAATGATGACCATATTTAACCCCTTTAGTTCGACAGGGCTCTCCTACCCTGAATAAAACCGTGTAATGGTGACACCTGTATAACCACTTGGATCAATTAGCTGACTATACAAACGTCCCTTAACTTCCCTGACCATATAAACGTTCCTTAACTACCCTGACTATACAAACGTTCCTTAACTACCCTGACTATACAAACGTCCCTTAACTACCCTGACCATACAAACGTTCCTTAACTACCCTGACTATACAAACGTTTCTTAACTATCCTGACCATATAAACGTTCCTTAACTACCCTGACCATATAAACGTTCCTTAACTACCCTGACTATACAAACATTCCTTAACTACCCTGACCATATAAACGTTCCTTAACTACCTTGACTATACAAACGTTCCTTAACCCTCCCCGTCCCGTCGATGTATGGGTACGTTGCAACGATTTGCATTTGCCAGTCCCGGCGACGTACCAGTACGTCTTGCAATTGCAAGGTCCCTAATTTGCACAATTTTCAATTTTCGCGCGTGATTTTTCGTATGTTTACACGGGACACCTTCCTCTATTCCTCTACAAGATGCCAAGCAGGGACAATGCCTTACACCGCATAACCTCCCCCCTCCCCCCCTCACGCCATTGTCTTGGCAAAGGACCTGTTACCAGTGACCTGGCTAGTAAAGATATTCAGGGCCAGAGTGATTCCCCAATCGATGACAATGTGGAGGACAATGTTTACATAGCATTAGAAGAAGAAACAGCCAGAAATAATGATCAGGTAATGTGGCAAAAAAAGGTCAGGTATGGTGATTAGTTAGTGAGTGAAACAATGCTTATAATGCCTTTATTACTGCTTGAAAACCAATATACTCTCATACTTCATATACATTCGTACCAAGTAAATAAATAAATACCGTTTATGAGTGGATAAAATAGTTACTCTCCCATAGAACTCGTTTTCTTTGGTGCCAGCATGTTAGAAAACCCAGTCAGGTAAGGAGGAACTCCTACCTGGATTGGGTATTTTAAACCTCAGGTGAGCGATTTCTCTATGAATTTTCGATGTTTCTCACCAAAAGCGAAGGTTTTAGCCAAAAAAAAAAAAAAAATCGAAAATACCTCGGGACTGGGGGATGTCGGAGGTGCGGAAAACCTCGGGACGTGACGGGTTAACTACTCTGACTATATAAACGTTCCTTAACTACCCTGCCTATACAAACGTCCCTTAACTTCCCTGACTATACAAACGTTCCTTAACTACCCTGACTATACAAACGTTCCTTAACTACCCTGACTATACAAACGTTCCTTAACTACCCTGACTATACAAACGTTCCTTAACTACCCTGACTATACAAACGTCCCTTAACTGCTTCCTTGTCCCCCGAGAGAAGGATGGTGATTGAAAGAGAAAGGCAACTTCAGTCTGCAGTCCACTGGGTTCATGTTGCAGATCAACATGGGACCGCAACAACACGAGCAGCCAGAGTCGGGAGTGTTTTGTTTTCAGATCGGTCAAGGTTTTCGAATTTTCCCATCATTTGGCAAAATTTACCCCCTCCCTCCCGCCGTTTCCTTGCTCCTTGTTGTCCTCGGGGGGCTTCGGACGCATCGACTGGGACTTGATGTGCGGGGGAGCAACAGCAGGGTACCTTAATGATCTCCATGGTGTGTGTAAGTTTGGTTTCTGGGTGAATGCCGCACTTGCGTCTCCACTCTGTTCTGCCCTCTCCCCTCTCCTTAGGTCCCTGCTGCTGCCTCAGCTAATTTTGCAAGGCTCTTTTCTTCTATTGTTGCTTCTTCCTTCCATCCTTCCCTCTTATCCTCTCTATTCTGTCTTTGGCTTTAAATAGAGTGGAATTTTCCACATTCATCTAAATCTCATCAACGACCCTTAGCATGTTGCAACAGAAAGGTTTAGAGTGTTATGCCCGCGGGCTGTTGGTCTGGCCAATTATAGTGATCAGGATGATTTGGCACCATCCCAGTGTGGGGACCTCTGGGGAGGAGGACCTCTGTGGAGAAGAACGTCTGTGGAGGAGGAACTGTTGCTAAGCTGCAGTTTTTGGGTTCGGAGGTGCTGTTTCTTAGTGGTAGGACTCTCGGCCAATAGCCGGTGGCCCATCATTGTGTTGAGAGACTTTGCTCTCCCACACGGTGTTGCTATCCCTTCTTGGGTACGGTAGGGAGTGCATGCTTGGAGCTTCGTCCATGCTTGGGTTGTTGGCTGGGCCTCTGGACACTAGGTTCTGCCCAAACAATCGTTTCTTTTCAACGGTCATGTTGAGCCATTTCTTTCTCATGCAAATGATGGAAATTATTTCTGGTTCCCCCTCCCCCGGTTCTGCTGATGTTTTGACCCCAGTGACGACCCTAGCTTCTCTTCCTGATACTTCTCTGGCTCTTTCCACTGTTTCTCAACCTGTTTCATCCTGCTTACCTACGCCATCTCCTGCCCCACAATTCCTTACATCTATAACTCTGTCCACCTGTTCATCTTCCATAGTAACTTTTGGACCTTATTTGCCTCCACCCCCTCGTCCATCTACCCGTCCTGTTTCTGTGGAGTCCTCGTCCTGTCCTCATTTTGCTTCACAACTCACTAATCCTGTCCTGGCCACCTCTCTTTTTGGACCCCAGGCCTAGTCTCAATATTTTAACATCACTTCTCAAACAGGTGACCTCTTGCTTTATCTCTCACTGTTACGACAGTCAGGCTCCGATATTACATGCTCTGTTCAACTCAGTGGCTCTCTTCTTCAAAACGCTGCTCAAGCACAAAAGTTACTTATCTTTTGGCAGTAGAAACTTTGCTGACTGCTCTGAAAATATTAGACTCATTCTCTCTGAACAAAGCCACCAAATTCTTTCAATTCACTATTAGATGATCCCTCCCCAAGGATGCTGCCAACAACCAGAAAACATTGCCAAGATTGTATTTAAATCTCAGATCTTTCCTCCTCCATTATCATCAGGGCACAGTCATTCCTGTTAAGGAATATGTTCTTCCCCCTCGTCAGCGCACTTCCTGCTGGCGTTTTGGTTATTCAGCAAACTAATGCTAATCACAGGCTGTCTGCCCCAGCTGTTCACAGGTTGGACACTCTGAGTCCACATGTACCTCGACCTTCCAGTCCTGTTCGAACTGTGGGGGGGGGGGATCATACACCCTCCTACAGAAAATTCCCTGCTTATATTTTTGAGACCAAAGTGTCCCATATCCGATGGAAAACAGGGCTTTCCCTCAGAAAAGCCCATCAACAAGCACGTCACTTGGGGCACTCCCCTGGCATCTCATATGCACGCATGGCCCGACCCATCTCCTGTGTCACAGGTTTCCTGCTCATCTGGTGTCTCTACTTCTGTACCTCTCTCCAAATCTTTCGCTGCTTTTGCCTCTCTTCCTGATTCCTCTTCCTCTTTTCCCGCTCTTGATAGTTCTGCTCCCTCTACCCCACCTCCTTCCCATACAATATTCTCACGTTCTTCTCCCTCACTTTCTCCCCGAGCTAGCAAACGTAAACACGTACTGTTGCGTCCAATATATTACCAATATACCGGGAATCGAACCCACAGTGGGGACAGAGGGACAGGATACAAAATGGTGACAATGTGAAATAACTTTTACCTGGTCTTGGCATAGTGGATTGCTCCCTGACCCTCACATGAGAGTCCCGGGTTCGATCCCTGGCCTAATGGTAATATATTGGATGACTTTTCCTGTGCAAAGTACAAGTTTCTCTCTTCATACTGCTACATCCTCTCAGTCTCATATTCCTGGTCTCTCTCCCACTTCCTCTACTGCCCAGCCTATCGAGTGGTCCCCCTCCTCCAAACAACAACGCCATAATGCTATGTCGCCAGCTTGCACTCAGCCTTTGTCCTCTCCTAAGGAAGCAAACTCCCTGCTAAGTATCGTTAATTATCTTCACCCTACCTCTTTCTTGCCTACACTTGTCACTACAGAAATACATTCCCCCATCCCCACTTCCTCCTACTTCCATTCTTCCTACCTCTTCTGAGCCTCCCCCTCCCATTGTTTCTTTCTCTTTCTTCTTATATCCAGCCACCCACCTCTTCTGTGATCACTACGCCCAACTTATCTTCCCCAATCTCTTCCGTTCTTGATTTATCGATGCCTCCTGGATACTCTGGCCCTCAACACATTAAGCAATCTCTAAGCTCCTCCAACACTTGATTCTCCATTGTCATGATACTTCTTCAGTGGAATATTAGAGGCTTCCATACCCATCGTAAGGACATTCCTTTCCTTATTTCCTCCCATAATCATTTTACCTCCCTGCAAGAAACCATTCTTAGTACTTCCTCAGTCCCTGTTCCTGGTTATATTTTTCTTGGATCCCCTCCTTCATATGACACTGCCCTCCTTATCTGCAATGATGTCCCCGTTGAACTTCTTTCAGTTTCTTCTCATATCCCTCATACTCCTGCTCCATCCATAAGGCTAAAAGTTCTAGGTGGGGGAACTATGTTTCTTTTATTTCTGAAAATACACCCGTTGCAGCAGTTTGGTCCCAACTTAATAGAATATCAAGTCGTTGGGCTATTCCAATCACAACCTTAATACCTTAACATGTCCTATCACTCGGGTATGGCCTGCGGACCCTCCAAAGAAACGTCGTCTCTGGCACTTTGGAGCTGCAGATTGGGAGGCCCTCAGGCAGTACTTCTTTGATTTTCCATGGAATGATTATTCCTTCCATGGCCGGGTGCCATCTGAGTATGCCTTGCGCATTACAGAGGTTATTCTCTCGGACATGGAAGAATACATTTCCAATTCCCATCTCATATCCTCTGACTAATGCAAGAAAGCCTTGGTTTAATCATGCTTTTTCTAATACTGTCCGCAACAAGGAGAGGGCTTATAAAAGGTACCAGAGCCAACCTACCCATGAATCACATCTTGTTTATGTTTCTGCCCAGATTCGTGCTAAAACTGTTCTTCGCTCTGCTAAAAATAATTTCATCCGTACTAAATGCTCTCAACTCTCCAACTCGAATTCTTCCTGTTCCTTCTGGAACCTTGCCAAAAACCTTTCTAACAACTTTACGTCATCATCTTTCCCTCTTCTTTTCTATTCTGATGGCTCTGTAGCTATTTCTTCTACTGATAAAGCAGATCTCTTCACTCAGACTTTCTCCTCCAATTCCACCTTAGACAATTCCAGTGCTGTTCCTCCATCACTTCCCCCCTCAGACTTCCTCATGGCTGACATTAAAATTTCTTCAGCTGATGTATTTTCTGCCATCACTGGCCTCAATACTAACAAGGCATATTAGCCTGATGGAGTCCCTCCTGTTGTCCTCAAGAACTGTGCTCTGTGCTTACACCCTGCCTAGGTAAACTCTTTCGTCTTTGTCTGTCAACTTGTACCTTTCCTTTTTGCTAGAAGTTTAGTCTCATTCAGCCAGTCCCAAAGAAGGGTGACCATTCCCAACCCTCTAACTATCATCCAGTTGCTTTACCATCCTATGTCTTAAAAATTTTCGAGTCAATTCTTAACAGAAAAATTTTACATCATCATTCCTATCATAACCTTCTTTCTGATCATCACTATGGGTTCCGCCAGGGGCGCTCCACTGGCGATCTTCTCACCTACCTTTCAGACTCCTGGTCATCCTCCTTTCGGGCCTTTGGCGAAAGCTTTGCCATTGCACTTGACATCTCTAAGGCTTTCGATCGAGTCTGGCATAAATCTTTAATTTCCAAACTGCTATCTTACGGTTTCTATCCTTCTACCTGTGCGTTCTATAGCCACTGTTGTAGACGGCCATCGTTCTTCTCGTAAATCTATCAACAGTGGTGTTCCTCAGGGCTCTGTCCTATCACCAACTCTCTTCCTTTTATTCATCAATGACCTTCTAAGCTGTACATCTAACCCTATCCACTCGTACACTGATGATTCCACCCCTCACCTTTCCATTCGGTTCCTGCAACGTCCATCTCAGCACTTACTTCAACAAACAAGGGATGAGGCTATGGCACACCTAATGTCTGACTTGGCTCGTATCTCTGACTGGGGTAAAAATAATCTTGTTGTTTTTAATGCATCAAAAACTCAGTTTTTACACCTATCAACCCGACACAATCTTCCACAGGAGTACCCACTAATGTTTAATAATATTTAGCTTAATCCTGCATCATCCTTGAACATGCTTGGGGTTTCATTCACTCGGGACTTATCTTGGAAAGATCATATTGCATCTCTTGTAAAATCTGCTTTCAAGAGATTAGGTGTGCTAAGCCGACTCTGTACCTTCTTTACCCCTGCACAGTTGTTGACTTTATACACGGGTTTTATCCGCACCTGTGTGGAGTACAACTCTCATGTGTGGGGAGGCTCCCCACATACAGTTCTTCTCAATAGGGTCGAGTCAAAGGCTTTTCGTCTCATCAACTCTCCTCCTCTTACTGGCTCCTTTCAACCTGTGTCTCTTCGCCGCACTGTTGCATCTTTATCTCTTTTCTATTGTTACTTCCATGGTCACTGCTCCTCTGAATTGTCTGTTTGCGTGCCTCCACCTCTACGACGGGTGCATAGCACCCGTCTAGCAACAAACTCTCATCCCTTTTCTGTCCAACTCTCTAATGCAAGAGTTAACCGTTACTCCCAGTCCTTCATTTATGCAACAGGCCTTACTGTCTCCCTCTGTCTGTATTTCCTACTTCCTATGATCTCCAGTTTTTCAAACGCAGTGTGTCCAGGCATCTCGAAATGAACGGATCTTGATTTGGGCTCTGTTTCGTATTGTTTTTGTTTTTGCTTGGAGTGAACAGTTTGTTGGCTCCGGCCTTTGATTCTTTCTTTCTTGCATTAAAATAAAAAACATATCCCACCCCAGAGTCAGGCTCTTCATATCAATGGCCGGTTCGTGGCTGATTCTTCCTTAGTTGCAGATGCCTTAGGTAATTATTTTAGTCTTATGTCTCATCTCTTTCCAGAATTTCATCGCCTTAAATCTGATTCTGGATCCGTACCAAGTTGTTTTACTGTCAGCTGAGGGAATTCTTAATGCTGCACTCTCTCTTTATGAATTGTCGTTTTCACTTAAATCCTGTACAAATACAAGTGTAGGACTTGATGGCGTTCATTACACTATGTTAACACATTTTTACCCCACAAGCCACGTCCTTTCTCTAGACCCTCTAAAATTAATTTTGGACTGAAAGCTTTTTTCCCTCCACACTGACATATAGCAATCATCCTCCCGTGTCTTAAACCTGGTAAACCTGGTCACCATCCTCAATCTTACCGTCCCATAACCCTGACTATTGTTTATGCAAACTTCTTGAATGGATGGTCAATACTCGACTCATGTGGCACCTTGAATCCCGTTGTCTTCTTTCCTCCTAACAGTTGGGTATCGCAAGACACGCAACACCTTAGAGCCTCTCCTAGAGTCGAATATTTTATCCGCCAATTTTTTCACTTCGCCATTCTGTCAGTTGTATCTTTTCTTATTTAGAAAAAATGGATACTGCACGAAGGTATTATCATCGTTTTCCTCGTTCCTTTGGTCTGCATGGTCACAAAACTGTTTTTCTTCCTAATTTTCTTTCCCTCTGAACCTTTGATGTCCGTCTAAGAGATCACCTTTCCTTTGCCGTTCTCCAACATACATGTGTCCTCTTTTTCTTATACTGCCCTCTGTTTTGGCCTGTCTGTATGCTGATGACAGCTAATTACACTGCAGCTTCGGACCTGCCTCTTCTCAACCTCTTCTTCATTCCGCCATCGATGCTGCCTCCACTTAGGCTACTACTCATGGTTTTGGTTTTTGTACCTCTAAGTCCTGTGCAATAGCGTTTACGCGTTCACGAACCATACCACAGCCTTTCTATTCTTATATAACATCCCTCTTCCCTACCGATCCTCTACCACATTTCTTGGCCTCACAATTGACTCTTGGCTAAATTGGCATGCGCATACATCTTCCCTCAAGTCTTCTACTCTTCATCGTCTTCATTTGCTGCAGACGTTGTCTCACCTTTCAAGGGGTGCTGATTGTGTCACACTTCTTCATCTTCACTCTGTCCTTATTCTTTCCAAACTTGATTATGGTTGTCAGGTCTATTGTTCTGCCTCCACTCGCACTCTTTTAAAGTTTGATTCTGTTCATCGTACTGGTTTTCGTTTAGCTCTTGGTGCGTTTCGGGCGACTCCCGTTACAACTCTTTGTACTGAATTAGGCATTTCCCCCTCCCCCTCTTATCGTCTTTCTCTTCTCATTATCAGGTCCTATACACGTCTACTTCAGTCTCCTACAAAAGTCACTCCGTCCGCCAGCCTTCTTCAACTCTCTTTTCCTCGGTCTCCCATCTTCTTCCATTCCCCCTTCGGGTCCCCACTCTTCTTCAGTCTGTTGATTTTACCTTTCCTCCTGTTCCTCCACTTCGTTCAGTTTCCTTCTCACCTTGGCTTCTGCCTCCTGCTGTGATCTGCCCTTCTTTTCTCCCTTGTTCTAAGTCTTTTCTTCTCCCAGATACTCTTCGCTTCCTTTTTCTAGACTATATGTCCTGTCGCTGTTCTGTCACGCATACCTTTACTGACGGCTCTAAGTTTCGTTATGGTGTCGGGTGTTCCCTGACTCCTCCCAAAGAACACTTCCTTCTGTTGCAAGTGACTTCACTGCAGAACTGTATGCTATTCTTCTTGCTCTGAAGTCTCTTCCTAGGTTCTCCTCCTCCACCTTTGTTAATTCACCGATTCACTCAGTGAGCTCACTTCCTTACACACCACACCTTCTCATCCTGTAATCACCCAAATACAGAAGTGGCTGTTCCGCCTTTTTGTTCGGCAAAAGTCAGTTCGCTTCTGCTGGGTTCCTAGCCATATTGGGATTACAGGTAACGAACAAGCTGACTCATTGCCATGCTCTGCTGCTTCCTCCTTAGGTCCTCCCTCCTCCCCATTCATGCCTTTGATTGTTTCCCTCTTCTAACCCGCCTCTTCCATGATCGCTGGCAATCCTCGTGGAACCAACAGGTTGACAACAAACTTAACAGTGTTAAACCCTCTGTTCTTCCCTGGTATAGTCAGCCAATAAAGTCGTGTCATCGTTCCGAACCCCGTAAATATTCGAACAGATAAGTCGAAGTAGCAGGGATAGCTTCACAAGTCTGGCAACTGTGTCAAACCAGACTGTGGTGGGGGTGAGTGGTTTGGGGTGCCATGTATTACTGTCGGGTGGAAAATGTTGGGAATAAACAGGATAATAAGGTTACAGTCAACTTTTATCACTTTTGTCACTAAATGTCTACATATCCATCATCATGAGTTTACATGTAATCAGAATAAACTGCCGTTTCATATACATGGGTTGTCATGTCAAATTCATCTTTGATATTTGGAATACAACAGAGGACTGAATAACGGTGGAATACGTTTCATAACGAGTGTTTGGAATGTAATGAAACGTCACGATTATGATAATATAAAGCAGCGGTTATTAATAAAAACTAGAATCTCCCCTCTATTTCCCGTCGTCCAGTAAAGATAACTGAATGATTGTGAAGATATGACTATATGTTGGTGGGTGTATATCTTGGTTTCATCACCATGCGTAACACCTGTGGCTGAGTTTCCCCATAGATATAAGTAAGACTAGATGCCGCATCGCCCATTCTTCAGTACAGCAGCGGTGCGTCTGTGCGGCCGTCATCTTGGAGCGGTCAAGCATGTAATAGTGGGGCTTGTTTTAGAGTGGATTCAGACTATGAAAATGAATGTTGTTGTGGAGGAGGTGGTGATGGTCGTTATTGTTGTGTTGGTGGTGATGGTGGTTAATGTTGTGGTGGTGGTGATGGTGGTTTTTGTTGTGGTGGTGGTGATGGTGGTTTTGTTGTGGAGGTGGTGAT